>NW_027397069.1:54389015-54754244 GCF_003265705.2 Callorhinus ursinus | reverse complement strand
CTCTCTCCCGCATCTCATCCCCCTCTCTCCTGCATCCCTGAATCACCAATGGTTCCGTGGCTGCAGGACCTGTCCTAGTCCCATTTTAAAAGACTCTCCTACAGACTGCTCAATTCTCGACTCCCCAGCAAACTCCTGGGCCCTCTCTCCTCAGATTCTTGAGGATCACTTCCTCTCTTTCTTGTAGGTCTTTGCTCAGATGCCACTTCAACAGAGAGGCCTTGTCCAACCACCCTTTATAAAATAACACACACACGCCTTTTATCTTTGATTATCTTTATAACACTTTCCACCATCTGGTTTGTCTATTTCCTTTTTTTTTTAAAGATTTTTTTGTTTATTTATTTGAGAGAGAGAGCACATTGGGGAGGGGGGGCAGAGAGAGAGGGAGAGGCCAACTCGTCGCTGAGCAGGGAGCCCGATGTGGGGCTCGATCCCAGGACCCCGAGATTATGACCTGAGTCGAGGGCAGATGCTCAGCCCACTGAGCACCCCAGGCACCACTGGTGTGTCTATTTCTTTGGTGTCTGTCTCCCCGCGCTGGAATGTCATCTCTAGGGAGCAGGGTCTTTTCCTGTTTTGTCTGTGGCTGCATCTCCAGGGCCTGACGGTCACTCCTGGTGCGTAGATGAGGAGAGGCTGGTGCGGAATGCCACATGCCAGGGAGAGACGTGACGCTACCAAGGAAGCCCTCAGAAGCGCAAGACCTCAGAGACCTCCACTTTGATTAGAGGCGATGGCTCAAATAACAGGGTCTTTTTCTCCTTTCATCGCTTTCTCAGGGTTCATTTGTTGCGAGGATACCGAAATGCTCTTGTTATCTTAAGTGAAGACGAGGAAGACGGTTCTCATAAGATAATGGGGGGAGATCAGAGGGACCTCAGAGACCCTGGAATGTCACCTGATGGCCTCCAGAAACTCTCCTCTCCACATGTTCTTGCCCTGGTGTGGGGCCTCCCACCCTGAATGGGCCTGACCTGTGTGTAACTGATAGGATTGCAGAAACAATGGTGTGTGGCTTCTGAAGCTAGGTCAGAAAAGACACTGTGGCCTTCCCCCTTGCTCCCTTCTGCGTCACTCACTCCAGGGGAAGCCAGCGGCCATGTGAGGTCCAGGTGGGGAGGAACTGAGGCCTCCCTCCCGCAGCCAGCACGACTCGCCAACCAGGAGGGCAAGCCCTCTTCCAAATGGGTCCTCCAGGCCTCGTCAAACCTCCCTCTTTCCTGCCATGCCTTTCTCTGCTCCGTTGCTTTCTGTGGCCACATGCTCTGTTGCCTATGCCGCTTTCCCACTTCTCTCTGCAGGTGGCCTTTCCGGCTTACTTTTTTGTTTTTTGTTTTTTAAAGATTTATTTATTTACTTTACAGAGAAAGAGCGAGAGAGCACACAGTGGGGAGGGCAGAGAGAGTCTCAAGCAGGCTCCATGCTGAGGGTGGAGCCTGAGAGCATGACCTGCACTGAAACCAAGAGTGGGACACTCAAGAGACTGCACCACCCAGACGCCCCTTGGCTTACTTTTTAATATGCAAAGGGAGTTGGCCAGCCTTTTCTATAAAGGGCCAGGTAGTAAATACCTGAGGCTTTGCAGACCCTGTGCTTTCATTTTTTTTTTTTTTAAGATTTTACTTATGAGAGAGAGAGCACAAGTGGGGCGAGGGGCAGAGGGAGAAGCAGACTCCCCGCTGAGCAGGGCACCCGATATGGGGCTCAGTCCCAGTCTCCATCCCAGGACCCTGAGATTATGACCTGACCTGAGCTGAAGGCAAACGCTTAACCGACTAAGCCACCCAGGCACCCCCTGGCAAATCAGTTTTGTCCAAACAGGAAGCAGTGACACTATACAGGCTAAGGAAGGGGCAGGGGCAGGTTTTGCAAGAAAGGAATGTGACTGGTCAGGAGATAAGACACATCTTTAGCACAATCACAGTAAGTTCGTTTGTGTTAATTGACCATCTACATTGAACAGAGCATTTTGATAGAATCTGGGAATATAAAGTTGACTGATACATGCTTCCCAATAATAACTATTATGTGTCTTATGCTTAAATGTGCCAGGCTTGCCACTAAATACTTTATACAGATCATCTCATTTGACTCTCAAAGCAACACTATGAGGAAGCTAAAGTTCAGGGAAGTTAAGTAACTTGTCTAAGGTCATATGGTAACAAGAGACTAAGCTGCCTACTCTAAAGCCAGGGTTCATAACCTTTATCACTCCTGCAATTCAGTGATGCCTCCTAGGTTCTTTGAGGATTTCTGCCCTCCAAAAAGCCCATAGTCTCCTCAGACTTCATTTTTTATATGTAAATTATCTAATTTTTTTTGTAAATGAGCTTTGAATCCCTTTACTAAAAGTCTTTTTGCTGTTGATAAGACTAATTATGTACTCATGACCTTGATTATTAATAAAGTGACTCTACAATTAAAAATGAGTTGGCGGGAGCCCTGTTAGCTGGACAGAGCCTGCACCTGGCCAGCTTCCTGGCATTTGGGATTTGTGGGCCACTTATAGACTGACTGGCAGCCGTTGGGGTCTGCAGCTGCCCTGGCTTATCACAAAGGCACATTTAGGATCATTGTTGAGGAGGTCAGGGATTCAGCCCTGGTTAGTTTCTCTCCATCTCTAAACTCTCAGAAACTGCAACATGAGAAACATTTTAATGGTCCATTTGCATTATTATTGAGCAAATTAGAAAGCAAACTGCAGTGAATTAAATACATAATTTCTCCGAAGAGGCTCCTTATTCCTTTAATAATGAAACATCTTAATTTTTTTTAAAGTTAGAAAAATACTTTTTAAAGGAACCAGTTAGACACATTAGAATCTAAATCCTGGAGATTACTGTGTTTCTATTCAAGTTCAAATCCCCATTAATAATATCTACCAAAACACAACACACACACACACACACACACACACACACACACACACTATCCCCAAACACTACTGTTTTGTGTTAACGCTATTTGTATTCTATAATTCTGAAGGTACAAATCAATCATAAATCATTATATAATATTATTACTTTTTTTAGGTTTGACGATGGAATCATTCTGTTTCAAAGCAGAGTCCTTGTGTTGTAGAGACTGTGGTAGATAAAATGCCTGGCCACAGGACTTTGCAATTCCTCTCATGAAGGGAAGGAGCCTCTTTCCTACCCCTTCTACCTGGGCTGACCCTGTGATTTGTTTAGGCCGGTAGGATGAGCTAGAAGTGAAGTTGCATGGGTTCTGAAGCCCAGACATTAAGGAGTCTTGTAGTTTCCACTTTCACCTTCTTCAAATGCTGCCATCGCCACATAAGAAGCAGAATCAGACTATTGAAGGAAGAGATATGACATGGAGAGAGAGCCCCAGTTGGCAGCCAGCACCAAGACCCCAGACACGTGAGTGAGGCAAACCTAGACTGGCCCAGTCCCCTCAAGCCACTAGATTTTCTGCAGCTGCATGAACCACCACAGTGGAGATCATTGCAGAATCACCAGGTAAGCCTGGCCTAACTGCAGAAGTGTGAGCAAATCAATGGTTGTTGTTATAAGCCACTATGTTTTGGGGTGGTTGGCAGATAACAGGTACAGAGATACATCCTGAAATATTTAGAGGTGAAATTATATATTGTCTTGCACTTCCTTAAAAATAACCTGATGGTAGGAGGAAGATGGTGGAGGTGGAGGTGAAGTAAGATTAGCTCTAAGTTAATAATTGTTGATGATAGATGATATACATGTTGGGGGATTCATTATTCTCTCTCACCTTTTCTAATTTTAAAATTTGGGGATATAGTTGAAATTTTCCCTAATAAAGTTTTGAAAAAAGAGTCAGTATTGCAATATTATAAACCAAGTGGAAAAATTGCCTTTCTAGTATGGTAGAACTTAGCCTTTAATGTTGAATTTTGGAAGACTTCATGAATGGTCCCATAAAAAAAAAAACAAACAGGATCAAGACCAAAGAAATCAGGCTAAGGGAAATATGGCACAGAGAAAGGGCAAAAGACGTAGGGTATTGGTTCTCAAGCCACCCGAGACCAAATGAGTGCTGAAAACATGCATGGGAGCCAAGTTTCAAAATTAAATACTGGAAAAGAAGTTGAATCCTTTTCAATCACTTACATGTCAGACCTTATGCCAAATACAGGAGAAGCAAGACAAACAGCAACACCACACCCCCACCCCCACTGCCACCCCCCAGTTCATCGAACTGTCTCATCTGCTTTTAGACTGCTGTAATCTCCTTAGCACAGGGGTGGGAAGCTTAAATGCCTAAAAAGCCTAGGCAGGTACATACATGAGTGAGATGATCACAAGGTGGAGACCGTGGCAAAGTGGACAGCATGTGTTCTAGTGAGGAAGAGCTGGATGAGGACCCAGAGAAGCATCTAGAAAGGTCACTGCAGCAAAAGGAGCTGGTTCTCCCAATAGCAGTTCTTCCCTCACATTACAATAGACTCAGACTACAATAGACTTTTTAGCTGGCCCCAGGAAGCCCAAAATACTGTGTTTTCAGCCTCCTTAGTTGCTGGGTATAGCCGTGGATTAAGACTGAGACCATGGATTATAAAAATAATATGTGCAACTCCCAGGTTATGCCCTTAAAGAGAGAGATCTTATCCCCACCTTCCATTTCTTCTACTTTCAGCACCATGCTGAGACAAGAGAGGACCATAGAATGACAGTAAACATCCAGCAGGGGGTGACCAGGCTGCATTATGACTCTGGAGAGCGCGGGATACCTATGGCTTTCCGGGCCCCTTCTTCCATTAAGAAAAAAAAAAGTATTAAAACTTCTATTTTACAACTGCATTGATATAGTGGCAAATATAATCCAGGCTGGATTCATTTTTATATATTCATTATTATATTTATTTATTTTCTCCGATTCTAAATGAGATTAAAACATTTTCATGGATCCTTTGGCACTGTGCCTGCTGCATTTAATGGGTCAGTCAGCGCTGCATGGTGGAACAATTAGAGAGTAGAGCCAGCATGCTGGGGAGTGCAGCACCTAACAGGACCCAGTGAAAGAGAATAAACATCTGGCTTTTTTAAAAGTTACTATTAGGGGGCGGAGCAAGATGGCAGCGGAGCAGGAGACCTAAATCTCCTCTGGTCCCAGGAATTCAGCAAGATAGTTATCAAACCATTCTCAACAAAAGATCGAAGAAAAGAAGAGCAGCAACTCTCTGAACAGAAAAGCCACCACTTTCTGGAAGGTAGAACGTGTGGAGAAGGGAATTGGAGGTGATATTTGGGAGGATAGACAGCGGGGGAGGGGGCCTCTGTCGGCCGCTTCTGGCAAATGATAGAGCCACGGAGCACAAAATCGGAACTTTTAGAAATTGGTTCTGCTGAGGGACATCACTCCAGTGGCTAAGCGGGGGGTGGAACCCTTGCGGGACAGTGTGGTCTCAGGACCCTCGGGGTCACAGAAAGACCGGGGGTGCCTGAGTGCGGCAGAGCTCCCAGGTATCGGAGCGGGGAAGCCGGCTGCAGAGACGGAGCAGAGTCGCGGGCTCTCAGCTCAGGGTTGTCATAAACTGTGATCTGCGGCCCAGTCAGGGCACTGCTCCTCCAGCAGGGACCCAACAAGTGGCAGATCCGGGGAGACTCCCCTTCCTCCCCCGGGAGGAGCGGCGCGGGAGCACACCGCAGGGATCTGCTGGGTTTGGAGACTTCGCACCCGGTCGGGTGCCGGATATGGAGGTGCTCGGTCACGGGCCGGGGGAGCACAAATGTGGCTGGAGACCGGGGACATGGGAGTGACTGACTGCTTTTCTCTGGGGGCGCACTGAGGAGCCGGGCCCCGAGTTCTCAGCTCCTCCGGGGTAGAGATTGGGAGGCTGCCATTTTCACTCTCGTCCTCCAAAGCTGTACAGAAAGCTTGCAGGGAACAGAAGCTCCCAAGAGCAAACCTGAGCAGATTACTTAGCTCAGACCGACAAGGGCGGGGCAATTCCACCTCCGGCAAAGACATTTGGAAACCATGGCAAAAGGCCCCTCCCCCAGAAGATCAACAAGAACAGCCAGCCAAGACCAAGTTTACCGATCAATGAGAATGGTAGAACTCCAGCGCTAGGGGAATACAGCACATAGAATTCATGGCTTTTTTCCTCCTGATTCTTTAGTCTTTCAAAGTTAATTTTTAAAATTTTCTTTATTTCTTTCTTTTTCTATTTTTTTTAGTTGAATTTTTCTTCTTTCCTTTTTCAACCAACATCTTATCAATTCTTTTTTTAAAATCTTTTTTAGTTTTCGGGGCGCCTTATTAGCTCAGTTGTTAAAGGTCTGCCTTCGGCTCAGGTCATGATCCCAGGGTCCTGGGATCCATCCCCACATCAGGCTCCCTGCTCGGTGGGAAGCCTGCTTCTCCCTGTCACACTCCCCCTGCTTGTGTTCCCTCTCTCACTGTCTCTCTCTGTCAAATAAATAAATATTTTTTAAAAAACTTTTTTAGTTTTAATTTTTACAGTCATATTCTATCCCCTCATTGTATTTAACCTTATTTTGTGTATATATATAAGTTTTACTTTATTTAAAGTTTTGGGATACAATTTCTTCTAACAGACCAAAATATACCCTAAATCTAGTGTATGACATTGTCCTAGTCTACCGCCTGATCACATTCTCTACTTTTTTTTAAGTTTTTTTTCATTCTTTTTTCAACCAACTTCTTATCAATTCCTTTTTGAAAATCTTTTTTAAGTTATATCTTTATAGTCATATTCCATCCCTTCACCATATTTACCCTTATTTTTGTATATAGATAAGTTCTTCTTTCTTTAAAATTTTGGGAGGCAATTTCATCTAACAGACCAAATACACCCAAAATCTAGTGTGTGCTCTGTTCTATTCACCAGCCTGATCATATTCTTTTTTTTTTTTCTTTCCCCTTTCTTTGCCCCCAGTTTTGGGTCTCTTCTGACTTGTTTAGTATATATTTTTCTGGGGTTGTTGTTACCCTTTTAGCATTTTGTTCTCTCATTCATCTATTCATCTCTGGACAAAATGACAAGACAGAAAAAGTCATCTCAAACAAAACAAAACAAAACAAGAGGCAGTACTAACTGCCAGGGACCTAATCAATAATAGACATTGGTAAGATGTCAGAACTAGAGTTCAGAATGATGATTATAAAGATACAAGCTGGGCTTGAAAAAAGCATGGAAGATACTAGAGAATCCCTTTCTGGGGAAATAAAAGAACTAAAATCTAACCAAGTCAAAATCAAAAAGGCTATTAATGAGGTGCAATCAAAAAATGGAGGCTCTAACTGCTAGGATAAATGAGGCAGAAGAGAGAATTAGTGATATAGAAGACCAAATAATGGAGAATAAAGAAGCTGAGAAAAAGAGAGATAAACAACTACTGGATCATGAGGGCAGAATTCAAGAGATAAGTGATACCATAAAGCGAAACAACATTAGAATAATTGGGATCCCAGAAGAAGAAGAAAGAGAGGGGGACAGAAGGTATATTGGAGTAAATTATAGCAGAAAACTCCCCTAATTTGGGGAAGGAAACAGGCATCAAAATCCAGGATGCACAGAGAACCCCCATCAAAATCAATAAAAATAAGTCAACACCCCGACATCTAATAGTAAAACTCACAAGTCTCAAGACAGAAAATTGGGACAAGAGATCTGTAACCTACAATGGTAGAAACATTAGATTGGCCACAGATCTATCCACAGACACCTGGCAGGCCAGAAAGGACTGGCATGATATCGTCAGAGCACTAAATGAGAAAAATGTGCAGCCAAGAATACTATATCCAGCTAGGCTGTCATTGAAAATAGAAATAGAAGGAAGGAGAAATAAAAAGCTTCCAGGACAAACAAAAACTAAAAGAATTTGCAAACACAAAACCAGCCCTACAAGAAATATTGAAAGGGGTCCTCTAAGCAAAGAAAGAGCCTAAAAGTAACATAGACCAGGAAGGAACAGAGACAATATACAGTAACAATCACTTTACAGGAAATACAATGGCACTAAATTCATATCTTTCAGTAGTTACGCTGAATGTAAATGGGCTAAATGCCCCAATCAAAAGACACAGGGTATCAGATTGGATAAAGAAACAAGACCCATTGATATGCTGCCTGCTAGAAACTCATTTTAGACCCAAGACACCTCCAGATTGAAAGTGAGGGGATGGAAAACAATTTACAATGCTAATGGACATTAAAAGAAAGCTGGGGTGCCAATCCTTATGTCAGCAAATTAGATTTTAAACCAAAGACTATAATAAGAGATGAGGAAGGACACTACATCATACTTAAAGGGTCTATCCAATAAGAAGTTCTAACAATTTTAAATATCTATGGCCTTAACATGGGAGCAGCCAATTATATAAGCCGATTAATAACAAAGAAACAAATTGCCAATAATACAACAATAGTAGGGGAATTTAACACCCCCTCACTGAAATGAACAGATCATCTAAGCAAAAGATCAACAAGGAAATAAAGGCTTTAAATGACACACTGGACCAGATGGACTTCACAGATATATTAAGAACATTCCATCCCAGAGCAAGAGAATACACAGTGCACATGGAACATTCTCCAGAATAGATCACATCCTGGGTATGTCTCAACCGGTACCAAAAGATTGGGATCATCCCTTGCATATTTTTGGACCACAGTGCTTTGAAACTAGAACTCAATCACAAGAGGAAAGTTGGAAAGAACTCAAATACCTGAAGGCTGAAGAGCATCCTACTAAAGAATGAATGGGTCAACCAGGAAATTAAAGAAGAATTTTAAAAATTCATGGAAACAAATGAAAATGAAAATACAACTGTTCAAAATCTTTGGGATATAGCAAAGGTGGTCCTAAGAGGAAAGTATATAGCAATACAAGCCTTTCTCAAGAAACAAGAAAGGTCTCAAATACACAGCCTAACCCTACACCTAAAGGAGCTGGAGAAAGAACAGCAAATCAAGCCTAAACCCAGCAGGAGAAGAGAAATAATAAAGATCAGAGCAGAAATCAATGAAATAGAAACCAAAATAACAGTAGAACAGATCAACAAAACTAGGAGCTGGTTCTTTGAAAGAATTAATAAGATTGATAAACCCCTGGCCAGACTTATCAAAAAGAAAAGGAAAAGGATGCAAATTAATAAAATCATGAATGAAAGAGAAGAGATCACAACCAACACCAAAGAAATGCAAACAATTTTAAGAACATATTATGAGCAACTATATGCCAGTAAATTAGGCAATCTGGAAGAAATGGATGCATTCCTAGAGACGTATAAACTTACCAAACTGAACCAGTAAGAAATAGAAAACCTGAAAAGACCCATAACCAGTAAAGAAATTGAAGCAGTAATCAAAAATCTCCCAACAAACAAGAGCCCAGGTGGCCAGATGTCTTCCCAGGGGAATTCTACCAAACATTTAAAAAAGAATTAATACCTATTCTTCTGAAACTGTTCCAAAAAATAGAAAGGGAAGGAAAACTTCCAAACTCTTTTTATGAGGCCAGCATTACCTTGATCCCAAAACCAGACATAGACCCCATCAAAAAGGAGAACTACAGACCAATATCCCTGATGAATATGGATGCAAATTCTCACCAAAATCCTAGCCAATAGGATCCAACAGTATGTTAAAAGGATTATTCACCACAACCAAGTGGGATTTATTCCTGGGCTGCTGCATGGTTGGTTCAACATTTGCAAATCAATCAATGTGATACAATACATTAATAAAAGGACAAGAACCATATATGGTCCTCTCAATAGATGCAGAAAAAGCATTTGACAAAGTACAGCATCCTTTCATGATTAAAACTCTTCAGAGTGGAGGGATAGAGGGTACATACCTGAATATCATAAAAGCCACCTATGAAAAACTCACAACGAATATCATACTCAATGGGGAAAAACTGAGAGCTTTTCCCCTAAAGTCAGCAACACAGCAGAGATGTCCACTATCACCACTGCTATTCAACATAGTACTAGAAGTCCTAGCCTCAGCAATCAGACAACAAAAAGAAATAAAAGGCATCCTAATCAGCAAAGAAGTGAAACTCTCACCTTGTGCAGATGATATGATACTTTATGTGGAAAACCCAGAAGACTCCACCCCAAAACTGCTAGAACTCATACAAGAATTCAGCAACATGGCAGGATATAAAAATCAATGCACATAAATCAGTTGCTTTTCTATACACCAACAAGAAAGAAGAAAGAGAAATTAAGGAGTCAATCCCATTTACAATTGCACCCAAAACCATAAGATACTTAGGAATAAATCTAACCAAAGAGGCAAAGAATCTGTACTCAGAAAACTATAGCATACTCATGAAAGAAATTGAGGAAGACACAAAGAAATGGAAAAATGTTCCATGCTCATGGATTGGAAGAACAAATATTGTGAAAATGTCTATGCTACCTAGAGCAATCTACACATTTAATGCAATCCCTATCAAAATACCATCAACTTTTTTCAAAGAAATGGAACAAATAATCCTAAAATTTGTGTGGAACCAGAAAAGACCCCAAATAGCCAGAAGAATGTTGAAAAAGAAAAGCAAAGCTGGCGGCATCACAATTCCGGACTTCAAGCTCTATTACAAAGCTGTCATCATCAAAACAGTATGGTACTGGCACAAAAACAGACACACAGATCAATGGAACAGAATAGAGAGCCCAAACTGGACCCTCAACTCTATGGTCAACTAATCTTCGACAAAGCAGGAAAGAATGTCTAATGGAAAAAAAAAAGTCTCTTCAACAAATGGTGTTAGGAAAATTGGACAGCCACATGCAGAAGAATGAAGCTGGACCATTTCCTTACACCATACACAAAAATAGACTCAAAATGGATGAGAGACCTAAATGTGAGACAGGAATCCATCCAAATCCTTGAGGAAAACACATGCAGCAATGTCTTCGACCTCAGCCATAGCAACTTCATCCTCGAAACATCACCAAAGGCAAGGGAAGCAAGGGCAAAAATGAACTATTGGGACTTCATCAAGATAAAAAGCTTTTGCACAGCAAGGAAACAGTCAACAAAACCAAAAGACAACGGACAGAATGGAAGAATATATTTGCAAATGACATATCAGATAAAGGGCTAGTATCCAAAATCTATAAAGAACTTATCAAACTCAACACCCAAAGAATAAATAATGTGATGAAGAAATGGGCAGAAGACATGAACAGACATATCTGCAAAGAAGACATCCAAATGGCTAACAGACACATGAAACTGCTCAACATCACTTGGCATCAGGGAAATACAAATCAAA
The DNA here is from genome assembly GCF_003265705.2 of Callorhinus ursinus. Classification (NCBI taxonomy): domain Eukaryota; kingdom Metazoa; phylum Chordata; class Mammalia; order Carnivora; family Otariidae; genus Callorhinus; species Callorhinus ursinus. The sequence continues at coordinate 54,742,980 of NW_027397069.1, read as the reverse complement.
ACCTCAATGAGATACCACCTCACACCAGTCAGAATGGCTAAAATTAACAAGTCAGGAAACAATAGATGTTGGCAAGGATGTGGAGAAAGGGGAACCCTCCTACTCTGCTGGTGGGAATGCAAGCTGGTGCAACCTCTGGAAAACAGTATGGAGGTTTCTCAAAAAGTTGAAAATAGAGCTGCCCTATGACCCAGCAGTTGCACTACTGGGTATTTACCCCAAAGATACAAATGTATTGATCTGAAGGGACACCTGCACCCCAATGTTTATAGCAGCAATGTCCACAATAGCCAAACTATGGAAAGAGCCAAGGTCACAAGAGGAAATTTGGAAGGAATCCAACACTTGGAGGTTAAAGAGCATCCTACTAAAGAATTAATGGGTCAACCAGGAAATTACAGAAGAATTTTAAAAAATTCATGGAAACAAATGAAAATGAAAACACAACTGTTCAAAACCTTTGGGATACAGCAAAGGCTGCCCTATGAGGGAAGTATATAGCAATACAAGCCCTTTTCAAAAAATTAGAAAAGTCTCAGATACACAAGCTAAACTTACACCTAAAGGAGCTGGAGAAAGAACAGCAAATAAAGCCTATATCCAGCAGGAAAAGAAAACTAATGAAATTAGAGCAGAAATCAAGGAAATAGAAACCGAAGAACAGTAGAACAGAGCAACAAAACTAGAAGCTGATTCTTTGAAAGAATTAATAAGATCGATAAACCCCTGGCCAGACTTATCAAAAAGAAAAGAGAAAGGACCCAAATTAATTAAGTCATGAATGAAAGAGAAGAGATGATGACCAACACCAAAGAAATACAATTTTAAGAACATATTATGAGCAACTGTATGTCAACAAATTAGGCAACCTGGAAGAAATGGATGCATTCCTAGAGATGTATAAACTACCAAAACTGAACCAGTAAGAAATAGAAAACCTGAACACACCCATGCAAGGAAATTGAAGCAGTAATCAAAAATCTCCCAACACAAGAGTCCAGGGCCAGATCATTTCCCAGGGGAATTCTACCAAACATTTAAAAAAGAATTAATACCAGGGCGCCTGGGTGGCTCAGTTGGTTAAGCGACTGCCTTTGGCTCAGGTCATGATCCTGGAGTCCCGGGATCGAGTCCCACATTGGGCTCCCTGCTCGGCGGGGAGTCTGCTTCTCCCTCTGACCCTCCCCCCTCTCATGCTCTCTCTCCCTCTCATTCTCTCTCTCAAATAAATAAATAAATAAAATCTTTAAAAAAAAGAATTAATACCTATTCTTCTGAAACTGTTCCAAAAAATAGAAAGGGAAGGAAAACTTCCAAACTCTTTTTATGAGGCCAACATTACCTTGATCCCAAAACCAGACAAAGACCCCACCAAAAAGGGGAATTACAGACATGGATGCCAAAATTCTCACCGAGATACTAGCTAATAAGATCCAACAGTACATTAAAAGGATTATTCACCATGACCAAGTGGGATTTATTCATAGGCTGCAAGGGTTGTTCAACATTCACAAATAAATCAGTGTGATATATTACATTAATAGAAGAAAGGACAAGAACCATATGGTCCTCTCAATAGATGCAGAAAAAGCATTTGACAAAATACAGCCTCCTTTCTTGATTAAAACTCTCCACAGTGTAGGGATAGAGGGAACATACCTCAATATCATAAAATATACAAAAAGCCCACAGTGAATATCATTCTCAATGGAGAAAAACTAAGAGCTTTTCCCCTAAGGTCAGGAACACAACAGGGATGCCCCCTCTCACCACTATTGTCCAACATAGTACTAGAAGTCCTACCTTCAGCAATCAAGACAACAAAAAGAAGTAAAATGCATTCAAATTGGCAAAGAAGAAGTCAAACTCTCACTCTTCACAGATGACGTGAAACTTTATGTGGGAAACCCAAAAGCCTCCATCCCAAAATTGCTAGAACTCATACAAGAATTCAGCAACGTGGCAGGATATAAAAATCACAGAAATCAGTTGCATTTCTATACACTAACAATGATATGGAAGAAAGAGAAATTAAGGAATCAATCCCATTTACAATTGCACCAAAAACCATAAAATACTTCGGAATAAACCTAACCAAAGAGATAAAGGATCTGTACTCTAAAAACTACAGAAACTTATGAAAGAAATTGAGGAAGACACAAAGAAATGGAAAAACACTCCATGCTCATGGATTGGAAGGACAAATATTGTTAAAATGTCTATGCTACCCAGAGCAATCTACACATTCAATGCAATCTCCATCAAAATACATTGACATTTTTCACAGAGCTGAAACAAATAGTCCTAAAATTTGTGTGGAACATCCAAATAGTCAGAGGAATGTTGAAAAGGAAAACCAAAGCTGGTGGCATCACAATGCCCAACTTAAAGCTCTATTACAAAACTGTAATCATCAAGACAGTATGGTACTGGCACAAAAATAGACACATAGATCAACGAAACAGAATAGAGAACCTAGAAATAGACCCTCAGCTCTATGGGCAACTAATCTTCAACAAAGCAGGAAATAATATCCAATGGAAAAAGGACAGTCTCTTCAATAAATGGTACTGGGAAAATTGGACAGCCACATGTAGAATAATGAAATGGACCATTCTCTTTCACCATACACAAAGATAAACTCAAAATGGATGGAAGACCTAAATGTGAGACAGGAATCCATACAAATCCTAGAGGAGAACACAGCCAGCAACCTCTTCAACCTCGGCCACAGCAACTTCTTGCTAGACTCGTCTCCAAAGGCAAGGGAAACAAAAGGAGAAATGAACTATTGAGACTTCATCAAGATAAAAAGGTTCTGCATAGCAAAGGAAACAGTCAACAAAACTAAAAGGCAACCTACGGAGTGGGAGAAGATATTTGCAAATGACATATCAGATAAAGGGCTAGTTCCAAGATCTATAAAGATGTTATCAAACTCAACACCCAAAAAAAACAAATAATCCAGCCAAGAATTGGGCAGAAGTCATGAACAGACATTTCTCCAAAGAAGACATACAAATGGCTAACAGACACATGAAAAAATACTCCACATCACTCAGCATTAGGGAAATACAAATCAAAACCACAATGAGACACCACATGACACCAGTCAGAATGGCTAAAATGAACAAGTCAGGAAACGACAGATGTTGGTCAGGATGTGGAGAAATATATTTATTATATATAAATATAAAAATATTTATACTGTTGGTGGGAATGGAAGCTGGGTCAACCACTCTGGCAAACAGTATAGAGGTTCCTCAAGATGTTAAAAATAGAGCTATCCTAGGACCCAGCAATTGTACTACTAGGTATTTATCCCAAAGATACAAATGTAATGATCCCAAGAGGCACACACACCCTAATATTTATAGCAGCAATGTCCACAATAGCCAAAGTATGGACAGAGCCAAGATGTCCATCAACAGATGAATGGATAATGATGTGCTATACACACAATGGAATATTAGCCATCAGAAAGGATGAATACTTACCATTTAAATCAACGTGGATGGGGGGGCGCCTGGGTGCCTCACTTGTTAAGCGTCTGCCTTCGGCTCAGGTCATGATCCCGGGGTCCTGGGATCCAGCCCCGCATCGGGCTCCCTGCTCCATGGGAAACCTGCCTCTCCCTCCTGCTTGTGTTCCCTCTTTCGCTGTGTCTCTCTCTCTGTCAAATAAATAAATAAAATCTTTAAAAATCAATCAATCAATCAATCAACGTGGATGGAACTGGAGGCTATTATGCTGAGCAAACTAAGTCAATGAGAACAAGACAATTATATGGTTTCACTCATATGCGGAATATAAGAAACAGTGCAGAGGATTATAGGGGAAGGGAAGGAAAACTGAATGGGAAGTCATTAGAGAGGGAGAAAAACCATGAGAGACTCTTTTTTTTTTAAGTTTTTTATTTATTTAGGAGAGTTAGAGAGAGAGATGAGGAGGAGGAGGAGGGAGGAAGGGTAGAGGGAGAAGCAGACTCCCTGCTGAGCAGGGAGCCCGATGCAAGACTCGATCCCAGGACCCTGCGATCATGACCTGAGTCGGAGGCAAATGCTCAAAAGACTGAGCCACCCAAGCCCCAAGAGACTCTTAACTATAGGAAACAGACTGAGGGTTGATGGAGGGGAGCCAGGTTGGGGGGGGTCAGTAGCTGGGTGATGAGCATTAAGGAGGGCATGTGATGTGATGAGCACTGAGTGTTACACACAACTGATGAGTTGTTGAACACTGCATCTGACACTAATGACGCACTATATGTTGGCTAATTTAATTTTTTAAAGAAAGACCTTGCTTTAAATGCTTTTGGATATATACCCTGAAGTGGAATTGCTGGATCATAGGTAATTCTACTTTTTTTAAAACATATTTTATTTATTTATTTGACACAGAGAGAGGGAGAGAGCACAAGCATGGGGAGCTGCAGGCAGGGGAGAAGCAGGCTCCCCGTTGAGCAAGGAGCCCGATGTGGGACTTGATCCCAGGACCCCGGGATCATGACCTGAGCCGAAGGCAGCCGCTTAACTGACTGAGCCACCCAGGCGCCCCAGGTAATCCTACTTTTTAATTTTTTGAGGAACGTCCTACTGTTTTCCACAGTGACTGTGCCATTTTACGTTTTTACCAACAATGCACAAGAGTTCATCATCCTTACCAACAGTTATTTTGTTTTTCTTGATTATAGCTAACCTAGTGGGTGTAAGGTATAATAATAGCTTTGATTTGCATTTCCCTAATGATTAGTGATGTTAAGTATCTTTTCATGTACTTCTTGGCCATTTGTATATCTTCTTTGGAGAAATATCTATTGATGTCTTTTGTCCATTTTTGAATCAGATTGTTTTTTGTTGAGCTTTAGGAGTTCTCTCTGTATATTGCATATCAATCCCTTATTAAATATATGATTGGCAAATATTTTCTACTATTCTCTGAGGTTTTTTTTTTACTCTTTTTACCTTGTTGATATTGTCTTTTGATGGATGACATTTAAAATTTTTCATGAAATCCAATTTGTCTGTTGTGCTTGTGTTGAGTGTGCCTGTGGTATCATGTCCAGGAAATCATTCCCAAATCCAATGTCATGAAGATTTTGCCCTATCCTTTGTCCTAAGAGTTTTATAGTTTTAGGTCTTACATTTAGGTCTTTAATAATGGTTATAATATGGTGTTAGGTAGGGGTCCAGTTTTATTTTTTGCATGTGGATATCCAGTTTTCCTAGTGCCATTTGTTGAAGACTACCCTTTCCTGATTGAAGTCTTGGCATCCTTGTCAAAAATAATTTGATTATACATGGGATGGTTTATTTCTGGGCCATCTAGTCTATTCCATTAGTCTATATATCTGTCTTTATGCCAATACCACATTGTTTTCATTACTGTAGCTTTGTAGTAAGCTTTGAAATAAGGAAGTGTGAGACATCCAACTTTGTTCTTCTTTTTCAAAGTTGTTTTGGTGATTCAGGGTCCCTTGAGATTCTATATGAACTTTAGGTTGGGTTTTTCTATTTCTGCAAGAAAAAAAATCACTGGAATTTTGATAGGGATTACATTGTATCTGCAGATCATTTTGTGTAGTACTGACATCCCAACCATATTAAGTCTTCCAATCTATGAACATGGGATCTCCATTTATTTATGTCTTCTTTAACTTCTTTTGGCAATGTTTTATAGTTCTTAGTCTACAAGTCTTTCACCTCCTTGGTTAAGTTAATTCCTAAGTATTTTGTTCATTCTGATGCTTTGTAAATAAAATTTTTTCTTACTTTCAATTTCAGATTGTTCATTGTCAGTGTATAGAAATGCAATTTTCTACAAATGCAAATGATTTTTGCATGTTGACTTTGTATCAGTGACTTTTCTGAATTCATTTATTAGTTCTAAAAGTTTTTTTTGGTGAAATCTTTAGGGTTTTCTACACAGAAGCTCATATCATCTGTGAACAGACATCATTTTATGTCTTCCCTTCCAGCGTAGAAGTTTTTGTTGCCTAATTTATTTTTAAGTAAGCATTTATAGCCATAAACTTCCCCCTTATCACTGCTTTCCCTGCACCCCATGCATTTTGGTATGTTGTGTTTTAGTTTTTATCCATGCCTAAGTATTTTCTGATTCTTGTGATTTCTTCTTTGATTTATTGTCTAAAAATGTGTTGTTTAATTTCTGCAAATTTCCAATTTACCTTCTGTTATTAATTTTTAATTTCATCCCATTATAGTCAGAAGAGATACTTTGTATGATGTATATCTTTTAAAATCTATTGAGACTTGGGGTGCCTGGGTGGCTCAGTTGGTTAAGCGACTGCCTTTGGCTCAGGTCATGATCCTGGAGTCCCAGGATCAAGTCCCGCATCGGGCTCCCTGCTCAGCAGGGAGTCTGCTTCTCCCTCTGACCCTCTTCCCTCTCGTGCTCTCTATCTCTCATTCTCTCCCTCTCAAATAAATAAATAAAATCTTTAAAAAAAAAAGAATACTTTAAAAAATAAAATAAAATAAAATAAAATCTATTGAGACTTAATATGTGGCCTAAAATATGGCATGGTTACGGAAACCTATTGAGCTATTCAGACATGAGTGAAAACCTGGAAGTACAAGGGAGTTGCCCATGTTTGGGGCAACTGGACAATTCTGAGGTCCATTCTTCCCACCAACTCAGAGTCCCCAACAGGATTAATTCTCAGGTACCCAGAGCAGCAACTGGCCTAATAGTACCAGCCTTGGATTCATTCTCCCTCCTTCCTGCTTTTACCCAGAGACTACTCCCATTCCTTGGGGTCATTTCCTAAATAAACTACCAGTAAGTTCTGTTTCAAGGCCCAAACTAGAACGGGAACTAGAAAGCACTGAGTATTTAAACAGAGGGAATGTATTCAGAGAAATGGTTACATATGTGATATAAGAAGCTGAGAAACCCACAGGGGGACAGAGAGACCAGTCAGAAGCCTTGGGCCTCCAGGCAGGAGGGACTAAGGACAGAGGTGATGCCAGTAGAGCCTGGAAGATGGAAGAATCACAACAGGCCTGTCTAGCAGGAGTGTGAACCATAGAGGAGATGCTCAGCTGCTGGAGGTGCTGCCCTCCACTCTTTAGTTAGCAGAATCCAGTCCAAACCAGGTGATGTGGGAGCCTAAGAAATGCAACCTTTAGGGATCAGCTTGCTATTGCAGGGCATAGGGCAGGGCAAGGAAGGGATTCAGGACAAACTGGTCTGGACCAGCAGAAAGGAACAGGCAGGAAAATAGAAAGCAAAAGAGACTGAAATTGAATGGCCAGAGAAGTCTAATGGCTCAGAGAGCCTGAGTAACCCCCAGAATTACTTAGTAGTCAGTGGCAGATAAGATGAGGACTTAAAGTGATGTACTTCTTACACTTGGGTAAACTCAAAAACATACTACTGAATATTAATGTTCATAAACTAAACATGGAATTAATTTTATATTAATGAGAAAGTCTTGACCTTGGGCACTCTCCCACAGGAGGATACAGTGGACACATCAAGCTACAACATCTAGGGCCCTCCTTCCAGGCATGCTCAGGGTAGGAAATCAGTATAATTTCAGAGAAACTGGGAAGGTTGTTAATACCCTCTAGAGTCTTTTGTTATCTATTGTTTTCTGCCTACTATTCTACCTTTGATTTTTTTTTTTTTCCAAAAGGCTTTGACTTCTATTTATGCAAGTCCTACAGGGAAGGACAATATTGTGAAGTTGTTATCTAACAGTTATCTAACACAACTGTTTGTACATAGAAAGCCCTATGGAGTAAATATTTCTGAGCGAACAAATTTGTAAGAGTTCCAGGTACATCTCAGTGACTATGTCATATAATTATGGTCTTATGGAGGATGGCTTATGGGAGCTCAAGAGGCTCCAGAGTACTGAGAAACAGTCTGAGGAAGAAGTAGGAGGTACCATCAAGTAGTAAAAAGATAAAGACAAGATAAGCTGGAGGGCTGGAATTTAATGTTACTCTACAAAATTTTTCCTAGTGACAACAGTAACATTTTCTATTGCAGTATGACTTTTCTAGATTTGCAGATACCCAGGAAAAAGGAGAAGGAGTTCATAGGTAGAATTCCCAAGCATGAGGAAACTCCCCACAGTACAGAAGGGAGCAAGAAGTGATGTAAGGAGACAGTAATAAACCGAAAGCAGGAGCAATGAATATCTCAGTTCTTCTAACTTCTACCAAGGAGGAAAAATTTTCAATGATTAGTGGATATACTCTGGACAGATTGCAAAGGCGCACAGGATTTGGAGGAAGAGGCCTCAGGGGATTTGGGGTAGAGGACTTGTTCTCCTGATTATGAACTTAAAATAAAGATGATGATGATGATGATGATGATACTTACCTTATTGGATTCAAATTCCCACCCTAGTTTTCTCATCATTAGTTGCCAGTTTAGATATTGGAAACTCACTTTCCTTTGAAAAGTGTCCTTTTTCAAGGGCTACCCTTTGCTGAAATTTGTCTTAGAGTCAACTTGCTGTAATAAAACCTTTTTATTCTTGGTCCCCAACCCCAGGGCTGACTCTAGGGGATTAGGACCATGCAAGACCACTGAGAATGCCCACCTTCCAACAGAAAGCTAGACGCGTGTGGCTAATATTTGGATATGATTTTCATGTTATTTGATAAAGACTAAAAGAACATGTGGTTGAGTAAATAAATGGGGGAGAATAGACAAACCTCTCATGTAGAATTCCTAGTGATTTATGCAGATATCCACTCAAGAATGTGGGGAACAAGACAATGGGGAACATAATTCCCCACTCCTTAAGTGTGGGCCATGCATAGTTACTTTTTTCCCGACTACAGTAGGGAAAGTGTGGGTGGGAAGGAGTAAATTTACTGTGGAGAAACCTGACAAACTCCACCTCAGCCAGATGACCAAGGTCAACATCAGTAGTCAAAAATGATGTAGGGGCACCTGGCTGGCTCAGTCAGTAGAGCATGTAACTCTTCAGCTCTGGGTTGTGGGTTCAAGCCCCATGTTGAGTGTAGAGATTACTTAAAAATAAAATCTTTTTAAAAAATGATGTTGGGGCACCTGGGTGGCTCAGTTGGTTGAACGTCCAGCTCTTGACTTAGGCTCAGGTCATGATCTCAGTGTCCTGGGATTGAGTCCAGTGTCAGGCTCTGTGCTTAGTGGTGAGTTGGCTTGAGGATTCTCTCTCCCTCTCCCTCTGCCCCTCCCCATGCTCACACTCTCTCTCTCTCTCAAATAAATAAATAAATCTTTAAAAAAATGATGTTGATTGTATGTACATTTGATATGATGTGATGAAAATAACATCTTGTATCTGTGATCTTATTCTCCAAAATCCATTACCGCAGTCTAATTATGAGAAAAATACCAGATAAATTCCACTAGAAGGCCATTCTACAAAATACCTGACCAATACTACCGACCAAAATTGTCAAGGTCATCAAAAACAGGGAAAGTCTAGGAAACTGTCATAACCAAGAGAAGCCTGAGGAGACATGACTACTAAGTGTAATGTGGTATTCTAGACAGGATCCTGGAACAGAAAAAGGACATTAGATAAAAACTAAGGAAATCTGAATAAAGTATAGATGTTAGTTAATAATAATGTATCAATTTTGATTCATTAAATGTAACAAATGTACAGTACTAATGTGAGATGTTAGTTATGGGGGAAACTAGATGGGGAATATATGGGAACTCTGTACTATCTTTGTAATTTTTCTTTAAATCTAAAACTGCCTAAAAATAAAGGTTTTTTTTTTTTTTAATTAAGAAGAAAAAACAAGCAAGAATAATAGAAGAGATTTCCGAGGGTCACCAGGAGGGCTCAGTCAGTTAAGCATCTGACTCTTGATTTCAGCTCAGGTCATGATCTCAGTCAGGGTCATGGGATTGAGCCTGGTGTCAGGCTTCATGCTCAGCGGGGAGTCTGTTTCTCTCTCTGCCCCTCCCCCTGCTCCTGCTTTCTCTGTCTCTCTCTCTGTCTCTCTCTCTCTCTCTCTCTCTCTCTCTCTCGAAGAAAGAAAGAAAGAAAGAAAGAAAGAAAGAAAGAAAGAAAGAAAGAAAGAAAGAAAGAAAGAAAGAAAGAAAGAAAGAAAGAAAGAAAAGAGAAAGAAAAAGAAAAGAAGGAAAGAAGGAAGGAAGGGAAGGGAAGGGGAAGGGAAGGGAAAGGGAAGGGAAGGAAAAGAAAAGAAGAACTACCCCAGTGGAGTATACAATTAGTTGACAAATTGTAGAGATAACAATTGTTCTGGAAGTTTGGAGGGAGAGAAACGACTTCAGACTATAGCTGCTAACAGATGCTTCATGGAAACATGGAAACTGAAATGTCTCTTAAAGATTGATAAAGTGTTTACAAATCCAAGTTGGACCATCTTTAATGAGTACAGTTGACCCTTGAATGTCATCCCTAAAACATTTTATGAAGTTATCATAATTTTAAAATCCAATTAAGATACTAAAAAGAAAAGAAGAAGGACAAAAGAAAGGGGAGCAGAGAACAGGAAGAGAGAAACTCCAGGTACTCTCCAGGTACTGGAGATCTAGAGGGGACCGAGGCAGAGCACTTCCATTCTAGTAGAAGGAGATTGGCCCTAGCATAAAAACAAAGCACTGGCAAGAGCTGTGAAGAAGATAAAATAGGGCAACATGGTGGAGAGTTACAGGAGTGGGGAGAATCTGCTTTAACTTCTGTAACAGAAACTTTTTTGATTCTCTGCAAATTTACCACCCTTGGGGCACCTCGGTAGCTCAGCTGGTTGGGCTATGGACTCTTGGTTTCTGCTCGGGTCATGGTCTGGGGGTCATGGGGTGGAGCCCTCTGTCAGGCTCCATGCTTGGTGTGGAGTCTGCTCGGGATTTTCTCCCTCTCCGTCTGCCCCTCCCCCTGACAATTTTTTTTTCTTTTTTATTTACCACCCTCTTCTCATTCCCTTGCTGTTAGTCCACAGCTCACCACTGAGGCCCTTTAGCACAAGGACAGGCTTATCCCTCTTCCTAACACAGGATAGATGCTCAAAAAATGCTTATTGAATTGCACAAAGGCTCTCATCTGACCCTAACTGTAACACAGAAGTAACCATTAGTGTCCCCTGTTTTACCAAGGAGGATACTGCTTCAGGGTGTTTGTGTGAATTGCCATGGTGGTTCCACTAATATGGGAGCTGGGATGCTAACCTGGGTCTTTCCCACACCAAAATGCCATCTTTAGAAATGTTGTTGTTGGGGGAGGCAAATCTAAGGAGGGGCAAGGTGAAGGGCAGGCCACAAGCAATCAGTGGCTTTCACCAATGAATATCTTTCCCTCCTTTTTGGAAGCCAATGGCAAGCCTGGTTTTTATATGGTTAAAGCAATTCTAGAATGAACAAGCAGAAAAGAAACAATTAGAGGGAGGTTGCTTCCCAGAATAAGATTTTATTAGAACAAAATTCTAAATTCAGGCTGACCTGACACTGTGGGGCAGCCCCAGGACATTTCCTGGAGAATAAACCAAACTCCTCTCTATTTTCCGCTCCCCACCGAGATGGCAAATACTGGAGATAAGGTGTCACAGATCCAGGATCCTCCCAGTGTCTCCTCACTTTTGCCTGGTCTCTGAACCATTGAGTCTCCTCCCCAGCCCTACCAGGGAAAGACAAACGGCCGCTGTTGAAAATGTGCGTGGAATTAGCACAAGTGTTCAAGACTGCAGAGAGCCTCCTTGGACAGCCTCCAGCACCAGAAGTAAACTGCCCTGGGCTTTCTATACAAGCGCATTCTCACATCTTATAATGGTATCACAGCTAGGGTGTAATCTTCTAAGTGTCAGAAAACTTAAGTACTTCACAAGTTCTTTCAAGTACAAGTGTCTCTGGGTGTCTATTGACACCTTTTCCACTTTCCTCATCCCTAGCCCCTCCACCTTTAAAACCTTCCCTAGGGGACAAACATATTCCTCAATGCACTCCCTTCTTCAATTCCCATCTACAAGTCCTCCTTGGAAGGCCAAGATCAATCGGTCAATTGGATGGTATTGATTCTCTAAGTGCTTTCCTTAGTTTTTCTTGATTAATTTTTTGAACAGATGATTTATGTACATTCTAAAAATTGCACAACTAAAAGGTTTATAGTGAAATATGTCTCCTTTTTATGTCGATACCCATCTGTTACAGATTCAGAAATGCCCTGTGTGTATTCAAGCTTTCTTTTTTTTTCTTTTACACAAATGGTAACATAATACTCTGTTTTTCACCTAAGTATCTAGGAGATTGGTCCACGTCTATTCAGGTGGATCTGTCTAAAAGTTTTTGTGGCTGGAGAGTGTTGCATTTTGTGGACGGACTACCTGGGGTTGAGATCCGGGCCTCTTCCCAAACCATGACTTCAGATAATATATCCCACTGTCTTGTAGTCTTGCAGTAGATTTATGAGTAAAACCTTAGGACAAAAATGCTTGACTAGAAACATATAATCGAACAATTACCGATTATGAAAGGCTCAAGGAGACAGCTCTCGTGAAAGAGTATGCTCTCCTAGCATTTTGTATGGACCTCCATTCAGCTAAGGCAGGGGCCCCCACCTCCTTAGTTTCGGAGCTTATAGGCACTTACGCCCAGGGAAAGCGGAGCAAGTTATCCAGGTGGGGAATTAAATGTGTTCCACTAACTGAGAGATTTGTCTCAATTTTTACCCGTAACAAGGAAATAATTGTTTCCAGTGATCATGAATTTCCTTTAAGCTCTTGACCTTTTGTTTCTTTGTGGTGAGGAAGAGACAGTCGAGGGTTAGGGAAAAGTGAGATCAAATGAAGATGTGAGGAGGAGGGCTCCCAGGCAGGAGGGCTGCCAGCGCTGAGGTGAAGGCGGATGGGAAAGTGGCAAGGAGAGACTCTAAGTGCAGGCAGCCTCCAGATGGCGTAGCAAGCAACCCGGATGGACGGATGGACGCGTACTGCCACACTCCCACCCTAAGGCGGCTTTCACATCACCTGTGGGCTCTGGGGCTGCCTGACCTGCCCTTTGCCCTCAGGGGCTCCCAGGACTGAAAGGCATTTCTCTAACTCCTGCCTAAGGGAAAGCCCTGGTTTTCTAACGCCAGGGGTGGCCTGAACGTTACCCTAAAGAAAGGAGAGACTAGGTTGCCTGTTCCTCATTCTGGGCCAAGTAAGATGGGGCTGAGCTGTTGCCTCCCACCATCCCATCCAGTAAAATCCACGGCAAAAACCTTATCATACTGTCTGTGATTTACTTTAAGATAAAGCAGCCTAGGGAGTGAGATGTTATGTGCGTTGGTTTTGAGCTATACCCTTACAGATGGTTAGTTACTGTCTTTAATCCAGTGGTCGTGTTCTTTGACTCATCGGCAGCATCTAAGGATGTTGCTCATTCCTTCCTCCTTGGAACACTTTCAGGACCACAGGCTCCCTGGGGTCGCCTGCTGCCTTCCATGCTGTTCTTTTTCAGCCTCCTTTGCTGTCTCCTCCTCATCTCCCTGAACTGTAGGTGTCTAAGGGACCTAAGGATCACTCCTCGAACCTCATCTCCTTTCTGTCTCTTCTCACTCTGTTGTCTCACTGCTTTAAACATTATCTCTATGCGGATGACTCCCAGATTTTTCTACCCAGGCAGGACCTCTCCTCTGAACTCAAAACCCTTCTACTTGCCCACTTGACAGCTCCAATATTTCACCGACTTCTCAAAACCAACATGATTGGTCCCTCAAAACCTTTCTCTCATTTTCTTCCCCATTTCAGTAAATGGCAACTCTTCTCTAAAAGTTTTGGCTTTGGCAATAATAATAATAATAATAATAATAAACAATGTGACCCTGGAGAGTCATTCTTCCCTCCCATCTTTCCACACGTCCCATCTCTGGATCAGCGTGAAAACCAGTCATTACAATGACCTATGAGGCTAGCAACTGGGTGTGTAACTGAATTTAGTCCTGTTCCAGACTTGAGAGTGAAGTAACGGGGAGTTAGGGATTTATATCCCCCATGAGCTTCTCATTTTGGAGGCTACAAATGTTTGCCAGAAGAGTCCAATCACTGAAAGACCAGATGGGCTTAGGTCAGTCCCAATAGCCTGTTCCCTCTCAATTCATTTCTTCAACAGCTATTTGCCGAGGAGTTAACTCTGTGCCAGACTGCATTCTAGGTGTCTGGGATATAGCTCCAAACAAAATAGGCAAAAGCCTCCCCTCTCTTGGAACTTACATTCCACTGGGTAAACAGATGGCAAACAAAATATCAAGTAAGTTACATAGTATTAAGGTTTTAAGACTCTGCTGAGAAAACTAAGGCTGGGAAGAGGGATAGAGAATATTTGGGAGAGAAGGGGGTTCTGTGTTCAGTGTTGGATAGGATGTCCAGGGATGGTTGCATTCAGCAAGTGACATTTGAAGAAAGACGTGAGGAGTGAGCCAGCAGTGTCCGGGGCAATGGGTGCTGGGCATGGGGAACTGCAAAGGCAATGATACGCCCTCCTCTGTCCTGCCCTCCAGGGTTGCCTGCCCTGCTCCTGTTAGTGGCACAGGAAACAAGGAGGAGGGCGTGCCTGGAATGGAACGAATGAGGGCAGTAGGAGGAGAGGAGATCAGAAAGAGAGCTAGCTGGGCTCTGGCCACTGAAAAGGCTGACAAACTGTAGCAATCCCCAGAGCAGTAAATACTCCCAGCACCCACATTCTGGTCTCTAAATTCAACTTGTCATTGAAGGGAACCAGGGCTTTAGATAATCACTGATCCCAGAGCTGGGGCATGAAATGGACATTTTGTCATACCAGAAAGCAAAGAAGCTTTCAAAGACTATGGGTGGTATCCAAAAGATTAGGTTAGGAGCCAGTGTAAAGCGACTCCCCAAGTTCAAGGATGGGAATAATTTGAGTATCTGCAGTGGATTGAAGTGCATCAAATATGTTAAAATCCATGAGTTTATAATTATACCAAGAAAAAAAAAACCCTCATAGGTCACCTTTATAGGTTGCTAGGGAACCAACTCCTTACTCTGAAAACTGGTTTAAAAAGGGAAAGAATCAAGCATTTGTCTTGTCTCTTCTATATGAACTGTATCTCAGGATAGCTGAATTGTTGTTGAGGAAAAGTTCTTCTTTTAGAACCATTCCAGCTAATAGATGAAGGAGAAATGGTAGAACTAGGGTACCATAATTTTGCAATCCCTAATGAAATAATATATCTGTGATGACCTCAATGGCTATTAAAAATTATCAGGGGAGGGGCACCTGGCTGGCTCAGTCAGTAGAGCACGTGGCTCTGGATCTCTGGGTCGTGAGTTTGAGTCCCACATTGCGTGTAGAGCCTACTTAGAAAAAAAGAAAAAAGCTATCGGGGGAAAAGCTTGTGAGGAACTTTTATAAAAATTGTATTAGTTTTTATTTTTAAATTATTTTAAATTATTTTTATTTTTTAATTTTATTATTTTTAATTTTTAATTTTTTTAAATTTTAGCTTATGGGAGACTAAATGAATGGATCAAGCTGTCAATGTCTCAATCCATTAATCAATCTTAACATTACAAAAGAGGAGACAACTAGACATCATGTGTTCTCGATGTGATGCAATAGGAAGTTCACAGAGCCATCTATGAAGATTCCTTGTCAAAAAATGGAAACTGAATTTTTTAAAAGATTTTTTTTTTGAGATTATTTATTTGAGAGAGAAAGAGAGAGTTGTTTGGAGGGGCAGAGGGGGAGGGAGAGAGAGAAACTCAAGCAGACTCCCTGATGAGCACTAAACCCAATGTGGGGCTCGATCTCACAACCCTGGGATCACCACCTGAGCCGAAACCAGGAGTTGGACCCTTAACCCACTGAGCCACCCAGGCACCCCTATGATTTTTATTTTTAAGTAATCTCTACACACAACATGGAGCTCGAACATACGATCCTGAGATCAAGAGTCGCATGCTGTACCAACTGAGCCAGCCAGACACCTCTGGAACCTTAATTACTCTAGATCTAACTGATACTTTTCAAGAAATACAGGGCTTAGGGAAATATGTTGGATGATACCACAGGGATACAATCAGCAAAATGCAGAATGTGGGAAACTCTATGGGACAAATGACACGGTCTCTCCAAAAATACATTATAAGGAAAAAGAAAAGATGGCAAGGGAGCCCTTAAATTAAAAGAGACACTAGAAGATACAGTAACCAACTGCAATGTGTAGGTCATATTTGGATACTAACTTAAAAAACAAAACAAAACAAAACAAAACAAAAAACACCTGTAAAAAATTATGAGAAAATTGGGGAAATTTGAACACTGATTAAATATTTAATAATATTTTAAAAATCTTAAAGGTATGATAACAACATTATGGCTTCTTTAAAGTCCCTATCTTTTAGAGACACAATACTAAATGATACAATACTAAATATATACTAAAATGATAATACTAAAATGTATGGATGAAATTATATGAAGTCTGGGACTTATCTCAATATAACCCAGTGGGTAAAGGCAAGGAGAATGAGTGAAATGGAGTTTCCATATGTTGATAATTGTTGAAGCTTGGTGATGGTCTTTTACACTATTTTCTCTGTTTTGTGTATGTTTGAAATGTTTCATAACATAAAGTTTAAAAAGAGTGTGTTGGGGGGGATACTCACATACATAGGAGTCATTAAGAAAGATTTTCTATGACAATTGGGAATGATAATCCCTATTTTCTAACTATAAGGCCAACAAATAAGTCATCCTTTGTACAGTTTCTCCTTTAGTAACCAATAACTTACAGGAGACCCTAAAGAACTATTTTAGGGAAGACACACTTCTTTTCATGAATAAAAGGGCTTAGCTTAAATGTGATTAGTTGAGGTGTGGGTAGACTCTTCGGGTATCTCAGCAATGACCAGGGCCAGTGCTTGGGTGGAGGATGAAACCACAAGAGAAGCATAGAATACTTCTGTGCCACCGTCCTACTGTCTCTCTCAGGTCTTCCTGCCTCTTTCTTACTGCTTTGCTACTCCCAGGAGCAGGGCTCCTTTGTCCAGCTGAGCAGGCTGTGCACTGCACAACTCCAGGGATATAGAAAGCCTGTATGAATAGTCCCCTGGGCTTATGCAGCATGGAAGCCCTTAGCAGGAGCCTGGTCACCTCATACCATATCTGACTTTGGACTCCTTAGTCTTAACCAGGGCTATTTCCTCAGGACCCTGCTTTCAATCTCTGCTAAGGTCAATGGGTAATAATGGTGTAAATCATATTAGTTTTTTAAATGGGTATTTTTCTAGTGTTTCTACTAGCATCTTTCTCCCAATAATAATAATCCCATATGTATTAGTCAAGATACGCTTTCAACTCCCAGATCTCAGTAGTTTAACAAAATAAAGGTTTGTTTCTTGCTTCCATCATAGTCCAGTATGAGGGTGAGGGAGAAAGGGATCTGCTTCTTGCTTTTTCAGGCTCCATCCTCTGTCATTACCTCCTTCCCTGGGTCTACTGCAAGGGAACCAAAGTGTGAAAAGTCATCTCCATCTGAATGGCCTCTGACCGGAGCTGGTGAAGATCACCTTCACTCACATTCCATCAGCAAGAACAAGTTAAGGAGCAGAGTGCCAGGGAAGGCCATGCTGATGTTTAAGAATAACCAGCTAGTCTCAGTTACACCATGTGAAGTAACAATGCCTTAGTCCAGTTAAATTAACAAGCCTCCACTGCAGAATGCTAATGCTGACCGTAGAAGTCCTTGGCCCCTCAGAGAAGTGAGGGAGAGGGAGAGTTCTGGTGGGACACTTTTCTGGTGCTTTTAAAACTCTGCAGCTAGTTTTAAAACTCCTTACTCCACCTGCCAGGTGGTAATTGCTCTTTCAGAACAGGAAGACTTGGAGAGGGAAGTATTCACTTATATTCCTTTTACTAGCCAGGGACTCAGGGGTTTTTAATTTGAGAGAGGGGGTCCATGATGTTCTTCAAGAGATTGGTGATTCCCTGAAAACCCTATGTAAAATTTGTGTTCGGGCACAATTTCCTGGGAAGAGGGCCCATAGTTTGACACATAGAAAGCATTCAACAAAGGTTCCTTCTAAAAACTCACAAAGGTGTCTGCACTACTTAGTCCTCTCCAGAGAAACGGAACCAATAGGATGTGTGTGTGTACACACACACACACACACACACACACACACACACACACAGATTTTAAGGAAATGGCTTACGCAGGTCCAAAATCTGCAAGGTGAGCTGGCTGTCTGGAGACTTAAGAAGAGCCAATGCTGTAGTTCAAGTCCAAAGGCTCTTTGGCTGGAAAATTCCCTCTTGCTTGGGAGAGGTCAGTCTTTTGTTCTATTCAGACCTTCAACTGATTGGATGAGGCTCACCTGCATTATGGAGGGCAATCTGTTTTACTCAAAGTCCACTTATTTAAATGTTAATCTCACGCAAAAACACCCTCACAGAAATATCCAGAATAACATTTGAGAATATATCTGGGCACCATGGTCGAGCCAGGTTGATGAATAAAATTAACTATCACAGGAATCCTGACCAAACAAAAGGCAGAGATTAGGAACTGCATCTAAGAAATTTCCACCAGCCTCCTTCGTTCTTGTTAGTCAGGTTCTGTGCTCACCCAGTTTCTGTGCCTGGCCCTAGAATAGCTTACTTATTTTGGTGACATGTAGGAAATCTGCCTAACAACTCCCTTCTAGCAACTTCCATCTATTCCACACTGAAAGAATTGGGGCGGGAATTCCCAATTCGGTTTTAGTAAATGTTAAATAATGTTAAAAAAAGCATTACTTTTTCTCCTGGAAAAGAAGCAGGTTTTGACAAAATCTCCAGAAATATTGCTTCATCAAAGCATTTTAGCTTTCCCACCCTGTATGTGTCAATGATAGTATATAATGGGCTAAGGTATATATCTTTACTGTTTATATCTTACAGCCCTGCCTCTAATCATTTCTCTTGAATAAATCCTCCAGTCAAATGAAGTCCTTGAAATCACAGATTATACTTTATCCCTTTGCAATTCTCTACAGTGTTGAAAAGGTGGCTGGCACAGGCAGGAGTGCTGATTAACTGGTGTGTTGTCGCATTCTGTTTTATTTGACTCCGCTAACAATAAGCCACCAGCTAGCCCCGGTATTAAAAATAGCCCAGATTTATCTTTCAGGGCTGTCACCTAACTTCCACATCTCTACCTTGCTTCTGCACACAGAGCATCACATAAAGAAAACTGAGGCAGGGTTGGGGCAACAGACTTCTGACTTTGTGGCTATTTCTTAGCCTAGGTAAAGTCTGGTGATTTAATGCAGGTATTTTCTCCCACCCTCCTTGCCCTAACTTAATTTTCATCTGAAGGATGGAATGAGTTCTGTCTGTGAGGAAAGGGCCCCTTCTGCCCCTACTTGTGCTCTAATACAACACGGGTTGAGACTTCCCTTCCTTGCCCTGGGAAAGAAGGGATGTTCTGTTTTATAAAATACTGAGGGGCCTGGATGGGGCAACAGTGCTCTATTAATATAAAATGAGATTATTCGCCAGCTGTTGTTTCACTGCTTTCAAGCAGAGCCATTGAAACATTTGCAAAATAGCAAAGGGTTCTGGATGGGAGGGGCCATTGTTCTCAATCCAGACCACCCCGCGGGCACCTCAGGTAATGGGCTTTGCACCTGACTGAGTAGAAACTTGATAAGACATCAAGGGTTTTGCATGATCAGTCTGTGCCATTGGGAAACCACAGCAGGCACCCTCGTTGTCCTCCCCAATCATTTCCTTTTCCCCATTATTTTTCCCCTCCTGTTGCACAACCAGAGATCTCTCCAAAAATCTATTCAAAAGGAGTTCTTAGATTAAATTAAAGTAAAAACAAATCCAGTTAGAAGATAGCAAATGCTGCCTTGCTATAAAGTTTGTCTTCTAGAGCCCACAACATGATCTACTTGCATTTGATTTTCATGGACTCATAGAACATTATCCAAGATGGGAGGGAGAATGCCAGGGAAAGGTGTCTATTGGGAGCAGCACCCTCCTCAAATTTTCAGTGCACCAAACCACCTGGGGGATCCTGGTGGACGGGGAGGGGCTGGGGGAAGGGCCCAAGAATCTGCATTTCTGAAAAACAATAAGGGGATGAACAACTCTTTGAGCCACAAGGGTCTAGATTCAATGTTGTTCAACCATTTCCATTTTGGAGCGTATTTGTAAATTTGCCCAAGTTATAGAAAATACAGTCTGAACAGATGATCAAAGTGGCAAAATTGTTCTCCTTAAAGCTGAATTCCTTAATAAATGCTTTGTTACAGAAATATATGTGAGAATAGAGCATTGTATAATATCCATTTAAAAAAAAAAATGATTCTCCTCTCCTTCCTACTGATGGATCATTCAAGCTTCATCACTACTTTTGCTGATTTTCTACAGGACACCTACTCTCTATGTGGATCCAGTGTACCAACCTGTAACTACCTCTCCTATGAGATGTGTTCTCTGGGAGTGAAGTTTCTAGAAGGCACTTTGGCCTTGTGGCAGGGAGGGTGTGAATCAAGCTCTGCCAATTAAGAACTGAGAGCCCTTGGACAAGTTGCTTAACCTCTCTCATCCTTAGTTTCTGCACCTAAAAGAGTGGGGGGAGGGTGAAAAATTATTTTTGAATTTTTAAGTGAGAAAACGGGACTATGTCCCTTACAGGATTACTGTAAGCTTTAAACAAGATAATGTATGCAAATTACCAACTACATTCATGAAGTAAGTACATAAGCCATGTGAAGTGCTCCATAAACCAAGCCTCAGAACAAACAAAACCCTGAAATTGACATTCAGGATTGCTAAAATATTTTCTGGTAAACCATTTTGAAAGGAAATCTTTCCAAAACATTTCTCAGCCCCACCTTGGGTAACGGTGTATATACCTAATCCAGTTTAGGTCTTTCCTTATGACTCAGGGTCCTTATTTTGAACACGAGTGACTGCACTGTCCTGAAACACAGGATGACCTCAGTCAGGGGGATGATGATCGCGGGCTTTCTAACATCCATCCTCCCCACCCCTCTCCCCCACTGGCTCCCCCACAGCCTCTGTGCACACTTCCCATAACAGCACTTAACCACACAGAGCCAAAAATATGTGTTTACCTCCTTTCTCAGGGCAGGGGCCAGGTCCTGAATAAATGCTTGTTGTCGAATGAAGATCTCCCCAGGCCCCACTTAAAGGGTTGGGTGTCAGGAACTCAGAAGCACGGCTTGTGTTCATTCATTCAGATGCTTTAAAATGCCTCCCTATACTCAGCCAACGGCTAAAAGCACTGCTCTATTTTATCTTTTAGAGATAGCCGAGAACCGAAATTACGTTCCTCCTTAGAACCTTGTGATGGTTTTCAATTACTGCCCGGCCCAGAACATACCACCCTTCTTTTTTTTTTTTTTTCTTTAAAGAAGAATTTATTTATTTATTTTTTATTTTTTTATTTTATTCATTTATTTGACAGAGAGAGACACAGCAAGAGTGGGAACACAAGCAGGAGGAGTGGAAGAGGGAGAAGCAGGCTTCCCACTGAGCAGGGAGCGCGATGCGGGGCTCGATCGCAGGACCCTGGGATCATGACCTGAGCCGAAGGCAGACGCTTAATGACTGAGCCACCGAGGTGCCCCACTTACTGCCCTTCTGGTCGATTGCAGCCCCTCTGGTCTTCTTTGGTGCTTTGTTCTGCTTTCATTGGCAGCAAGGACATTGGAGCCAGACAGCCCTGGTTCAAACTCTGATCTACAATTTGATAGCTGTTTGACTTTGGATGAGTAAACTCTCTGCTCAGTCTCCACATCTATAAAATGAGGTAATAGCCCTCAGTCAGCAGAATTGCTGTGTGTATGGAGATGGCGGTAAAGAAATTCCCAGACGGCCTCTGAGGGAAGAGTTTTCATAACCTGTGCTTTGATAATCCCACTAGGGTTAGGGGCGGGTGTCGGGCTCTAAGAAGCCTCTCTGAGCAGTACTAGACGGCTATGAACTAGACTTGCAGAGAGCATGGCCTGTTAAGAAGCAGGCAGCTTTTGGGGCGCCTGGGTGGCTCAGTCCGTTAAGCGTCTGCCTTCGGCTCAGGTCATGATCCCAGGGTCCTGGGATCAAGCCCCGCATCGGGCTCCTTGCTGAGCAAGGAGCCTGCTTCACCCTTTCCTGCTGCTCCCCCTGCTTGTGCTCTCTCTCTCTTGCTCAAATAAATAAATAAAATCTTAAAAAAAAAAAAACCAGAATCAGGCAGCTTTCTTTACCGAGCACAGAAGTGAGCAAGATGCCAAGCTGCTCTGTATGGCTGAGACTGGTGGCTCCTTGTCAACAACCCTTCTCTCCCCACCCTTCATCTTTGCTGTTACAACCTACTTTCCAAATCTCGAGAAGAAAGATGCCAATATTGGCTTGTATTATTAAGGCACAAGTGTGAATTTGTTTTTTTTTTTTAAGATTTTATTTATTTATTTATTTGACAAGGAGAGACACAGCAAGAGAGGGAACCCAAGCAGGGGGAGTGGGAGAGGGAGAAGCAGGCTTCCCACAGGGTAGGGAGCCTGATGTGGGGCTCGATGCGGGGCTCGATGCGGGGCTCGATCCTAGGACCCTGGGATCATGACCTGAGCCGAAGGCGGACGCTTAAAGACTGAGCCACCCAGGCGCCCCAAGACACAAGTGTGAATTTAAAGGTAAATCTTCCAAAATATTTCTGGGAAACGTTTTCCTTTCTGATGCGTGGCGACGGGGGGAGTTGGGTGGGCGGGGAGTGAGGAGAAATGCTCCTCTTCTTATCTTTAGACGTAGTTACCTGCAGATATAACTCCTAGAGGTATGGCAGCCATCTTGTAACCACGAGGGACATCTCTGAGGATGAAAACCTACAGGCTGTGGATGGCAAAGAGGGAAAGGCAGAAAGCACCTGAGTTGGACGCATGATGACATCATTGTGCCTCTGAATTAACCAAGCCTGAAAATGATATCTCCAGAGATAATAAACCTGTTTAAGTCATATTTAGTTACATATTCTGTTACCTGTTTCTTTATTATACGCTCAGCATAAAATTGAAGAGGCTAAGCCTTGGAGGTAGGAGGAGGCTTGATGATAGCACAGCGAAAGAGGACATTAGAGAAAAGTCAACTTCTGTTGAGGATTTTAACTTCTATTGCATGTGCGGTGTAAACCTCTGCCCCACTCTGGGAAGGCTTCAGTAATTTACACAGTTTCTTACAAAAACTTTCGGTGCTAGTGGATTGTTCTGGAGGATTTGAACAAAAGTTGAGATCTACATCAAGAATGGTGCCTGATGAAAATAGAGACACACCTGGGAATGGCAGGACTTCTAGATTATGTAAGGATTAGAGATCATATCTGTCAGGCATCTAGAATGATGCCTAGAAGAATGTAGGACATATGCCATAAAGGATAAATACTATTATTATTTTATATTAGCAGTATTACTATCTCAGCTCCTGACTGGTAGCCAGCAAGGAGGTGGAAATTAGAGGCTCATGGATAGGGCTGTACTTGGGGGCAGACCCAGTATTAGACTTTGAGAAGAAGCTCTGTGATGAAGGCTGTATGAAGACAGCATGGAGCCACACATCCCTGGCAGGTGGGCTGTTGGTGCCAGGAAAGTCCAGCAGAGCTTCTGTGATCCTGCAGATGGAGCAAAAGTCTGGATCCAGGGGCTGGAGGGACAGGGAAACGGGGAGTTGTTGTTCCATGGGTATAGAGTTTCAGTTATACAAATGAAGAAGTTCGGGAGATCTGTTGTACAACAGTGTGTGTGTAACGCTACTGTCCTGTAGACTTAAAAATGGCTCAGATGGTAAATTTTATGTTATGTGTTTCTTACTACAATTAAGAAAAGAAAAAAAAGCTAGATCCCAGTTACTAGAACGAAGGCCTACAATCCTAACAGGCTCAACAGAAGCCTGATTTGTTTGGGTGGGCCTTCCCAAATTTTCCCTGATTAGAAAAGGACTGATCCCAGATCTCAGATTGAGACTGACATTCAACCTTCCATGTGGAAGTCCAGAGTTACAAACATTCTATCTGTATACATATGTGTGTGTATGTGGCTCAGAAGTAGTATACATACTATACGTGTATATGTACCTATACATATAAAATCTCCTGTCTCTGTTTATGTGTGTACGTGTATCTCCTTATCTTACTTAACCTCTCATAAAGGACCTTGAGTGTCAACCTGATTTACCCTGACAGCTAATGGGGAGCCCTCAAAGCCAGGATCACTGCTTTGATCAGTGACGTGTGACAGGATGGGCCATTGTGTTTGTTTCCACCTACTGTTTTGCTCTCTTCCGTTCTGCCACAGGATAGGCATCTCAGATAGGAGTTACTTCTGCAGCTTTGGTCCCAGAATGTGAAAACACATGGAGAGCAGAAGCAGAGCCTTCTCTGGTGTGATGGGGAACATGCAATGGCAGAGTGAGGAACGTTGGTTGTTACAAGCCAGCTCAGGGAGTCATTTGTTACTGTGGTAAAGCTGACTAATAAATCTGGGCAGTCGCCCATTGCCAACGCACAGGATCAGGAGAAATAATAAGTCGTTGTTTTAAGCTACTCCATTTTAGGGTCTTTGTAAGACAATAATGGATAACAGGGGCTTCCTATAAAGAGGGGATGTCAACCTGAACGAAGGCAAGGTCGGATGAGAGGAGAAGATGAATTGAGAAATTTTAATTTTAATTTTAATTTTCAGTCACTAATGATAGAACTTAACCAAAAAGTGGAATTTATTGGTTTAAGGTACTGAAAAGAATTCAGGACTGAAATGCTGTCACAGGGTTCAGTTTCTCTGCATCTCTTGGCTCTACCTTCCCTTGGCTGAGTGGGTTCCCTGGACTCTGTATGGTGGATTCCAGCGACCTTGGGGACAGCACCTCCCGGTTCATGTCTTCCCAATGTCAAGTCCAATAGAAAGAACTTCTTTTCTGATCATGCTATAAAAGTTTTGAGATCCACTCTGAATAGACTGGCTGAGGTCATACCCCTGAGAAAATCCCTTTGGTTAAGTGGGAATGGTGGTGATTGGAGAAGAGGTACATTGGTTATGGGTCCTTCTGTTGAAACTCAAACAGTTTTTTTAAGAGGGAAATTTACTCATTCATATAACTCAAAAAAGAGATAGAAAAATTCATGGACTGTCCCAACCTCAGGTGCAGTTTGATTTAGAGCTAAAAGAATGTCACCAGAATTTGCCTCTTGACTTTTCAAAATCATTGCCAGCTGAGACACTTCTTACGGGGGATTTTGAAAACCAAGGAGAAGTGGGTTTGATGATGATAACAGGCTCCAGTCACGTGTGTGGGGTTCTTCCTTTTGCTTTCTGCAAACAAACACAGCTATAAGATAATGGCCCTGTAAACAAACACAGCTTTTAAGATATTGGTCCTGGTGAATGGTCATAGGTTTGTGTTTAAGTTCATCATTGTTCCAACTGCCCACAGAGACAAGAGTGTAAAATGAATTCAGATTGCTTGAGCTTAGATTCTGGCTCTCACGCTGATTGGCTGCTGACCTTGGGCAAGTCATTTAACCACTCAGTGTCTCAGTGTACTCCTCTGTAAAATGGGAAATGACATTATCTACCTACCTTAAAGGGTTGTTGTTAATACATGCAAATCACTTAGAACAGTGCTTAGAACTTGTTAAGTTCTCAATCAGTGTTCATTATTATTCTCATGTCTACAGTAAACAAAGAATCATTTGTAGACAGTTTTTCAGAATTATGACCATTTTAGATGGCAGGTGTTGGTTTGGTTTAGATTTATCTCTTGGCAGTGAATAACTGGAATTGTATCTACTCATATTATGGGTCAGAACACACTCTGACAGCATTCTGCTATGTATTTTCACTGGCTTCCCATCAGTTACTGGACTGTATGTAGTCTTCCAAGAGAGATACCTCCCTTTATTTGTACTACTTTGGTATGAAAGAAAACCTAAGTTCAATTAAAAGTCTAAAAAGGGAACAAAACAAAGGTTTTTTATAACTAGTATATATTTTGCAATCCAGCTTTGAATAGTGAGGGCAGAGTATTGTCCTCTATCTTTTTATCATCTCATTCCATAATCTTGGTTTTTTTTTTTTGAGGAGCTTAGAAAAACAGAAATTTCAAAGTAAGTGTGATGTTAGCAATTCATATCATGATGAGTTGTAGGTTACTCATAGCTTCTCCTGGTTATTTTTGTTTGGGTTGTTTTGCCTACTTCGGGTTGATAGAACAATTGTTCTATGAGTCTGGAATTATCTTGGCTCTGGCTGCCCGCATTCCTAACTGCAATGTGTCCCTCTGTGAGAGTGGCAGGGATTAATCTCTGTGGGCACATTATCCACAGCTTTCTGTCTCAGTTTTGGATGCTGTTACATAAGGTTCCATATTGATAGAAAGAGGGGAGAGTGGGTGGGGCTGGGGAGACACTTAGATAAGTTGAATTATTTTCAAAAGTGCTGGGATGTGTAACTTGCATGGGTTTTATCTCCAAGCTAATGGACGGTGGGGAGAGGGGTATACATTGTGCCTCATTGCTCTGCAAGTCAGCCTTAGTTAGCCAATAGACTTCTTGTATAAATACAAACATTTGCTGGACATGTGCATGAATTAAATTGCAAGGATGGCTTGGGAATCAGAAATCTTCTGGGTCACTCTATAGCTTTAAACAGCTACCTGAGTCTAAGGTTTCTCTAGGGCAATTCAAGTTGTCTTTATTGTATAGAAGTTTGATGTCCTAGATGAAGAAACAAAATAAGTGTGTTATTATGTTCTTGATTTTAATTCAATTTAGTATTTTTGGGTAGCCAGCAAGATTTGAGTATTCATAGTATGAAGAAAATATTGGTGTCTAATTTCAGTCTCCAAAGTTTGAATTTTTGACCCTAAACATTAATAATAATAGTCCTTACTAAGTAATTAAAATGTGCTGGGCATTGTACTACTCACTTTAATGATGTAGGTATTTGTATCTCTACAATTTAACTAACTGAAGTTTAGAAAGTCTAAGAAACTTACTGTGGTCACAAGTCTAGTGAAAACCAGTTATTTTTTTTTTCCTTAAGTAATCTCTGAGACCAACATGGGGCTTGAACTCATGACCGAGAGATCAAGAGCCGCTTGCTCTACCAACTGAGCCAACCAGGCACCCCACAACTCCAGCGAAATACGGGAATTGGACACAGTTCTCTCTGTTGCCAAATCTGTGTTCTTTCTAACGCAGTGCGGTCCCGTAGAACTTTCTGTGATAATGTTCTATATGTCTGTGGTCCAATATGGAAGCCACAATGTGGAAGCTACTGAGCATTTGAAATGAGGCTAGTGTAACTGAGGAAATCAATTTTTAATTTTATTTAATTTTAATTAAAATTAAAATTTAATAGCCACATGTCGTGGTTGCACAGGACATCACATTATCTGGCCTGTAAACATTCAAGCTACTGTGATCTCATGTAGTGCATTTAGATATCGAAGACAACAAATGTAAACAAGTAGTTGGAGGGAAAAAAATAACTTTTTATCAAAATCGAAGTCATTTATTATTATTATTTAAAATTTTTTTATCTGAGTATAGTGGACCAAAACAAAGTCATTTAAATTGCAGTATTTAAAGGGAGGTAGACCTCAAAGTTAAATGACTCATAAAATTTAGTTAGGAATAACTTCTTTTGGAAAATTTCTGTTGTACATTTTACTGGGTGATTATTAACATATTGGCAATGTTGATTATAAAGGGGCATAGCAATTTGAAAAAAAGGGGAAAAAATGTTCCTGGAATTATACTCTTACTGCAAGATTCAGATCTCTAGGCATTTTCCAATCTAAGGAATCACAAATTCCCCAAGTAGCAAGGACAGAGGAGTATGTTTACAATCAAACTAACCAAACATTTTTTTTTATTAAAGATTTTATTTATTTATTTGAGAGAGAGAAAGCACAAGAGAGGGGAGGGTCAGAGGGAGAAGCAGATTCCCCACTCCCTACATCGGGAGCCCGATGTAGGACTCAATCCAGGGACTCCAGGATCATGACCTGAGCCAAAGGCAGATGCTTAACTGACTGAGCCACCCAGGCGCCCATAACCAAACTTTTTTGATTTCTACTTTCAGTTGTCTCCTGCCTCCAGTTATATTGTTTTTCATAAATGGTTTTAGAGCTGAATATTTACAAACCAGCATCTTTAATGCTCAATGTTCATAAACAGACTACATCTCCAACAATCAATGACATGTAAACAAAACATAGATGTCTACTTAATAGAACTCTAGATGATAACCCCCTTCTTGTCTGACCTCTGGATTTACGGTTCATTGGGCTAGGTTGTCTCCCAGCTCTGCCAATTTGACAGTCAAGTCTCTTTTCTATAAAGACTAGTTTTCTCGCACGAGTTTAATTCATTATTTCTTAGTAACTAATCTACCTAGACTTTTTTTCTTTTTCTTTCAATTGACTATAGCTTTACTGTCCTGTGGAAACCCTTTTGTTTGCACCAAATCCGGGGAGTTTCTCCATGTGTTGCAGGCCAGAAGGGGGACATGGCTCTCAGGGGCAAGGGTCCTGCAGGAGATGCCCTGGCTTCAGGTTGCGGAACTATTTCTGGCCCCATCCCTCTGTGTCCCCACCCTCAGAAAAATAAATCACAGATCTGACTGGAGTTAGATTTCCTGGACCCTATCTCCTCCTGACCATGCAGGCGTTAATTAATATTTTTTGGCCTCACACTCCTCATCTATAAGACAGGACAAAAATAGTTTCTATCTGATAATATTGTTGTGAGGATTAAAGGAAAGTAATCCAAGTAAGGGTTTAGCATAGTTCCTGGAATAATTATTGATTGTTATTATTACTGGTTATTATTATTATTATTATTATTATTATTATTATTTAAAGACCATAATCCCCCTCCTTACTGTAGTGTGACTTTTTTTTTATGCCAAGTAGAAATAGGCTCTTCAGTTTTATGACACCCAACATTTTTATGGCTTGTCCTCCAGTTGGTCAGTTTCATGTTTTTTCTCTACTCCAGTTTATGTATTTATTCATCCATCCAACATTTACTGAAGCCCCATTAAAGGCCAGGTACCATCTTAGAGATGGGGACAGAATGTTGAGTAAGACAGATCTCCTCCAGGTGCTCATGTTTACTGGAGGAGATAACACAGAAACAGATTCCAAATCTGGTATTCATTCCAAGAAGTCACTTTCTAGCAAGTCTCGTTTCATCAGAATAACTTCCGGCAGGGATCGGCTGCCGTTGGATGCCAAGGGGCTGCTCTTTGTTTTCTGGTGTGGGGAGGGGCTGATGGATGTTAATAATAGGCTAAATATACCAGACATTCCATCCACTGTGATTCATATGGTTTAATAAAGTCATTTACACCTTAAATGTGAATGAACTATTTCTTATCTGAGTTGAATAACTGAGAGTGAAAACTGTGACTTGGGGGTGACTGGGTGGCCCAAAGCATTTGAGAGAGAGCCAGCTGTGGCATGCTGAGCACAGTGGGAGCCTTTGGAAAATCAGAAGGCCTATGAAGGACTGGAGACCAGTGGAAAAAAGTCAGAATGCTCAGCTCCAAATATGATTATTTACCATATTTGGATTTTTCATTTGTAAAATAATGAGAAATTGAAGAAATGCTGCTAGGCTGGATAGATGATCTCACGGACTTAGAGAATTACACCTGTAGGAGGAGCCTAGAAATCATTCAGTCCAGCCTGCTTCTATTACAGGTAAGGAACTTGTGACTTAAGAGAGGCGAAATAACCTGTTCAAGGATACACAGCTTGTTATTTAAAGAATCGGCAAGTCACTAAACTTTTGAGACAGTGCTCATCTCTAGGATATCATTTGGTTCTGTAGCTAGGATACTGTAAACTTATAATTAAGGTCCAGGATCATGACCTTGAGATATGGAAATGTACTTAAGTATATTTGGAATTATTGAATCGTGCTTTTTATAACTACAGTATGCTCACTACAATTTTAACATTGTTTATTTTACTACATTCTAATTATTTGAGAATTATACTAGAAGTGTAATGTATGTATCTTAGGTCCATGGGCCCATTACTACAAAATGAAGCCACTTTATTTGTATTACCCACATTATTATGTTTGAATGCTCACTGGCCAGATGCTAGCCCCTCTCTGTGTGTCCCCAATTATTTCTGAGAGTTCTCAAGTTCTTCCACCCTGACTTCTCACCTTACTACCACAGTGCTCCGTCTGCTGCTACTAACTTTTGAACCAGAGCCTCAGGCTCCACCTGCCCCAGAAAGAGATGGAGATGATCATTCCGACCATGCAGTGTTCTCAGGGGATTAGAGATGATTTATGTAAATGCCTGGCATGCAGAAGTATTCAGTAAATGTAAACTCTTATTATTATTTTAGATTTCCTTACCACCAGAGTTTCTAGAAGCACAGCTAGGTGGTTGAGTTGATGAATTTCAATGTCATTTTCTTCAATTTTCTGTATTGGCTCTTTGCTTTAAGTGCTCTTAGAGAGTAGTGAAATAGTCAAACATGATTATGAGAGAAGGAAGGAGTTCATTCATTCACTCACTCATTCACTCATTCATTCATTTAGTCATTCAGAAAACATGCATGAGATTCAATTATTCTAGGCTGGGGAGCACAAATATGTACAAGCTATTTCAAGGGTTTACAGGTGATTGTGAGAGAGAAGACTACAGAAATTGCAGCAATACAAAACAGTATGTAAATTCTTCTGAGTTTCAGGGAGGAAGAGATCAAGCCTGGTTGGAAAGACAGTAACAACTAATATTAATGTAGCAATTTCAAAGCACTTCCACGTGCATTTTAGAACTTGATTCTCGCAAAAACCCTGTGATCAGAACTCTCATTTGTAGATGAGAAGACAGTTCAGGGGAAATAGAGTGACTCACCTGGGCTTGCTCTGGGAGGAAGTCAGCCCTAGGGTCTGCCTGTTCAGGTTCGGAAGGTCTCTCCACTGCATCATGTCAGGAAAGCTTCATGGAGAAGGTGACTTCATAGTATTTAAAGAGGGACCACTTTTGACAGGTAGAGACAGGGCCAGGGCTTTTTAGGTAAATCAAACAGCAAAGGTATTAAGGCTCGAAAGGTTAAGACATATTTTGGAAAGGGTGAGTAGAACATGTTAGCTGAAGCATTAGCTATTTGTAGGGGAGTCAGAGATAAGGAAAGTGCACTGCACTGTGGCTGGATGACACATAATCTGAACCACCAGACTAAGGAGTTTAGAAATGATTTGACAGACAACAGTAGAGGGAAAGGAGTGTGCTGAATACAGGGAGCATTAGGTAGATCTGGGGAGGTGAGTCAGAGTATTGTGGAGAAGATGGAGGAACCAGGGGAACCAGTTAGGAGGCAATGTCAAGGTAGACTTGTGGGTGGCATGGGAAGAAGAGCCAGACCCAAGGAGCATCGAATGGTGTATTAACATGGTGACCAGGTGTGGGAGTTGAGAAAGAGGCAGGGAATAAAGATGGCTCTTAGCTTTGAGTGGCATCCCTTTCAGAAGAATGGTAATGCCATTCACAGAGTTGGTGTATTTGCAAAAGCAACTGACTTTGAAGGAAAATCATTAGCTCCCTTTTGGTTCTGCTGTGTTTGTGTTGCATTCTGTGTATTGCCACCCGATGGTCCCCTGAGAAGGTGGGTGGTGAGTCAGAGGGAGAAGGAGAGTTTGCCTGATCTCCCAGAGGCAAAGGGCTCTTCCTTCCTGTCTCTGCTCTGCTCCCCACTGCCCTTATTGTGTATGATGACAATAACGCCCGCTATGTGGTAAACACTCAAAATAAGTTTGGAAAAAAAATCCACTTAAGAGAAGACTTGTCAGGAAAAGTTTTAGGGCAAGGGAGAAGATAAAGGTGAGGGAAAAGAGACGGTTGCTAACAATTGGGAAACACCAAATTTGAGTCACTGGATATAGCTCCTGGTGGGAGCTCTAAGTGGTAGAAACCTGGTGGAGTTAAGAATATGGAGAGACTCTGGGGACAGAGTGTGGATGTTTAAGTTGCTGGGGATAATGGCAAAGAGTAAAAATGACTGGGTTAGACCCAGGCAAGAGAAGCCCCTGCTCTGGACCCTGCCTTTTAGAGGACCTCACTCTGGCTTTCTTCTGTACCCCTCCTTCCACTACCCAGTTCATGGGGCCAAGGGGTGATGCTCACTGGAATCTGTGCTTCTACATCCAGCTCTGGGTAACAGAGCCCTGGGATGCCCTGCTCAAATGGACAAGCCTGCATCCAGGGGCAACCCCAGCCTCTATTCTGGCTCTGACCTGGTAGGGGTACACAATGCCACTACTTAGCACACTCCTGGCCTGAGTAATGGCCAAGGAGCATCTCTGAGGTGGGTAGCGGGATGTAAATAAAACTTTGGGGGTAAGTGGCAGAACTTGAACCTTGCGGGTAGGGGTATAAACATATGTTCTATTCCAGTGTGGGATGGAGCCAGGAGATGCAAAAGAAGGGGAACAAAAATTGGTGGGGGGTTGGCTTCCAGTCCTATTTGCATGACCACATTCTGAAGCAGAAGTCCAAGGAGTCAGGGAATTTAAATTCAAACCCAGACTTCCAGGTTGTAAAGAAAGTGCATTTGTCAATGTCAAATGTTAGACTATATTTTATTTGTTTGTAAGCTTAATTTATACCATACACACACACACACACACTTATTTATTTTTATTTTTTAAGTAGGCTCCACACCCAGCGTGGAGCCCAACACAGGGCCTGAACTCACGACCCTGAGGTCCAGAGTCAAGAGTTGGACACTCAGCTGACTTAGCCACCCAGGTGCCCCTATACTTTCTCAATATTTAGGTATGTAATATGTAGACCTCCATTTGTGATCCTATCCTCATATGTTAGGGGTCTTCAGAATCAGCAGGTTATAAAGATCTCCCCGCTGTGAGTCTTGAGCTTCCTTCCCCTTTCTTGACAACCACCACACTTTTGGGGTGATAACTTGTTTTATTGTCTGTCTCCTCTGACAGACACGAAGCTGTGAGGAGGCAGGCACCAGGCTGTCTTGTGATGGAAGGGGGTAAAGTAACCTTTAAAGAGAATGCCTTGCTAAATTATAATAGAAATAGAGCAGCAGTCTAGAAGTTTCTCTTGCAGTCAGTCAGGGAGACTGGCAAACATACACTTCTGTTGCCTTAAGAACTAGAGTTGAAGTAATCTATTCATTCTAAATTTTAGGCATGTGCTATTGTTGTTTCCCTTGGAATGAGTGGTTGGATTAGGATCAGATATTATAACATGAGGGCCTGAAATTCTCAAGTGACTGACGCACTAAAGTGCATTTAAAAATGCAAATTGACATTCAAAAATGAAGAGGGGGCGCCTGGGTGGCTCAGTTGGTTAAGCGACTGCCTTCTGCTCAGGTCATGATCCTGGAGTCCTGGGATCGAGTCCCGCATCGGGCTCCCTGCTCAGCAGGGAGTCTGCTTCTCCCTCTGACCCTCCCCCCCTCTCATGTGCTCTCTCTCTCATTCTCTCTCTCAAATAAAGAAATAAAATCTGCATCCTTTAAAAAAAACAAAAATGAAGAGAAAACACAACCTTCTGGTTTTCTTTGAAAAACTGGACCTTTGGCAACAGTGGTCTGAAGCCTTTAAATGGACCTGTGTTTATCAACAGGCCACATCCTACCACTCACAAAACAAATGCCATGGCCATTGTAAGGCCTCTGAATTCATGACCCCTGGACGGCGGGATATTTAAGGCCCCTTTGCTTTGGAAAAATGTCTTCTTTAATCTCTTTAGGGTTATATTTCTACCAACCTTTGAATTACCTCAGTATCATTTGAATTGTACTATAATACTGCATACCTGCTTATATCTGCCATAGATTATGAAACTGATTATTTCACATATACTCAAAGAAACACAACTGCTCCAGGAAGCTACTTTCTGTTAGTGTCATTGATCCAGATTTCCTGTAATCAGTCCTCCGATGACCTTACGGGGAGATACTAGATTGGAGAGTCTGCAGATGAGAATTTGACTGCTTCCTGAAGGCTGAGAAGATTATGTGTGGTGATGGAACGAGCGATGTTGGGGACACGGAAATGCAGGAATTGCCCGTGTGAAGGTTGCAGAACCGGGTTTGGGAGGATGATGAAGAAACTGAGAAACAACGCTACAGCGCTGATTTGTTCAAGTATTTACTGAGTATTCACAACGTGCCAAGAACTGTTTGTTTGTTTGTTTGTTTGTTTAAAGATTTTATTTATTTGACAGACAGCGAGAGAAGGAACACAAGCAGGGGGAGTGGGAGAGGCTTCCCGCAGAGCAGGGAGCCAGATTCGGGGCTTGGTCCTAGGACCCCGGGATCATGACCTGAGGCGAAGGCAGACGCTTAACGACTGAGCTACCCAGGCGCCCCCCAAGAACTGTTTAGACGCGAGGAATTCACGAGTAAATTAACAAAAGTCTCTGCTCTCATTGAGCTTAATTCCAGTGCAGTAAGCCAGGTAGCACATACATAAACACATACATCGCAAATCCACATATCAGATGGAAATAATTACTATTTATAAAACCAAAGCTGAGCAAGGGAACAACGAATGAGGGTGGCTGCTATTCCAGGAGACCCCAAAGAAGCAAAGAAGCGTAGCACAAACCGTCGATTGGTTTCTAATTTTCTAGGCTACTGGGAGCGAGATGCACCCCCAGGAAGCCCCGCCCCTCCCTCCCAATAGGGCGCAAGGTGCCATCTCCTGGAGAGCCCCTCCCACTTCCCCGCCCAGAGGCAGCCTTGGGGGCGGGGCTTCGCGCCCGGGCGCACCGAGCGCGCCGCACTGAAAGCCGCGCGCACAGGGTTCCCGGCATTCTTCCCGTTCTGTCAAGGCCGGGAGAATTACCCCGCCGGTACCTGGCATGCTGGGAACTGTAGTTTCTGCCCGCAGCTCCGGGTCTCGGGGGGCAGTAAAAGCCGCTCCGATCCGGCTCCATTGCTAGCACATGATTTGCATCCTCCAGGGGTTGTGGGGAGGCCCTGGCGGGGGGTGGGGGTCATCCTGAGAACAGTCGGGCAGGCGTCCTGGCGGTGGCCGCCCTGGTCACGTGATCCGAGCTCGCCGGGGGGGGCACGACTTCTCAGAGCCATTCCCGCCCCGCCCCGCCCCGCCCCGCCCAGCAGTCGGCCAGCGCCTCCCCTGGCGCTGCTGCCACCTCGCGCTCGGAGGCGTCACGGAACGTGCTCTCCTCTCCCCCTCCCCCTCCCATCCCCTCCCGCCCTCCCCCTCCCGCGCCGAGACTCGCCGCCGCCGCCGCAGCCGCAGGAGTAGCCGCCGCCGGAGCCGCGCGCAGCCATGGCCGAGAACCCGGGCTTGGAGAACCACCGCATCAAGAGCTTTAAGAACAAGGGCCGCGATGTGGAAGTGAGTGTGCTTCCGTGGTCTGGGCCCGCCTGGCCGCGCCGGCCCCACCGCGGCGAGGAGGGGCGGGGGGCCGGCGCCGGGCTGGTTCTCGCCGGCTCGCGGTGGGTCGGAGTTGGCCGCCGCCTCCCGTCACCGCGGCCCCGGGCTGGGCGGAGCGGGCGACGGGACCGCGGGCCGGGCTGCAGCCACCGTCCGGAACCGCCGGAGCGGGGACCGGGAAATGCCGGGGTTTTCGGCCCCGTCACGCGGGCGCGGCCTGCTGTCGGCGAGGAAGGGATGTGGAGCTGAGGCGGGGTCCGCGGGCCGGGGCCTCGCGGGCCCGGGATGCTGCCGCCCTGGTCCGTCGACCGCACCGCGGAGGGGGCGGCCGCGACTCGCGCCCGCTGCCCGTGCAGCCTCCCGCCCGGCGCGGCCCCCTCGGTGCCTCCCGCGCTGCCGCACATGGAGCCGGGGCTGTGCGGGTCCCCGCGCATATCTCCTGCGAGCCGGGCCCAGGCGGGCGGTGGCGGCCCGCAGAGGGGGGTGGGGACCAGCCGGGTAACTGACTTGTTTGAGGGTGGTGAATGGGGGAGGGTAGGATGCGCCAGGACCATTTTCTCATATTCCAGTCCAGTCCTTTGGACCAGTGCTGCTGAGCTATTCCAGCTCATACTCCTGTTACTGCTGGCATTTGGAGCAAGCTGAAGGTGGACAATAGTTTACCATCTATTGTGTTGAGGCTTTGGAAGAGACGTTGTTCCGACCTCCGCTCACGGGACCTGTTTTCTTAGCCGTTCTTGTAGTGGGATTGTGCATAGGATAATAATTTCTTTGACATGTTTTACCGGAATAAATTGGATACATAGCTTCGTACGGCCTTGTATATATTTCTTGCTTCAAGCTGGTACAATTTCCAAGTGGTTGCAAAACTGTAAACGTCTTGGTCACTTAGTTCGTTGCTACTCTGCATGTTGCCATTGTTTCATTAAGGTGACATTAGCAGGTAGTATTTGCAAACTCGGCTTATTGAGGCAGCGCTAGAGGTCTCTCTGCAGCTACTGAAAGCAGTGTAGTATACAGCACAAACTTCCCTGGGACTCTGACCTCTGGATTTGTTAGGCAGAACGTGGTTTTAAGTCCACAGCGTCCTTTTCTAATACTAGGTGACATGATTTGCAGTTTTGTAATTCTTGATAAAGGGCCAGTGTGACTAAGAAGTGTGCATTTTTCCTGTCTTAAAGAGAGAAGGTGGTGGGAAAACAGTCGGCGTTCAGTTTTGTAGAGAGACAAAGCTGAGGACCAGAGCTTTTGTCAGAGCTACAAAATTAAATGCTAATTGGAAAAAACCTAAGGAAATACTGTGGAATTCCCATTTGAATAACACAAATAAAGGTCATCTATCTATTTGGTCATGGTTAAATTTCTTTTGTGAGAAATATTTCTAAGCAAAAGTGAAACTTTAGCACCAAGAAATTTTGGAACTGCCTCCTGTTATTGGTCCACTTGATAGTTAATTTTGAACTTTTCCCATCAGTAATTGTTTTTGAAGCTTACTACTATTATAAAGCAAAACTTACGTAGTTTGAAAAATACCCGTATTGTTTGTACAGAAGAACTAATAACATTTGTTTCCTCTCTTGGATATTGGTACAGGTTTTTGTTTTATTACTTGCTTATATTATTGTGTTCTGGGAGCTCAGTGCTACCTCGTAAGGACTCCTGCACATAATGGGTATGCAATAAATATTTGCTGATGATCAGAATGTAATTAATGACTTCTGGATGCATGAAAAAGAGGCATACCTGCCAAGCCTTTTAGCCTGAAAATAATGGTCATAACATTACATTTCCCAGGATACATTAGGATAACTAAGGCATGAAATAGCAGACGTTCAAATGGTGGTTCTATGGGGCAGACACTATACTAGAGCTTCATGGGACTTAATTTAATCTTTATAAGAACTTTCTGAACTAGGTATAGCATTATCCCTACTTTACAGGAGGAAAGTACTTTAGGGGAGGAAACATGAGAGTGCTTATGTAGCATGTACAAGGTCATGAAGTGGGTATGAACATTCGTTCACTAATTATCAATTGGATGTCTAACAATGTTAGGTCTTGGGGATAGAAAAGAGAATAAAAATCAGCCTGTACCTCAAGGAGTTTACAGTTCAGTGGGAATAATAGAAAAGTAAACTGATAATTACAACGAAGTACATCAGTAAGTATATTCTGAGAAAATTCTGACTTGGGGCTGAGCAGTCAAGAGAGATGTTCTGGTTGATTCCTAGCGGATGAATTGGAGTAAGCTGATCCTGAAAGATGAAAGAAAATTGGTCTGATAAAATGCAGGAAAAGGGAGGGCACAAGGAAGGGGCATTGCAGGCTTGTGGGAGGAGTAATTGAGCAGTCCTGAGAGAATGCAGTAGGACTGCTGAGAGAGAAGGGAGTGTGACTAAAGGGTAAACTGGGGTCACATCTGATAAGTAATTGCCTCTGTTGTGGATTTAGGTATAACCAAGACTAGACACTGTATCTTAGTTTCATCCATTAGAAACCGTGTTAAATCAGAAACTTACACAACAATTTAGCTCTGTAGAAGTTGTGATTATCAGGCTATTTCAAAACAGTGAGATGCACTTTTATGAGATGTGATTCCTACCTTTTCACGTATAGAGTAGATAAAAAATAAAACATAAAATATACAACCAGCTGATACACAAATAAGGCGCTAGGTGCAAGTATAAAATACATATTTTCTAAAGAAAATAAAAGTATAGAGTTATACCTGTTCCATTCACAGGAAATTGTGTATGGGTAGAGGTTGGAGGAAGAGCGTAGTAATTTCATAGTCAAGAATGGCTTCATAGAAAAGAGGTTGGTGAATTTTATAGGAAGTATGTGCTAAACTTGAACAGGGCACATAAGAAATTAGTGAATGAAGACTCAGGTGAAAAAGAAGAAAGAATAGATTAGGGAGTGAAGAGATGAGACTTCCATATGGCCTCAGACCTGGTGGTCTGAGAAATATGTCTGTGGCAGAGTTGCTTGGACACTTCTTGATAGGGAGATCCTTGAAAGGGAGATCTGAAGGAATTTATTCCAGAGTGAATTAGAAGGTACAACATGATTAGAGCAATTGAAAAAGGTGACTGGCAGGGGACGTTCTGGAGGTTCTGGAGGAATAATGCTCTTATCCCATATGTAAGGAGGAATTTAAAAAAAAATTGAGATTAGGGATGGTCATTACATGGAAATAAGATTTGAACTTCTCCTCCTCTTCTTCCTTTCTCTTCCTCTTCTTTGTAAAACTCAAGTAGAGAAAAGGGATAAAATTTTTCCTGAGGTCTATAGGTACAGATAGGGGAGGGAGTAATCATCACCCATAGCAGTTTGGAGCATGAGTAGGGGGAATGGATTCTGTAGCTAAAACCAGGGAATACATTGTGAAAAGGAAACTCTTAATTATCTTCATTAGCTCTGGAATGTGTGTTTTAGTACCAGTCCTTTTTATGTAAGGCATTGTTCTTAGATTTTTTTCCCTTTTACAAAAGTATTTAAAACTTTTTCTATATACTTACAGAAAAGTGCACGAAATGGAAATGTTCCATTTAATGAATACTTATAAAGCACTCTGGTAATTGCCACCCAGGTTTGCCACCCAGGTCAACTTTGCTTTTTCTTGCTCCTGTATACCTCAAGAATGTAACATTTTTATCAGTAACAATAACTAATAACAATTATTTTAAAAATCTTAACATTTATTGTTTGCAGTGTACCTGTACCAAGTATTTTATATGGATTATTTAGTCTTCACAACAATCCTGTGAAGTATGAACTATTATTATCCACATTCACTGCTGAGGAAACTTGAGGCCTACCATTCTTTTCTTTAAATTTTTTATTGTTATGTTAATCACCATACATTACATCATTAGTTTGTGATGTAGTGTTCCATGATTCATTGTTTGTGCATAACACCGAGTGCTCCACGCAGGATGTGCCCTCTTTAATACCCATCACCAGGCTAACCCATCCCCCCACCCCCCTCCCCTCTAGAACCCTCAGTTTGTTTCTCAGAGTCCATAGTCTCTCATGGTTCATCTCCCCCTCTGATTTCCCTCCGTTCATTCTTCCCCTCCTGCTATCTTCTTCTTCTTCTTTTTTTTTTTTTTTCTTGAGGCCTACGATTCTTAAGTAACTAGCCCTATGTCATGGGTTGGAGGGTGCAAGCGGCAGGACCTAGGCTTATTATAGTGAAGCAGTATGACACTAACGCCAGAACTCTTGCTCATGTTCTTTACCATCTCTCTGCTGCATGAAGCCTCAGACCTGACTTGTATGAAATACATCTGAAAATTAACGGGGAAAATATTTAAGAAATCTTGGTGTTTCACAGAAATTCCTATCTTGGTGTTTTAGGACCTTGCTAATAAAAATTTCTGATATCTTAGTTATCATCTGATTTATTTGCCTTTTTTTTCCTTTTTACTGTTACAAAGTTTCCTTATTAGTAAGGAGCTAATTAGTTGGTTTCACCAAAAAATAACGACCGATATCCTTGGGCTTAACACTTAAACTTTATGCTTAAGTTTCTAATGCTGGGGATAATATACATTTTCTCATCTGCAGATTTGACCAGCATTACCAAACTCGCTTCTCTCTCCAGAGCCTCTATTGCTAAGTAGTACTACCTAATTGCTCAAGCTTGAAGCTTTATCCCTGACTCCCTTCTCTTCCCTTCATTCACTGTTCTGTATTGGTCAATTATCTGAAGAGCCCTCATATTTTTACCTTTGATACCAACCTTACTTACTATAGCTACGCTAGTTTGGGCCACTGTCAGTCTCACCTGTGTTAAGTATGATAGTGCACCTGGTTTCCCTGTCGCCAGTATCTTCCCTTCCCATTGTATCTTGTGGGTTGATCTTTCAGAAATTTTTTTGTGTGTTGCTTATAATTCTGCCACACCATGTCATCCTAGTTCAAAACAAAACAAAACAAAAAAACCTTCAGAAGTTCTTCATAGGGCATTTCCTGACTGACCAATAACATACTTAGTACTGTCAGTCCCTAGTCTTTTTCTTCTCTCTAAAGCTTTCCTAAGTAAATTTTCCTTTACCTCTTTGGGATAAATTGCTATGATCTACAACAACTTCTGTGTGTGTGTAGCTGTTAAAGTATTTGGGCTCTGGGGAGGTAGGTGTGGGTATGGGATAACTGGATGATGGGCATTAAGTAGGGCATTGATAAAATGAGCACTGGGTGTTATATGCAACTGATGAATCACTAAATTCTAACCCTGAAACTAATAATACACTATATGTTGACTAAATTGAATTTAAATACAATTTTTTTTTAAGTATGTGGGCTCTGTAAAGAAGCTCACTGAGGGTAGAGACCTTGGGCTGTGAGTGGTCATTTAGTGACGAGTATATAAAATTTAATAAATATTCTGAGAAGAGAGACTAGATAATATACTTGAGACACTGTACATTTGGGAGTGAATGGTACTCTATGATTCTAGGACATCAATGATTTCTTTTGGTGTTGACTCCATGGCATTGATACTGCTGCCTAGCCCTCCTTTGACAGTCTGTTCTGCTATAATGTATTTTTGTAACATGAACTAATTCATACTTGAATGCTGAAGAGGAATAATGTTAGTTAATACAGAATTCATGTTGGTTAATATTTGATTTTTGAGTTGATTTTTACCAGCACGTTAACTGTTTAGCACTCCCAAGTAACAGCACTTGAACACAAACACGTGAAGTACAGAAACACAGTGGAATATAGCAAGTCCAAGAGTATGCACATTGCCCCTT
Source organism: Callorhinus ursinus (assembly GCF_003265705.2). Taxonomy (NCBI): domain Eukaryota; kingdom Metazoa; phylum Chordata; class Mammalia; order Carnivora; family Otariidae; genus Callorhinus; species Callorhinus ursinus. Next base: position 54,701,823 of record NW_027397069.1, on the reverse strand, counting down.
CACCCGTATTCTGCCTCTAGGCTCCATTTAACCCTGTGTTCTGTCTTAAAGGTGCTTATTGCCCTAACCATCTTGATGTATTTCCCCTTTTTTCTTAATTTTGCAGCCCATGAAGTTTTTCAGGAATCTATATATCACACAGCAGACAGGTTATAATTATCTTTACTTGAATTCACTAATGGCATAAAATCTCTCCTTGTCCTTCTGCCTCATTGATTACTCCTTTTTGGTTGGTTTTGCCAACTCTTCTTCCTACCTCTTGAGTGTAGGCATGTCTTGGGATTCTGTCTGTGACTCTCTTCTCTATAGACTGCTTTTCTTGCCCACATCAAGCCGCTCCCTTAGTTTTAACTATCATTTCAGTGTGGGGGACTTAAATCTGTTTTAAGCATCGGCTGGAAATTAATCACATGAACATCACATCAGCTCCTTAAGCTCAAAGCGTTTAAAGCTATGTTCTGCCTTTTTTTTCTTTTTTCTGTTTATGGCATCATCACCCTCACTGTGACCTGAACTTGAAACTTGAGAGGCTTCTTGGACTCCTTCCTCATCTTCCATGTTCAGTCAGATGCCAGTCATGTAGCTTGAATCTCTGTGCTGTCTCTGGATTTTGGCCCTGCCTCCAGCCCACTTTCAGGCTTAGTACTTATCATCTGGCAATTTAAAAGTTGCCCCCAAAGTGGTATTCTTTCTCCAGTCCATGAGATCTTTCAGTGAGTCTGATACCTGATTATTTTTCCAGGTGCAGCTTTCCTTCCTCTCTCCTTCTCTGCCCCTTTAAGCTCTGGCAACACTGAACTTCTTATATGCTTATACATAATCTGGAATCCTGCCCTCCCCTGCTTGCCAGTGCTATTTCTATTCTCAGGGCTATCCTGCTGACTGGAATATCCTTCCCTGCCTCCTGTTGCCTGGCTAATTCCTACCCCTCTTTAAATACTCAACTCTGGGTTTAGCTCTTATGAGAAATCTTTCTGAATCTCCTCATCTTCCCAAGTTGAGTTAGGTACCATTCTTCCCTCCTGAATATATCTTTCTCATTGCACTTATGATAATGTATTTCAATTATGTTTTATCTCTTTCTCCTACTAGATTGGAACTTTTTGAGCACATAGACTGTATATCTCCTTTGCCTACCTCTTAGTACAGTGGCTGGAACAAAGTAAGCACTAAAACATTTCTTGAATAAATATATCTATCCTCGGTACCACCAGCATGATAATTTTCTTAAAATACATTTTTGAACCGAAGCTTTTAATCTTTTAGTGCCTTTTCCTATTGCTTTCCAAATCAAGTTCAAACTTTTTATTATAATAGGTAAAGTGTTGGGAGATTAAGACGCATGCATAGTGAAATAATTTTAAATTTTTTCTTAATTTTTTTTTAACATTTATTTTAGAGAGAGAGAGAAAGAGCAAGAGTGAGTGGGGGAGGGGCAGAGGCAGAGGGAGAGAGAGTCCCAAGCCAACTCCACACAGAGGGCAGAGCCCGACTTGGGGCTCAATCTCCAGACCCCATGATCACAACCAGAGCCAAAACCAAGGGTCAGACACTTAACTGACTGCACCACTCAGGTGCTCCTCTTATTTTTTAACCATAGAAATATTCTGATATGTAGTAAAGTAGAGAAAATAGTATAATTCCATATGCACATCACTTGGATTTAATAAGTAACGGTTTGCTCTTTGTTTCATCTTTTGTTCCATCTCTCTCTCTATATATATAACAGACATCATGACATTTTACTATTGAAGACTTAAGGCTACCTCTCTAAAAAATAATCCATTCTTACATAAATACCATATCACCTTGACACAATAATTTCCTAATAACATCTAATCTAGTCCACATTTTAAATTTCCCTAGTTGTCCCTTACTTTTTTTCCCCCTTAACATGTGGTCATTAGAACCAGGATTAAACAAGATCAGATCACATTTGGTTGTTTCCAAAGTCTCCTTTACATTTTTTTTTATTGTAGTAAAATATACATAACAGAATTTACCATTTTAACTGTGTTAAGTGTACAGTTCTGGAGCATTACGTACATTCACATTGTTGTGTGATGATCCTTACTGTTCCATCTCCAGAACTTTTTCATCTTTCCTAACTGAAATTCTGTCTCCACTCTGCATTCCCTCTCTCCCCAGTTCCTGGCAACCTTCCTTCTACTTTCTGTCTTTATGAATTTGACTACTCTAAGAACTTCATATAAGTAGAATTGTACAATATCTGTCCTTTTGTGACTGGTTTATTTCTCTCAGCGTAATGTCTTCAAGGTTCATCCATGTCCGGGCATGTGTCAGAATTTTGTTTCTTTGTATGGCTGAATAATATTCAATTGTATGTAGGTACCACGTTTTGTCCATTCATCTACTGATAAACTTGGGTTGCTTCCACCTTTTGGCTCTTGTCCCCCACCATTTATAAATGCTGTTAATTTGTTGAAGAAATCAGGTCAGTTTTCTTGTATTAAGTTGAACCACATGAAATTTCCATTTTGGGGTGAAGTATCAGTCAAGTATCAGCAATTCCATATGGTTAAACCTAATAAACTGTCCTAATTACTGGATTTGTTTCTTTGTGATATTGCTTAATTTGTTCCTCCTATTTCTTAACACCCTCTGGATTTTCTGTAAACTGGAGGTTAGCTTTAGAGGCATGATTATCTTCAGTTTAAACATTTTTGATTAAAAAAAAAATACTTCCATTGGTGATGCTGTGTACTTCAGACTATATCCCAGTGGTGATACTAAGGTCAGTCAGAGGGTTCAGATGATAAAGAATAGATAGATAAAGATTAGGGATGCTGGGGTGGCTCAGTTGGTTAAGTGTCCAACTGTTGATTTCAGCTCCCGTCATGATCTCAGGGTTGTGAGATCGAGCCCAGCTGGGCATGGGCCCTGCTTAAGATTCTCTTTTCCCCCCACCTCTCTCTCTCTCTCCCCCCCACATCCCCAAAAAAGAATAGTTTAATGTAATGTCATAGTCACTACATTTGGTGAAATGAATTTTAGTTATTTGGGTGAAATTGATATAGACTGGATAACATTTGAAGTGAAAGAGTAACCTGACTTCTTGGTATCCAGCAAAGGAGTTAGAAAATGTGTCTGGAAAATCTAACTTCAAAGTCAGTGACATTCTCTTTCCGTCACTGACACTGTTCCTAAGTTGACTTTGGTTTCTTAGCATAGAATTTGGCTATATTCTCGATTCCTAGTCTCTGTTCCTTTACTTTGAAGGTAAAGCAATAGTAAAAACATGAGGGGGATATGGCTGTACTTTGTGCAGTTTTGCTGTTAAGAAAAATTTTTTCACAGCCTGGGATACCAACATTAATAGTTAAAATATGGTAAAACTAAATCATGTCTATATTTACTTGGAATCAATCTTTCTGAATGGTTGTGTTTTCTGGGCTATGAGTTTATTTGTTTACATACCAAACTATTTTATTTTGAAATGTCAGTCTTCCTGTGTCCTATATAGTTCTCTGCCTTCCTAGATAGAATATAATTTAGTTATTTTCTTTTTTCTTGAGAATCACCATTATGCATATGGATATCAGTTTTTACTTTTATATAAGTAATGCCTTTAGGTTCTTAGATTTGTCAGAATTTTATCCTTAATTTCTATGTTTGTGGAGCTTTTGCTCTTCATAATTTTTTTGCCTATCATTCTATTGCACAGTCAGCTTTCTCTTTGATATGTCAGCGTGTTTACCTGTAGTAGTTCCTCTCTTCCCTCTTAATTTGATGCTTCATATAGCCTAGTGACTTGGATAATGTAGTTATTAAACACTTATTTGTCGTTTGCTATAGGCTGGGCAGACATTGTTAATGCCGAAGATAATAAATATAAATAACATTGTCCTTGCTCAGTTTAGTGGGAGACACTGTTAGGAGTGCCCACCCCCATGCTGTAAAAATTCACGTATAACTTTTGATTCCCCAGACACTTAACTACAGATACCCTGCTGTTAACTGCAAGCCTTATAGATAACATAAACAGTCAGCTAACAAATATTTTGTATATGTATGTCTTATATGCTGTGTTCTTACAATAAAGTAAGCAAGAGAAAAAATGTTATTTATAAAAACCATTAGGAATAGAAAACACATTTACAGTACAGTACTGTAAAAAAAAATGTGTATAAGTAGACCAGCATAGTTCAAACCCATGTTGTTCAAGGGTGAGCTGTACTCTGTGTACAGCATGGTAAGTTCTATGATACAAGTACGTAATTTGCAAAGTACTATGAAAGCATGGAGAAAAGGAGTGACTATACCTAGAAAATTGAATGAAGTTACACAGAAGATCACACTTGAACTAGGTCTTGAAGAATGAATAGGAGTTTGCCAAAATGAAAGAAGAATAACATGAATAACAGTGACTGTGTCATGGAGGCTTAAAGGCGTGATGTGTTCAAGCAATAGTTGATGTGGTTCAGTTCCTTTCTTTAGGAAACCACATTCTGATTTGACCTTCCTTTGCAAGGCACTCTTCTGCCATTGGATATCTTTTGGGGAGATTTTTAATCTTAAGTGTTCCTGCCTCCTTTGGTTCATTGCTCTTTCTGGTTCACACAAAGCCAATCAAATGCTGTCCCTGGCATTTAAATCTTAAATGAGCTGATACTGAGACCTAAGTTATTCACCTTGGCAGAAGTACTATGAAGAAATCTTTCATTAATTCCCGCCACTTAGATCTGCAGAGTTGTTTTCATACTGAGTTTTTCATAGATTGGATTCTACAGCTTTTCCTTTGGTTCTGTGAATTGCACTATATTCTTTCAGTAAATTCTCCTGCACCCCTTTCCCCCCCTTTGTTTCTTAAACTAACTCAAGTCTGTTTTTACAGTTTGCAACATAACTCTGATAAGGTGACCAGCTGTCATGGTTTGCCCAGGACTGAGGTAGTTCTCAGGACATGGGACTTTCATTGTTCAAACCAGTAAATTCCTGAGCAGACCTTAACAAGTTGGTCACTTACTGTAATTGAAACAGTTTGGGAGTAAAGATGATGAGTTTGCGGAACCAAATGTTCAGATGGAAATATCCAGTATGCAGCTGAAAATAATGTGTGCAGAACTAGCTTGCTTTGGTTATTTCACTCAGCAGTTACTTGAATTCTGAACTAAGTATGAGAGATAAAACACTGAATATAATGATAACCAGTAACTGTTGAGCACTCACTATGTACAAGGCACTATGCTTATTAGAATAATACTAAATAATTCTCACATAATTGCCATTATACAGGTGAAGAAAGTGAGTTAAGAAATTTGCTTAAGAACATATAACTAGGAGGAGGCAAAACTGGAATTCATTCCTAGATTTCCTACTTTAAAGCCCTCTTCCCTTAATAACCATTCTTCTACTTTGCCTCAGGGTCCCTGCTCTAGGAATGTGTGGATTAATATGGAAATGATGTAAAACCAAATAAATACTTACAATGGAAGTATGTTGAGAGAACAGTGGGCACATAGGGAAAGATTCAGCATGGGTGAGTTAGAGAAGGCTTCATGGAGATGATTGTCCTTAAGATGAAACTGAAAAAATGTATAGGTCTTCCTTTGATAGTAAATCTTGGGTGGGCCTGGAGGTAAGAGACAGTATGATATATTCTGGGGAATAAAGTAAATCAGTATTTCTTACAGGTGGAGTGATTGGAAAGTTGGATAGGATAGACAGGGTAGGCAGGGGCCAAGTTGTGAAAGACCTCTCCTGGGTTTTGTGCATTTAAAACTGTTGCTTCAGTTGCACCATAGGAGATAGATTAGTGAGGGTGAGAAGGGAGCTAGAGAGGAACAATGAGAAAACTCTCAGGGGTCTCAGAGATGGATGGTCTGACTAATAGGACTGTCATTGGGGTCCAAAGGCTGTTTATTTGGCATATGTTACCTTCTATTTGTTTTTAAAGATTTTATTTGCTTATTTGAGAGAGAGAGAGAGAGCGAGTGTGCGAGCGCACAAGCAGGGGGAGGGGCAGAGGGAGAGGGAGAAGCAGACACCCTGCTGAACAGGGTGCCGATGTTGGGCTTGATCCCAGGAGCCAAAGGCAGATGCTTAACCAGCTGAGCCACCCAGTCCTTCCTATGTGTTACCTTCTAGAACAGAGGTTAGCAAATTTTTTTTGTGAAAGGCCATAATATTTTTCAAAGCCTAAATCTTTTAGGCTTTGAGGGCCATACTATTTATGTCACAACTCTGTCTCTGCTGGAGATAAAAGCAGCCATAGACAATAGGCAAACAGATGAGTGTGACTGTTCCAGTAAAGCTTTATTTATAAAGTGAAGTGGCAGGCTAGATTTGGCTTGTGGGCTGGATTTGGCTCAAAGGCTGTACTTTACCTAACCTTGTTTTAGGATAATATGGCCAGTAGTGAAGATTTGGAAGATAGTTCAAGCAATGATTTTAGTGATTATGATGATAATGTAAATGAGGGTTCTTGAGTATAAGAAGAAAAGAGGCTAGGGGAGGAAAGAACCCAAGGAAGTACATCATCTTAGGGCACTAGTGAAAATGCCACTGGAGAATGAGTCTGTAGGAAGCTTACAGCAAAGTGGTGTAGGAGAGTTTCTTGAAGGAGGGGCAATAGTTGCAATATCAATGCTGCAGAAAGGAGAGCTATGATGAAGGACCTGAAGTAAGCCATTCATTGTATTTGGCAGTTGGGGCCAGGGAAAAGTGGAAAACCCAGGCAGTGGAGGAGGCCGGGCGCTAGATTATGATGGAGTGTGAAGTGAATTGGAGTTGAAGTGGTAGAACCAGTCAGTAGAAACTCAATTTAAAAATTTGGTAGCCATGGAAGGAGGAACCACAGGTAGTGTGAGGAGGAAGTAGGGTTAAAAGAAGGCTCTTTGTTGTTTTTTATTTGTTTACAAGTATGGAATTGACTGTTGTTTGTAGACTGAATTGAAGAAGCCAGAGGAAAAGAGTTAAGGGGCTGGCTAGCAAAGGAATAAATGATTGAGCCAAGAGTAAGTGGGGAGCTGTTAGGGAGGTAACATAAGAGATGTAAATTGTGGTTAGATTTTGAAGGGCCTCAGGTGGAAAGGACTTGAAGAAGAACGGACAGGAGTGAGGATGGGCTGACTGGAACAGATTATGCCTGCTGGCCCCTATTTTCTTTGATGTCGATACCTCTAGAGAATAAAGGGTCTAAGGCAGTACGTGAAGAAAGGGTGATTTGGGAAAGGCAGGATATTTGGGGAGCAAAATACCTAGGAACAAAAGGGGAACAGGGGGAGGGGCAGAGAGAGAGGGAGAGAGAAGCTTAAGTGGGCTCCGTGTCCAGCTCAGAGACTGAAGGCAGGGCTCAGTCTCACAACCTGAGATCACAACCTGAGCAGAAATCAAGAGTTAGATGCTTAACCGGCAGAACCACCCAGTTGCCCCCAGACATCATCTTTTATATGTCAATACTTTAACATGTATTTTAAAAGTTAGGTCGATTTTTGACACCAATTATAATTTTTGAGTTTTTCCTCACCCAAGTAATTTCTCCCACACCAGCAGGGTGTCCTACAATTCAATTCAATTCTGACACTATGTACCTGGAGACATCAGATTCCCACAGGTTAAGGGCTTAGTTCTATAAGACTTCACCCCTTGCCCCCCACCCCCTTCTAATCTACCAGCTATAGATTGGTGGTTCCCACAACCTCCTCCTCCTCCTGTTTAATTTGCTGGAGTGATTCACAAAACCCAGAGAAACATTTTACTTACTAGATTACCACTTTGTTATAAAAAGATGTAACTCAGGAACAGCCAGTTGGAAGAGATGCTTTCTCTTGGAGAGTGCCACTCTACCTTCACCTCCATGTCTTCACGCCAGGAAGCTCTCTGCATCTGGTCATTTTGGATATTCATGAGGCATATTTTATTAAATGATTAGCTATTGGTTACTGAGGTCAATCTCCAGCTTCTCTCCCCTCCCTGAAAGTTGGGGTGAGTGGAGGGACCAGAAGTTCCAGTCCTCTAATCACATGGTTGTTTCACCTGGCAACCAGGTCCCAGCCTTAGGTGACCTAGGGGGGCTTTCCAAAAGTCACTTCATTAACATAATGAAAAACACCTTTATAGTTGTCAACACTTAGGAATAGCTGAAGGTTTTAGTGCCAGGAACACTGATGAAGACCAAATATATATTTCTTATTATAAATCATAGTATCACAGTAAGACATACAGTATTAGCCTACTTAAAAACTCCAAAACAATACTTGTCATGTCATTAGCCAATTAAAAATGTACTTTTGATATGAAATTTCGAAGTAAAAATACTTGCTATTATACCACACATTTACAGACCAAAAAGAACCTTCTTGGTCAGTGGTTTGGGGTTGGGTGTGACAAAGGAAATTAATAAATAATATTTTAGATAATTTTTCCTTCTCTACTCCAACTAAAAAGAGAAATAAAGGAATAATCTTATCTCTGCCGAAATAGGTTGATGATAATGCATAGTTAATTTTTACGAAGATGGTATAGAAGTTGTTACAGAGGAGAGTTCATGGAAATCAAAGTGTCTCCATATTTGCAATATTTTGATAGTGATTTTTCTTTCACTTTTTAAAATGAAAATGACTAATGAATGCTCTACATTATCAGAAAGATATTAAAGTACTCTATGTGTCTTTGAAACAGCTTGATGTATTCCAGTTTATTATACCTTGACTGTAAAGAAAACAACAAAAAGTTTTATCAAATGTAGAAGCATTAGAATTATAGAGAGATCAAGTGGGACAGCAATGAATTTGTGCTATGGTCCTTCCGAAACTGAAACACTATGTTCTTTCTTTGCATTTACTATCTCAGAATTGCAAAACTGGTAAAGATCCAGCTTTTCTGGATGTCTTTGTGATGTATACAGAAGGTGTTAAGGTAAACACTGTTGTCATTTTTCTTTCTGTACGTAAGATAACAGTAGAGAGACAGTGGTAGAAAGCTGAACAGAGTATGGAGGAAGGTAGCTGGGCAGGCATTGAAATAATAGAGTTTGGATAGTGTCTGCATCTTCCTCTTAAAATTCACATGTGCAAGAAAAAAGGAGTTAGGTAGCCTGAGAAGGATGATCATGATCATGTTAGCTGGGTATTGGGCTATAGATGGTAGAGATGCAAACAAAGATGATAGAGGAACAGCCTACAAACTAAGTGTTACATAGTGTTAATCAGTTAGCAGAGAGCCATGGACTATATAGTTAGATCTCTTTGTAAATTTGAAGCTAATTTTGCTAACTTGAATCTAGTTCCATGAATATCATATATATGTATCTTGGTTTTAGAATAAGGTATAATTAGGAACATTTATTGAGGCTTTTTTTAATACTTTGTAAAACAAATTTTAATACATTCAGCATCTCGTGTTTTAAACGAAAACATAGGAAGTAGAATATTTTGGGAATGGTGCTGCATAACACTGTGTGCTAATTCATATTAGTAGTTACTCACTTATTTGTTATACTATGCTTTTATCTAAAAGTTAAATATATTTTAAGGCAGAAGGGAGGATGAAAATATAAATCATGATTTTAATAAGAAAATTTAAGCATGTAGATATATTCACAAATTTTAGAGAGAAAGTTTATAAACTGGTAATTCCCAATTAGGACTGTCACACTATTTAATGATAAAATGCAAATTTACTCCTGTATGAAAATAAATTCTCATGGCTGAAATCCTGTAGTAAGAGTGACAATAATTTGGTGCGCCTGGGTGGTGCAGTCGGTTAAGTGTCCGACTCTTGGTTTTGGCTCAGGTCGTGATTTCACAGTTATGAGATTGAGCCCCAGGGATCTGCTTAAGACTCTCTCTCCCTCCCCTTCTACCCCAACCCCCCAAATTAATAAATAAATAATTTTTTTAAGTGACAATAATTTAAAATGCTTCCTCATCCCCCTTGGACTGTTTGCAGTTACTGTCGTGGACTATGGCTGCTGGCAGCAGTGTGGTTTTCAGTTATGCATTGAGTTTTGGGAACATTAAATTTGCTAGAATAAAGGAATTTGTAGTTGGATGTTAAAGTTGTATCAGGGCTAGATGTTTGCTTTTTGTTTTCTAAATTTTATGAATGTGGGGCTAATACAAACAAATACTTTTCTTCATCCGTTTGAGCTTTTGAAACTTCGGGAAAGTGGAATATTTGAGAGACTTGGAGCTAAATTAATCTATAATCTTTGGACTATAGAGGGAGAAAAAACATAGACTATATACCGTGATTATGGTATAGTGCAAACAGCATTGTCACTGGGTATGAGTGACTCTCCCAAGTTCAGATTTAACATTGGTTGTGTAGACTACCCTTTTTTGATATTGTGGGGCAGAGGGAAATAAAAACGAATGAAACAAGATCCCTGCCTTCAGGGGCATTTAATCTAGTAGGGTAAATAATACAGCTAAAGGTAATTCTGAGGCGGAATGCAGTGGTTTAATCAAAGTAAAGATAGTTTGAGAACACAGAGGAAGGACAGGTGAATTCCAGCTTTGAAGATTTGGCAGAGCTTTATAGCAGAGCTAACATGAACTGGGCCAAACATTTCATGGTTTGAACAAGATGTTGAATTAGAATAGCAGAGAAAAACACATTTTTTTTCTTAAGCTAATTTATTTGTGACCATGTATGAATGAATTTCCCTCTGGTTTGTTGCAGTGACCCAGAGCATTAGCATGAAAGTCTGTGTTTCCCATTTGGTGAACTGCCCTAGGGGCGACCAACTGAGGACTTAGGTGATGGAGCACTTGCAGTCTTGTTCCTTAATCTCTGAGTGCTATATAAACATTTTCTGTGTGTGCCGTGATGTGAAGGAGATTGGGAAACACAATTTTAGATTACTTAATACTTCCCTCCTGGTAATAAGTTCTTTAATATATTGTTTAGCTTTTGTCAAAAATGGCTAGATAATATTCATAACAACACGTTCTGAGTAGGTTGTATTAGTTACCAGCGCAGTCTTCTGATATCTTAGACATTAATTAGCTCCATGCAGTGATTAGGGGGCCCAGCCAGGTTTTTCACTTTCATTCCATGATTTTATATTTTGAACATGATGGCATTAAGTGAGGATGTGATACATTTAGGGTCATGACTAAACTTCAAAAATAATGTGACCAAAATATCCCTCCTTAGGCTTTTCCCTTGGTAAACATAGTACTGGACCTGTTTCTGAGAGAAATATGTATATTCTTCACGGCAGAACAGGTATTGGGGAGGAAGGGAGGATAGGCAAATCTGTGTAGGGTAGGGACAGCCTTGAGAGGAAATCTAGAGCTCCCTTCCTCTCCCTTCTTCCCTGAAAAGGGAGAAGGAAGCAGAAGACAAACTTAGTTTTAAAGTTTTGAATTTACAACCCTGAAGAAACCAGGCAGCTAGATACCCAGGCCTAGGTGTTATAGGAGCACCCTAGTTGTGACTGTTGGCAAGTGTTGAATTCAGCTAGGGCTGTAGATTCTGGGGCTAGTGTGGCATGAAATACCACCCCCCTCCCCCCCAGTTGTATTGGAGAGGAGAAACTGGAGCTCCAACTTTCTTATATCACAGAAGGAAGCACTAAGATAATTCTAGGAGAGTGATAGTTTTGGTGCCACAGATTTTCAGAACACAGTTACTTTTTGTGTGTATGTGAGGTAGAAGATATCTGGTGCCAAGGGGTGTTTTAGGGGTCTTCAGAAAAGATTCAGCATGCTTTTGCTCTTTTTGTTTAGTTCCTCTGCCTGATAGACTTGAGTAATGTTAGTTTGGCTACATAACAGCACTGTAAATAAAATGTTCACTTTTGCATAAAATAAATAAGTATGACATTAAATAAATGTCATGTAAACATCATTGTGAGTTTTATTATAACACTGTTAAAGGTTAGTTATTGACCATTTACAAATTTTTTTAATTATAGGGAATATTTATCAACTGCCAAAGTGGTGATAAGCAATACAACCAGTGCATAATACAATTTTAATAGGAGGAAAACAATGTTATTGGTAATTATATATTATAGAGAAATTAATCTTTGAAGCAAATTAATTTAGGAAGGGTTTTTAATAATTTGAGCATTTATCAGTAGGATAATGAACTTGTTTTAAATTACAGAGGTAATACACATAAACAGTAATATAAATTCAAAGGAGAAAATGAAACATGTCACCATCACTTGCCACCTCTCTATGCAAGTAACAGCTGCTTTTTTTTTTTTTAAGATTTTATTTATTTATTTGACAGAGAGACAGAGCCAGAGAGCACAAGCAGAGGGAATGGCGTAGGGAGAGGGAGAAGCAGGCTCTGCACTGAGCAGGGAGCCTGATGCAGGACTTGATCCCAAGACCCTGGGATCATGACCTGAGCCGAAGGCAGGCGCTTAACCATTTGAGCCACCCAGGCGCCCACACTGCTTTTAATAAACTTTATTGGGGTATATTTATCCATCTTAAGTATTTAGCTTGATGAGTTTTGCAAATGATTACTTCCTTATAAGCACCATCACAGTAAAGATATAGAATATTTGTCTCCCTCAGAAGTTCCCTCATGTCCCTTTGCAGTCCTTTCCTCCAGCCCCAGACAAATATTAATCTGCTTTCTGTCACTATAGTGTGCTTTTTCCACATTTTCATATAAAGTAATCATAATACATACTTCTTTGTGTCTGTTTTTGTGATATAACATTAATTTTTTTTTGTTTACTTGGAGTTCAGTATTTTTAGTTGCCGACATATATTTCATTGTATGAATATATCACAATTTGCTTATCCATTCACCTGTTACTGGACGTTTGGGTTCTTTTCAGTTTTGGGCAGTTAGGAGTAAAACTGCTATGATATTTGTTTACAAGCCTCTGTATGTGTTTTTTTCTCTTGGATAAATGGTTGGATTATATATAGTAAGTGTGAATTTGGCCTTATAAAAAACTGAAACTCGGGGCGCCTGGGTGGCTCAGTCGTTAAGCGTCTGCCTTCGGCTCAGGTCATGGTCCCAGGGTCCTGGGATCGAGCCCCGCATCAGGCTCCCTGCTCCGCGGGAAGCCTGCTTCTCCTTCTCCCACTCTCCCTGCTTGTGTTCCCTCTCTCACTGTGTCTCTCTCTGTCAAATAAATAAATAAAATCTTTAAAAAAAATGAAATTAAAAAAATAAAAAACTGAAACTCTTTGGGATGCCTGGGGGCTTAACTTATGCAGTTAAGCATCTGCCTTGGGTTCAGGTCATGATCCCAGCATCCTGGGATCGAGTCCCGCATTGGGCTCCTTGCGCAGAGGGGAGCCTGCTTCTCCCTCTCCCTGCCGTTCCCCTGCTTGTGTGCTCTCTCTCTGATAGATAAATAAATAAAATCTTAAAAATAACAACTTTGAGACTCTTTTCCAAAATGCTTGTAGTATTTTACATTTCCACTATAAGTAATGTGAGTTCGGTTATTCCACATCTTCACCAATACTTTGTATTGGCAGTCTTTTTAATTTTCAGCATGTAGTGACTATATGTTGGTATCTCATTATGGTTTTAATTTGCATTTTTCTGATGACTAATGATGTCTAGTAATTTTTTGTTTATACATTTACAGGCTAGTTATATATCTTCTTTGTGTAGTGTCTGACTCTTGCTCATTTTAAAAGTTAGGTTGATTTTTCTAATTACTAAATTGAGTTTTTTTATAATCTAGATACAAAACTTCTTTGTCAGATACATGTATTGTGAGTATTTTCTCTCAGTCTTTTGTTTGCCTTTTCATTTTCTTAACAGTGTCTTTTGAAGAGTAAAGGTTTTAAAGGTTTCAAGCCTAATTTATCAATTTTTCTTTTATGGTTCATGCTTTGTGAAACATTTACCTACCCCAAAGTTTTTCTTATGCAAAGCTTTTTTTCCTGTGTTTCCTTCTGGAATTTGTTACTCTCATTTTTTACATTTAGGTTTATGATTCATTTTGAATTAATATTTGTGTATACCATGAGATAAGTCCTTACAGCACTTCAATTACTATGGCACTTTTGTTAAAAATCAATTAACATATATATATATATAGTCTCTTTTTTAAAAAAATATATTTTATTTATTTATTTATTTATTTGACAGAGAGACACAGAGAGGGAACACAAGCAGGGGAAGTGGGAGAGGGAGAAGCAGGTCTCCCGCGGAGCAGGGAACCCGATGCGGGGCCTGATCCCAGGACCCTGGGATCATGATCCGAGCAGAAGACAGACCCCCAATGACTTTCTGATCTCTGTTCAGTTTTATTGATCTATATGAGTATCCTTATGCCATTACCTCACTCTCTACTGCTCTAGCTTTGTAGTAAGTCTTTTTTTTTTTTTTAAGGGGCAGTGACTTTGTTATAAGCCCATTGTTCTGAGAAAACATTTTACAGAAAATATGGGTATCAGTAAATCTTGAAGTCAGAGTAATCTTCCACCCTTGTTCTTCCTTTTTAGGATTGTTTGGCTACATAACAGACATCTGTAGAACACTTTACCCAACAAGGTTAGAATATACATATACATTTTTTCAGGTTTACATGGGACATTCTCTAGGATAGATCATGTTAGGCCATAAAGGAAGTCTCAATAAATTAAAAGATACTAAAATCACACTGAGTATGTTCCTTGACCCCAGTGGAATAAAGTTCACAAATTATGTGGAACTCAGACAGCACATTTCTAAATAACCAATGGGTCAAAGAAATCACAAAGGAATTAGAAGTTGAAGAAGTTAGAGAAGAAGATTAGAAGAAATTTAAGATGAATAAAAATGAAAACATAGTATGTCAAAACTTAACTGTTTGAAGCTACAGCCATGCTCAGGAAAATGTATAGCTATAAATAGCTACATTAAGGGGTGCCAGGGTGGCCCAGCTAGTTAAACATTGACTCTTGGTTTCAGCTCAGGTCATGATCTCAGGGTCATGGGATCGAGCCCTGTGTAGGGCTCTGCACTCAGGGCAGGGTCTGCTTGAGAGTCTTTCCCCTCCCTCTCTCTCCCCCTCTGCTCTACCTTCCCCCTCTTCACGTGCTCTCTCTCTCTAGGATAAATAAATAAATAAAATCTTTAATACCTACGTTAAAAATGAAGTATAAACTAGACTTATAACAAACAGAAGGTAAGAAATAATAAAGATTAGAGAAGACAAATATGAAATCAAGAATAGAAAAACAAAGGAGAAAACCAGCGAAATCAAAAGTTGGTTCTTTGAAAATGTCAACAAAATTGACAAACCTTTAGCTTTCCTCTTGGGAAGAAAGAGAAGACTCAAATTATCATACAGAAATCAGATAATCAGGGAATACTGTGAACAATTATATGCCAGCAAATTATATAACCTAGATGAAATGGAAAATTCCTAAAAAGATATAAACTACCAAAATTGACTCAAGGGGAAATAGAAAATCTGAATAGATTTGTAACAGGTAAAGAGATTGAATCCATAATCACAAAACTTCCCACAAAGAAAAGCCCTAGACCAGAAGGAAGAGGGGACATTTTCCAGCTCATTCTATGAGATCAGTATTACCCCGTTACCAAACTAGACAAATGTATCACAAGAAAAGAATATTACAAACCCATGTCTCTTATGAATATAGACACATATCCTCAAGAAACTGGGAGCAAATTGAATTCAGCAATATATTAAAAAGATTATACATTATGACCAAGTAGATTTATCCCTGGAATGCAAAGCTGGTTCAATATATGAAAACAGTCAACGTAATATACCATATTAATAGAATAAAGGACAAAAAAACCCACATGATCATCATAATAGGTACAGATACAGCATTTGACAAAGTTCAGCACCCTTTCATAATAAAAATATTCAAACTAGGAATTGAAGGGAGCCTCCTCAAGCTGATAAAGAGCATCTACAAAATATCTACAGTTGGCCTCATAATAATGGTGAAAGATAGAAAGAAAGCTTTCCCCCTAAGATCAGGAACAAGACAAAGATGTTCATTGTTCTTCCTATTCAACATTGTACTGCAGGTTCTAGGCAGGACAGTTAGAAAAAAAAATTTAAAAAATAGAAATAAAAGACATCCATATTGAAAGTAAGTAAAACTATTCTCTTTTTGAAGATGACATAATCTTGTATATGGACAATCCTAAGGAATCCACTAAAAATCTACTGGAGCTCTAATATATGAGTTCAGCCAAGGTCAGGACATGAGATCACTATATACATAGCAATTGTATTTCAACACACTGTCAATGAACAATCTGAAAATGAAATTAAGAAAATAGTTCCATTCACAAAGAATAAATGCTGAGGAATAAATTTAACAAAAGTTTAAGACTTCTAATTGAAAACTATAACTTCAAAGAAGATCTAAATAAATGGAAAGACATTGTGTGTGCATGGATCAGAAGAGTTAATACTGGTAAACTAAAATACTCCTTACGTGATCTACAGCTTCTGTGTAATTCCTATCAGAGTCCAAGCTGGCTTGCTTTTTTTCTTTCTTCTTTTTGACAAGTTGATTCTAAAATTTTTGTGGATGTAAGTGACTCCAAGTAGTCAAAACAATCTTGAAAAAGAATAAAGTTGGAAGACTTTTGCTTAGCAGTATCAAAACTTAATACACACCTACAGTAATCAAGACTGCGCAGTACTAGCATACGAATTGGACTCTACCTCACAGCATATACAAAAGTGAATTCAAAGTTGATCAAAGATCTAAATGTAAGAACTAAAACTATGAAAGTCTCAGGAGAAAACGTAGGTGTAGATCTTCAGATTAAGCAGTGTTTTCTTAGTATGACACTAAAAACATAAATGACAAAAGGAAATATCTAATTGAACATAAAAATTAAAATATTTTGTGCCTCAAAAAACACCAAGAAAGTGAAAAGGCAGCCCACAGGAGAAAATCATATATCTGATAAGGAATTTTTATCTAGGATATATAAAGAACTCAGCAGTAAAAAGATAATCCAAGGGGTTACCTGACTGGCTTAGTTGGTGGAGCATGCAATTCTTGGTCTTGGGGTTGTAAGTTCAAGCCCCACTTTGGGTGTGGAGATTACTTCAAAAAATAAATAAAAATTAAAAAAAAAAAGACAAGCCAATTTTTAAATGGGCAAAGGACTGGAGTAGAAAATGCTCTAAAAAAAATTATACAAATGGTTAATAAGCACATGAAAAGATTCTCAACATTATTAGTCATTAGGGAAATGCAGAGGAAAACCACAATGAGATATCCCTTCATACACATTAGAATGGCTAAAACAAACAGATTATCTATCAAGTGTTGGGGGAGGATATGTAGCATTTGAAAAACTCATACACTTCTGGTAGGATTGTAAAGTAGCATAGCCACTTTGGAAAACATTTTTGCAGTACTTCAAAATATAGAATTGCCATACCACCCAGCAGTTTTACTCCTAGGTATATGCCCAGGAGATATGAAAGCACATGTACACAGATGTTCACAGTCACATTATTTGTAAAGGCAAAATATGGAAACAGTTCACGGCCATCACTTGATGAATGGATAAGTGTGTTATATTCATACAATGGAATATTATTCAGTAATAAAGAGAAGTGAAGTACTGATATATGCTACAACCTGGATGAATCTCAAAAACATTGTGCTAAGAAACCAGACAGAAAAGGTCACTATATGATTCCATTTATATGAAATATCCAGGCAGTCAAATTCATAGATACAGAAAGTAGATTAGTGATTGCCAAGGACTGTGGAGAAGTACAGAGAATGAATGATGAAGGGTGTGTGGTTTTTTTTTATAATGATGAAAATGTTCTAATATTAGATAATAGTGATGGTTGCACAACTCCGAATGTACTAAAAACCCACTGAATTTACCCTTTACAGAAGTGAATTTTATGGCATGTAAAATATCTGAATAAAACTGTTATTAAAAGAAAAAAGGTAAAGTACACCTAATATTAGCACAAATTATGTAATGAAAGCATTTTCAGGATGGAAAATTATATGTAATAAGGATAATGTGGAGTTCTGGTATTTAGATTCTAAGTCGTTGGGTTGGGTTTTTTTGTGAAAGGGCAATGTTGTTAAGTTCCAAAATCATAAGCTGTGAGTCTTTGAGGAAAAAAAAATCACTTAAGAAATGTCATCTTTTCTGGGAAATTCCTCTGGTAGTCCAAGGCAGAACCATTTGGTGTTTCTAATGATCACACACAATGTAACCCATACTTAAAGGCTAAGAAAAGATTAAAAAACAAATTGTAGCCAGCACTGTTCTAAAGTGGAGTATCTTTTAGTGGGATAAAATATGTATCTAGAATTCTTTGTTCCTGTGCAACTAAGTCGCCCTTTTCATTCTGCAATCATCCCAGGAGGTGTTCTCTTCTCAAGATGTAGGCAAGGGGCTATTAATGGCTTTCTATCATAAAAATTCAGTGTTCAGGAGAAGTAATAGGATTTAAAATGGAAAAGACAGATCACAACCTGTAGAAAAAGGAAAATAAACGTTCATGACTACTTACTTTGTGATACAGACTGCTTTTGTTAATGTTTATCTCATTTAGTTCTCAGAACCATTTTTTGAGATAATTTAATATCCTACTTTTGAAAGGTGCTATTATCTATGGATAGGGTAAAAACAATAGGTGAAACAAGATCAATGAGAAAAATGATGAGCTCAGTTCTGAATATGTTAAGAGACTTGGGCTTTTCTGGGGAGTGATCCAGGAGACACTTCAGCTCAGGAGAGAGAGTTGAGCTTAAGTTTTAAGCTGCTTAAATTCCCAAGGGTGTTGGTCTTGCAGAATATATCAAAACCTGCTTATTTACAAATACAGCAGTTTATTTAAAGTATGCTGGCTAAAGGGAGCTGCAGTTGAGGGGATGATTCAAGTCTGGCATCTGAAATTTATATCGGCTGCCTTTCCTTCTCAGAAACTAGGCTTCCTTACACATTCTCTCCTTGCCCCCATCACACATTTTATTTATTTTTTATGGGTAGCATCTTAATTTTTTTTTTTTTTAGTTGTACACAGACTGTAATCAGCTGGTGTGGATAGTCTCCTATAATTTTTAACTAATTTTGTATTGGGGGCTTATTCTTTGAATGAAGTCTTCAGATATTAGTAGAACTGTTTTAACAGTTCATCAGTCAAAAGTAATGGTTCGTTAATCAAGATTGTGTGGTACTGGCATAAGGATAGGCCATTGGATCAATGATAGATATACCATTGATATAGATCAATGGAATAGAACTGAGAGTCCAGAAGTAAACTTTTACATTTATAGTAAATTGATTTTCAAGGGTGCCAAAGCAGTTCAACAGGTAAAAAAGTCTTTTCAACAAATGGTGTTGGGACAACTGAACTGGATATTCTCATGCAAAGGAATGAAGTTGGGCCCCTACCTTATACTGTAAAATTAACTCAAAATGGGTCCAAGACCTAAATGTAAGAACTAATCCATAAAAAACTGTAGGAGAAAAAAAAAATGTGGATCTTTGTGATCTTGGATTAGTGGTTTCTTAGCAACAACATCCAAAGTAAAAGCAGTCACATAAAAATGGATAAGTTGAACTTTATTAAAATTAAAAATCTTTGTGTTTCAAAAGACATCATCAAGAGGGGCACCTCGGGGCGCCTGAGTGGCTCAGTTGGTTGAGCAACTGCCTTCGGCTCAGGTCATGATCCTGGAGTCCCTGGATCAAGTCCCGCATCGGGCTCCCTGCTCAGCAGGGAGTCTGCTTCTCCCTCGGACCCTCCCCCCTCTCATGCTCTCTCTCTATCTCGTTCTCTCTCTCAAGTAAATAAATAAAATCTTTAAAAAAATTTAAAAAAAAAGAGGGGCACCTCGGTAGTTCAGTCGTTAAGCGTCTGCCTTCAGCTCAGGTCATGATCCCAGAGTCCTGGGATCGAGCCCCACGTTGGGCTCCCTGCTCCGCAGGAAGCCTGCTTCTCCCTCTCCCACTTCCCCTGCTTGGGTTCCTTCTCTAGCTGTCTCTCTCTAGCTGTCTCTCTCTCTGTCAAATAAATAAAATCTTAAGAAAAAAAAAAGACATCATCAAGAAGGCAAAAAGAAACCCACAGAATGGAGGAAAATATTTGCAAATCCTATTTGATAAGGGACTTATATCTAGAATATATGAAGGACTCTTAAAACTCAATAATAGGGGCACCTGGGTGGCTCAGTCAGTTAAGTGTCCGACTCTATTTTGGCTCAGGTCATGATCTCAGGGTCCTGGGTTCAAGTGTCGCATCAGGCTCCCTGTGCATCAGGGTGCCTGCCTCTCCCTCTGCCTGCCGCTCACCCTGTTTGTTCTCTCTCTCTCTCTCTGACATATAAATAAAATCTTAAAAAAAAAAAAAAACTAACAGGGATAAACCTTGAAAACGATAAGCTAAGCAGGAGAAACCAATCACAGAAAAAGAATAGTAGTTCCACTGTGATACATTGACTGATTGCAACCTAGACTATATACAGGTAGACAAAACAATATACTGTACTATTTTAAACACTAGATATAAATATTTCCTTATATTTAAAGATTTAAATGTTTCCCATTACATGTATTCTGTTTATGACCCCACTGAAAAGTTACACTTCTTTTTTTTAAGATTTTATTTGTTTATTTGCCAGAGAGAGAGAGAGAGAGCACAAGCAGGGGGAGCGGCAGGCAGAGGGAGAAGCAGACCCCTCACTGAGCAGGGAACCTGATGCAGGACTCGATCCCAGGACCCTGGGATCATGACCTGAGCTGAAGGCAGATGCTTAATCAACTGAGCCACCCAGGTGTCCCTGAAAAGTTACACTTTATTATGTTTTAGAATTCATCAGGAAACAAATCCAGATGATTCAGTTATAATATGTAGTTGGTAATTGAAGCCACAGAAATATCTGTGACATGCTAGGTGGAGTGAATAAATGAATAGGCCTACAGGGCTGTAGACAGATCATAGGGAAGGACGATGTAGATGAATGGAGGAAGAAGACCATAGAGGATGGTATGGAAGTTAAGGAGGTGAAAATGAATGGTTAACTGTTTTCCTGCAGAGATGCCACATAAGGAATGTGTTCCATGAATAGAAGGTTGCTGATGATATTGGTGGTAGCAGTGTCATTGGAACTTTGATTGGGAGTGGGCTAAGTGAATGGCAGTGAAGACAGTATAGATCACTCTTTCAAGAATTTGGCTAAGGAGGAGAAGAAAATGTAGGGTGAGGAAAGGCTTTAAAAAAAAAATAAGATGAAGGAGACATGAGGTTACTTAGGATGACGGGAAATAGAGGTTGAAACATGGGAGAGAGGCGATAATTGATGAAGTAAGGCCCCTAGCTAGATGAGAGCAAAGACAGACATCTCTTGCTCTGTCATATTTGGTAGGGTGAAAGGAGACAAGGTGTAAGAGGATTCAGGTTATTGGGGATGGGATTAGGGAGGAGGTTTGGATGTGCATGATAGGAAGTTGAGGGAATTGCTACTATTTGATGGTTTCTGTTTTCTTAAATAGGAGGCCTGGTTCTTCTGTTAAAAAGGAGGAGGACAGAGAAGGGGGGGTTGAAAGTAGTAGCTTTTTGTAAAAAATCTAAGAGCAACCTGGAAAGATTTCCAAGCAGCAAGCATTGAGATCTTAATTGAGATTAGAGACCTAGAATTGGTAATACCCGTAATGGAGGGAGGTCGAGTCTTTTTTTTTTTTTCTCTCTCTCTCACAACACTTAGCAGCCCAGCTTTTAGAGGGAGAATTGAAGTGCCCCAAGGTTAGCTTTTTGCCAGGGCAATAAGCTAGAATCACAGGGGACAAAACTGTGTATGTAACGTATATGAAGTATGTAAGAAGGAAGTGAAGACGAGGGAGTTGATAAATTGGGAGAAATTGAAGGAGTTAGGGATTAAGGTAATCTTTGTGGATCTAGGTCAGTCTGTTGAATGGCAATTAATGGGAGATTGTTTAATGCCTTAATTGGATCTGGGGAGAGTTTTGCTGCTAGGGTCAGAGATTCTTCAAATTAGAGAATACTGTACAGAGTGTTTAAAATTCTTATCTTTATTTCATATTAAAATGTTGAGCATTTCATAGTTTTTGAATGAAATGTAAAACATCCAGAATTTATCCTAATTGGACTGGCAGATCTGTGGCTGGTTCTTGATTGCTACAGAATCTTGAGTCATGGTGAAACAAATTTAGGAAAAAAGAAGAGTCTCGGTCTGTCCCTGACCAGCCAATTGAACTGGATTATTTGAAGGGTTGTGAAGGTACCAGGGATGTTGTCAAAACTTGGTTTGGGGAGGAAAATTGAGCCAGCTGCCAGAGTCTTCAGTGAATATAAGGGAGATGGTGACGGAAATGAGAATGGACACGGGGATATGTGGTTAAATGATATAAACCTTTTCCACAACTGGGTAGAAGCTGTGGTCTTGCGAAGCCGTGGTCTTGCAGTGTTATAGAGACAGATATTGATCTTGACACATGTGGAATATGGGAGCATCATTAACAATGATGATGAAGATAACATCTATTGATGGCTTTCTATGCCAGACACTGCTCCTGTCACATGCAGTTAGCATGAATTTGATTTATTTGTTTCAGTAACCCTATGAGGCATTGTTATCTTTATTTTATGGATAAAGAAGCTGAGATAGGCCAGTAACATTCCTAAAATATCATAAAGTTTGCATCTGAGGCAGCCAGGATTTAAACCTGCTGACTCCTAAGCAGATGTTTCTAACCACCATTTTGTGCCATCAGCAGTGCACTAAGGTAATTTGTCGAATATATATGTATTCCATGTGCATTGAATAATTTACATTGTTTATAAGTACCTTAGAGGAAAATTGTTCAGTAGAATTTTTTGATGCTTTCTAATTGATGATGATTGTGTTGTCATATGTTTTTTGGACATACTACCCTAGAATTGTGGATCTTAATAGTGTGGGTCCTGGACCAGTAGCATCGACCTGGGATCTTGTTTGAAACAAATCCTTAACCCTTACTCCAGCCCTGCTGCTCAAGAAATTCTGGGAATGGACCCCAGCAGTCTTTTTTTTTTTTTTTTTTTAAAGATTTTTATTTATTTATTCATGGGAGACATACACAGAGAGAGAGAGAGAGGCAGAGGGAGAAGCAGGCTCCCAAGGAGCAGGGAGCCCGATGCGGGACTCGATCCCAGGATTCCGGGATCATGACCTGAGCCGAAGGCAGACGCCCAACCATCTGAGCCACCCAGGCGCCCCCCAGCAGTCTTTTAACAAGCCAGATTAATTCCGATGCAGGCTAAAGTTTGAGAACTACTAACCCAGAGCCAAAGGGTAGTATAAGAAGGTGAATGAGAGTTTGAATTAGACCCTTGGAGTAGTATTGAGATTGTCATTGTTTTTCAGATCATGTTCTGTGAATTGAAATCTGTTGGAGAATTATTAGCATTAGTTTATACTTTTCATGGCTGCAGTTTGGTATGTTGATGCTACTAGACACAAGTGAGATGGGGGGAGAATGTCAGTAGATCACAACTATTGACAACTCAAAATGCATAGTAGTACACACATATTTTCTTTCCATTAAACATTTAAAAATTGTGTAATATTTGATATATGGAAATAGGTAATGTCCATACAAGTTTTGAAGCAATAATAAAACAGATATTTGTGAATCTAATCAATTTAAGAACTAGAACAAAAACTACCTGTGTTTTCTTCTCTGATCACATTCTTAGCTTCCTACCGGAAATAACCCACTGTCACAAATGTGTATAAATCATTACTTTGCTTTTCTAGACTTACCATACATGTCTATATCCTGAAATAATAGATAGTATTTAGTTTTGCTTGCTTATTTTATAAAAATACTATGAAATACTCATATTTATAAAAAAATAAGATGGGTTTTTTTTTTTTTACTTTGTTCATGTAATGTTACATCTCTGGATTTGTTCATGTAGCTGTAGTTCATTCCTCCTTGTTGCTGAGTTGTATATCACAATTTATTCTCCTTTTATTAAACATTTGGGTTGCTTTCAATATTTTTGGGTTTTTTACTATCACAAACTAAGGATGTCAGAAACCACTTGTATATGTCTCGTGGTGCATATATACAAGAGTTCCTGTAGGATTATACCCTGGAGTAGCATTGCTGTGCCCTTGGTGTTTTTCAGCTTTACCAGATTTTTGCCAAATTGTTTCCCAAAAATGATTGTACCAATGGACCTTTTACCAGTTGCTCTACATCTTTATGAACACTTGGTGATATTATACCTATTAATGTTTGGCAGCCTTAAGTGCAAGATGGTATCTCAACTGTGGTCTTAATTTGCACTTCAGTTAATGAGGTTGACTACCTTTTCATGTTGGCTATTATTTTTTGTGAAATACCTTTTCTTGTCTTTCTCTTATTTTTTTCTGTTGTCTTATTGATGTATTATATATTCTGGGTATTTATTATTCACTATTCATGCTTCAAGTATCCTTCCAGTTTGGCTTGTCTTTTCACATTTTTTGTAGCATCTTTCAAAGAACAGAAATTCTAAGTTTTAACAGAGTTCTTTTTGTTTTAGCATTTTTTTATGTCTTCCTTAAATTTTTCTCCACTCAGGGATCATAAAGATAGTTTTCTTTAAAAATTTAAAGTGTTGCTTTTATAAGTGTTCAGACCATCTGGAATAGATTTTTCTGGTGATATAGTAGGAATCCAGTTTATCCCCCCGCCCCCATGGATGATTATTTGGCCCAGCACCATTTACTGAATAGTCTTTTTTTCCCAGTGTTCTGCATTGCCATCTCTATCATATCAAATTGCTATATATGTTTCGATTTATTGGGAGTTCTTTTCTATTTGGTGAAGTTAGTTTTCCTCTTTAATGTGTATATACTTTTTATATACCTTTAAAAGCTGTCAGTTTTTAAAATTACAGCTAAACCTGATTAGTAATAGTAACTTACCATTAAATATCCAGTCAGTGTTAAAATTTCCCCAGTTGTCTTTTATATGTAATATATGCATGTTTGGATTAGTATCCAAATAAAGTCCATTTACTGTGATTGGTTGATATGTTTCTTAAGTTTCTTAAATCTGTAGGCTCCTACTTTATTTCCCAAACCACCCCTTTTTGCTTTGTTGCCTGTTGTTAGAGAAATGGGGTTATTCTGTATTTGGCTGTTTGCAACCCCTTGGTGTTTAGTATGTCTTTCTGTTTTCTGTATTTCCTGTAAATTGGTTGTTAGATATAGAGGCTCAGTATGGTTTGTATATTTGCCAAGACTGATTTATAGATGGCATTATATACTCTTTTTTAAAAAGAGGTTTTATTTGTTTGTCAGAGAGAGCACAAGCAGGGGGAGCAGGTAGCAGGCAGAGCAGGCAGAGGGGGAAGCAGGCTCCCTGCTGAGCAAGGAGCCCAATGCTCGTGACCTGAGCCAAAGGCAGGTGCTTAACCAACTGAGCCACCCAGGTGTCCCGACTTTTTAAAAAACATTTTATTGAGATACAATTCACATACTTTTTCACATACCATACAATTCACTCATTTAATGTATATTCAGTGGGGTTTTTAGTATATTCATAGAGTTTCACAACCATCACCACAAAAAGAAATGTTGGGCGCCTGGGTAGCTCAGTCAGTTAAACGTCTGCCTTCAGCTTGGGTCATGATCTCACAGTTCTGGGATCGAGCCCTGTGTCTGGCTCCTTGCCCAGCATGGGGTCTGCTTCTCCCTACCACCACCCCACCCCCCACCCCCGCCGCATGCATGCGTGCATGTGCTCCCTCTCTCTCTCTCAAATGAATAAAATCTTAAATGCCCTTTAGCAGTCACTCCCCATTTCCTTATCCTCTCCAAACAACCACATCCCCCAGACCTAAGCAACAACCAATCTTTCTATCTCCATAGATTTGCCTGTTCAAGACATTCATATAAATTGAACCATATATAATACGTGGTCTTTTGTGACTGGCTTCTTGGACTTAGCATAATGTTTTCAAGGTTCTTGCATGTTATTAGTATGTGTCGGTATTTCCTTCCTTTTTATTGCTGAATGGTATGCCATCATATGGGTATATCACATTGTATTTCTCCATTCATCAGTTGATGAAGGTTTAGGTTGTTTACACTTTTTGGCTATCGTGGATAACATTGCAATGAACATTCATTTATAAGTTTTTGTGCAGACATATGTTTTCCTATCTCTTGGGTATTTACCTAGGAGTAGAATTGCTATCAAATGGTGATTTGATATTTAGCCTTTTGAGGAACTGCCAAACTGTTCCAAAGTGGCTGCGCCATTTTACAGTCTCACCAGTGTGTGTGAGAGTTCCAATTTCTTCACATCCTTACCAGTAGTTACCTGTCTTTTTCTTATTTTATCCATCCTAGTGAGTGTTTGATTGTAGTTTTGATTTGCATTTCTCTGATGGCTACTTTTGTTAAGCATCTTTTCATGTGCTTAGTCACCATTTGTTTATCATCTTTGGAGAACTGTCTATTCAGATCCTTTGCCCATTTTTAAAAAATTGTGTTGTCTTCTTATTGAATCAAAAGGGATCCATTATATATCCTAGGTAAAAGTTCCTTATCAGGTATGTGATTTGCAAATCTTTTCTCCCATGAGATGGCTTTTTAGTTTCTTGGGTATTATATATTTCTATTAGGTGGTACGTAATAATGTCATATTATCTCTTTTTGTGATACTACCAATCCTTGATGATCACTGTCTGGATCCATTAATTTATTAACTATTGTAAAGTGGTGGTATTTGAATTCTGTCATTCCTTCTTTATTAGAATTTTGAGTTTGAAATTAATGTTCTTTCAGCACATTGAAGATATGATTTCACCGTTTTTGGTTTCCATTGCTTTTCAGAAGTCACTTTTGTCATATATTCCTTGAAACATGGATGCCCAGTTGGTGGCAGTCTTAAAGAGTATCAGCACAATACCCTTTAGGTTTTGTTTTGGTTTTTGCCTTTTTGGCTTTTGTTTGTTTGTTTGTTTTGTCCCAGAACTATAGTTTTCAGTTTTCTAGCACTATCACCTCTTGAGAAGGCAGTTTTGTATCCTTATATATTCTCCTACCTCCTTCTCCCCAAATAAAATGTATACATTTGCTTCAGTTGGTATACTTAGAAAAACAGAATCCTAGCCCAGGGAACAGTATATAAATATCCATTTTACAGAGGATTTTTAAAAGAACAGGTTTATTGAAATATTGTTTGTATATCATATAATTCGTTCATTGTTAGTGTAAAGTTTGATTTTTAGTAAGTTTTATAATTGTGTAACCATCCCCTCAATCCAGTTTTAGAACCCTTCCATCACCCTAAATCCTGCCCTTTTCTGAAATTATTTATATATTATTATAAAGATTCTCAACCGGCAGTTGACATAGGCTTATTTTTTTCCTTTTATTTAAGATTTTATTTTTAAGTAATCTCCACACCCAACATGAGGCTCACACTCACAACCCTGAGATCAAGAGCCGCATGCTCCACAGACTGAGCCAGGCTTTTCATAGCCCTAGAACCACCTGAAATTGCATGTCAGCAATATGTTCTATAGGTCCTGTGTTTAGAAAAAGTAAAATTTTAGTAAAATGACAGTTATGAATTAGTCAAAACCAAAAGCATTGAGTGCATCTTGTTAAAGTGGTTCTGAAATTATGCCTATGACTGAAAAGCTTTAGGAAAGAAAAATATGGGGATATGCTGTTTAAAAAATAAAAAGTAAAAATAAATTAAAAAGTAAATAAAAATTACAAAATTAAAAATTATAATTTCATAATAAAGTTACAGACCTGTAAAATATAACCATTTATAAGGCCCATCATAGTGAATAAAATCAATAGAGAATTTAAAAAAAATTTTTTATTAACATATAATGGATTATTTGTTTCAGGGGTACAGGTCTGTGATTCATCAGTCTTAGACAATTCACAGCGCTCACCATAATAGTACCTCCCCTCCCGTGTCCATCATGAGAATTTTTTTAAAGTCTGTTTCAGACTGTTGTGTTTTAAAGATAATCTGTTTTTCTCTGGCTGTTTTCCTCTGGCTGTTTTCAGGATTTCTTTTTTATTTTTGTTTTTTCCTTTTGTGTCCTGCAGTTTTACTGTGATTTCTTTTTATTTTCCTGCTTAGTGTTTGGCTTCTTAAACCTGTGGTTCAGTGTTTTTCATCAATTCTGTAAAGTTCTCAGCCAGTATCTCTCAAACATTGCTTCTGTGCAATGTCTCTAATGTCTTTGTGGAGCCCAAATAAGCACTGTTTTGTAACTTCTTACTATATCCTCTATGTTTTTTGACCCTTTCTTCTGTAATTATAAAATTTGTGCTGCTTATATTTCATAATTGTTTCTTCTGACTTGCCTTACAGTTCACTGAATCTCTGTTAAACTCCATCAAATCTACTTATAAAACCCATCTGTTGAGATCTTAATTTTGGCTATAGTACTGTATTTCAACAATTATTTTTCATTTCTCAAAGTTCTGTTTGTTTGTTTTTTTCAGATCTGGCTCTTTCTTCCTTTTGTTTCTTTTGTTTCTTTCTTTTTACAGTAATCTCTACACCCAATGTGGGGCTCAGACTCACAATCCTAAAATCAAGAGTCACAGGCTCCATTGACTGAGCCAGCCAGCCCCCAAATCTGGTCATTTCTGATAATTTCTTCTGGCTTGCTGGTAATTTTAATTTCATTTTTCTATTCCTTGAATGTTTATTATAGTTATTTTATGTTTTATAATTTAATTTTAGTGTTCTAATTCTAAGGAGGGTGGGCCTGTATTCCTAGTTGTCATTGACTCTGTGGTTATGACTCTCTTTATAGTGGTTTATTTTCTTGTGTATTTGGTGACTTTTCCTTAATCCTGAGAACCTGATGGAACTGCTTTTCAGCAGAAAAGGTTTGCATCTGTTGAGGAACAGTCCATTTTGGCCATCTTGAGCATTCGGGCTAAATGAGAAGTTTAGTTTTTTAACCCTGCGTCAGAGTCTGGATTTAATTTCTGTTCCCAATGTGAATAGATTATTAACCTCATACTTTTCCTTTCACATATTTACTTTTGACAGCTTCCCCCATGGTTAATTTTACTGGCTCCTCTACCCCCTTAGTACTTAACGTGAGTTTAACAATGCGTTTAAAAAGTATTTTTTCTGTTATGGCTAGGATCCAGTTTAATGAAACAGAAGATTTCTCAAAAGTATGAGGTCTTCCAGAAGTGACATATTTTGTTACTAAGAAAGATGTATGCATAGTATTTAAAATAAATACCATTATCACATTCTCATTCTCTTTCTCTTTCTCTCTCTCACTCACACACCTGACCCTAACAATAGCAGTAACTCCTTTAAAACTAACAAAGTATCCAATCGTTCAAATTTCCAATTATCTCAAATATTACATATTTTTGAACAGTTTGTTTGGATCAGTATCCAGATAAAGGTCTGTAGCCTTACTCTGAGTGAATTTGAAGTCTCTTTTTAAATCTGTAATCTTTTTTTAATTCAATTAGCCAACATACAGTACATCATTAGTTTCAGAGGTAGAGTTCAGTGATTCATCAGTTGCATATAACGCCCAATACTCATTACATCATGTGCCCTCCTTAATGTCCGTCACCCAGTTACCCCATCCCCCCACCCATCTCTCCTCCAGCAACCCTCAGTTTGTTTCCTATACTTTAGTCTCTTAATCTGTAATCTTTTAATCTCACGTTTTTTGCCTTTTAGAGTGTCATTTAACATGTGTATTTGTCTGTATTTTTTTTATACATTGATAGTTGAATCTGGAGGCTTTATTTTGGGCAGAGGGGACAAGAGTACATCATAGGTGATGGTTTTCTTTTCCATCAGGACAGCAGATAGTGTCTGATTGTTTCTCTCTGTAATGCTGACAGTCATTGAGGAACATTGCCTAAATTTATTATTTACTAGGAGTTGTAAATGGTGATATTCTGTCCTTCTTTCTTTATTAGCTGGAATACTATTTTAAACAGAAACTTTCCCTTATTTATTAACTGGTTAGGTTACCCTCATGATAAAATTTGTTTAGGTAAAGGCAAAATGAGTGCTTGATTCTCTCCATTTATCAGTTTTCAGAACAATGAGGTGGTTCATTAGCACCTTCCAGTGATGACCAATACGTTTTTTTTTTCATATTCTGAATTCATGAATTGAATCATATGTATGTTTCAGTTCATTGTGTTGTGGGTTTTTTTTAAGATTTTATTTATTTATTTATTTGAGAGGGGGTAGGGTGGGAGGAGCAGAGGAGTGGGGACAAGCCGACTCCATGTAGAGCTCGGAGCTTGATATAGGGCTCCGTCTCACCACCCTGAGATCATGACTCGAGCCAAAATAAAGAGTTAGACAATCAACTGACTGAGCCACCCAGGCACCCCCATTGTAGTTATTATTTTTATTGATACTCTAATTGACCATCCTTGACCAACTGGAGCCCCTTCAAGGTGGCTTCTGAGTGTTTTGGACAGATCTAGGAATTTTAAGTGGACAGATCTAGGAATGTTTTTAAAACAATGTATTCTGCATATATTGGTATTTCCTATTCAAATTCAGGACAATAAGTAGGGTTTTACTAAACAACTTCTGTCATATATCTCTATCTCCTTTGCCCCAGGTTGAAATTCCTTGTTTTCTTTGATACCAGGGTTGGTAGAATTAGAATATCACATTACTACTCATTTCCTTTCTTCCAAATACATACACAACAGTGTCAGAATAATAATCTTAATGCTATAACCAGTAGTAGGATTACTGAAAATGGTATATATAGTTTTCTTTGTATTTACCTTGTCTTTAGAGTTGACTGGGAACGTACAGTCAAATTACTATGTTGAAAAGTTATATGGGATAGTGTAACTGTGTCACCAAGTGAATATATACTTAGGTTAATTTTTAAAATTCTTTTAGGAATTGCTTTTCTTTGCAAGTTTAATTTCATTGTACATGTATGTAATTCATTTTCATATTGTTCTGAAGTCAAAGGGTGCCTAGTTTTCTTTAGCTCTTCATCCTGTTTCCTTCCTATTCCTGTATATTTTTCTATGTGATCTGTTTTATTTACTATTTTTTAGTTTATTTTTGGTATTTTGGAAGGTTTGTATATTTGTTACTTTATTTAGTTAGTTAATTTTATTTAGTCCCCCCTTTTAGTCATTATTATCTATTGATTCCCTATTATGTGCATTATTGAAATTGGTTGTGACCTCTTTTTTCCCTTTTCCTCAGCATCTGATGTGAAGTATATCCTTTTTAAAAAAGTTTTTAAAAATTATTTTGCAATAGTTCTAGATTGACATGCAATTGTAAAACATAATACAGAGAGATCCTTTGTACCCTGTACCCAGTTTCCCCTAATGGGAACATCTTGCAACACTATAGAAAAATACTGATATTTATACAGTCAAAATACAAAACGTTTCTATCACCACAAGGATCTCTCATGCTGCCAATTCACTCCCTCCCTTTCACTCTGCCTCTCCTCACCCCCTTACAACCACTAATCTCTTGTCCATTTCTGTGATTTTGTTGCTTTAAGAATGTTATATAAATGGAATCATATGGTATGTAACCTTTTGGGATTAGCTTTTTTTCTCTTAGCATAATTCCCTGGAGATTCATCCAAGTTGTTGCCTGTCTGAATAGTTTGTTCCTTTTTACTGTTGGGTAGTATTCTGTGGCATATGTATAGTTTGGTTAAACGGTGAAGGATACCTGGGGTGTTTGCAGGTTTGGGTTTTTATGAGTAAGATGGCTACAAACATTTGTGTACAGATTTCCTGTGAACATAAGTTTTCATTTCTCTGGAATAAAGGTCTAGACGTGCAGTTGCTGAATACTGTGGTATTTGCATGTTTTGTTTTTTAAGAAACTGTTTTCCTAATGGCTGTACCATTTTATAATCCCACTAGCAATGCATGAGTTTCTACACATCCTCATAAACATTTGGTCACAATTATTTATTTTAGCTGTTCTGATAGATGTGTAGTAATATCTCATTGTGGTTTTAATTTGCATTTCCCTAATGGCTAATAATATTGAACATCTTTTCTTGTGCTTATTTACCATCTGTATATCCTCTTTGATGAAGGATATACACTTCATTTCTTTTGCCTATTTTCTAATTTAATTGATTTTCTATTTTGATTAATTTAATTGGTTTTCTGTTGAGCTTTGAGAGTTCTATATATATTCTAGATACCAGTCCTTTAGTGGATATGTAGTTTGCAAATTTTTTTTTTCAGTCTGTAGCTTGTCTTTTCATCCCCTTCCCATGAGGGGCTTCCTCAGAGCAATGTTTTTTAATTTTGATGAGGTCCAATTTACCAATTATTTCTTTTATGCATCATACTTTTAAGGTCAAATTTAGGAACTCTTTGCCCAGCTCCAGAACCCAGAGATTTTTTTTTTCTAAATGCTTTATAGTTTTACACTTAAACACAATCCATTTTGTATAAATTTTTGTGTAATATGAGACTTAAATTAAGATTCATACATTTTGTCTAGCAGTGTCTACCTGTTCCAGCACCATTTGTTGAAAAGTCTATCTTTCCTTTATTGAATTGCGTTTTACCCTTTGTCAGAAATCAGTTTGAGCATATTTGTATAGGTCTATTTTGTTTTTGTTTTTTTATTCTGTTGCATTGATCCACCAGTATCACACAGTGTTTATTGCTGTAGCTATGTAATCTTGAAATTGGATAGACTGGTCCCTCCCACTTTATTCTTCTTTTTCAAAAATTGTTTTAGCTCTTCTAATTACTTTGCCTTTCTTTTTTTTTAAAGATAGATTTATTTATTTATTTGTTTGTTTGACAGAGAGAGAGACAGCAAGAGAGGGAACACAAGCAGGGGGAGTGGGAGAGGGAGAAGCAGGCTTCCTGCTGAGCAGGGAGCCTGATGTGGGGCTCCATCCCAGGACTCTGGGATCATGACCTGAGCCGAAGGCAGACGCTTAACGACTGAGCCACCCAGGCACCCCATACTTTGCCTTTCTGTATAAATTTTAGAATAATATTTTCTGTATCTACAAAGAATATCACTGGGATTTTTGAGAGGAATTGTGTTAAACCTGTGTATTATTGTGGGGAGAATTCACATCTTTACCATGTTGAGTCTGTCAATCCAGAAACACAGTACAGTATATCTCTTCATTTTTTTAGATCTTTGAATTCTTTCATCAGTGTTGTATAGTTATCAACATGTATGTCCTATACATGTATTGTTAGGTTCATACATAAGTTTTTTTTTGAGAGAGATTATAAATGATACTGGGTGTATTTTTAATTTTGGTGCCCATGTATTCATTGCTAGGATATAGACATACAATTGATTTTTGTATTTTTATGTTGTATCTTGTGACCTTGTTGAACTGACTTATTATATCTACCTAATAAATCACTGGATTTTTTTTTTTTGACTGATGTCCAAAGGCATTTTTCTTCTTTTTTTTTTCCTTTGTGGAAATCCATTCGTTTTTCTAATATATCTTGGTATTGGTTTCTCTCAGTTAATTGTCCCAGGCATTGGTGTACTCTTTCAATATTTCATTTAAAGGCTTTTAGTTGTAGGACTTTTTTTTCTTTAATTGTAGTTTTTAGTATTTGCTTTATTTCATGGCTTTGGTTTTCTTCTTTGAGGTCTCCTTATTATAGGTGTGTAGGATCTTTCCTTAGCTTTATTGTCACTTTCATTCTAATATTTTCACCTCCATTTCTTTCTTTCTTTTCTTTTTCAGATTTTAAGTAATCTCTACACCCAATGTGGGGCTCGAACTTACAACCCTGAGATCAAGAGTCGCATACCCTACTGACTAAGCCAGTCAGGTGTTTCCCACCTTCATTTCTTTCGATTAAAAATTTATTTGCACAGGGCGCCTGGGTGGCTCAGTTGGTTGGGCGACTGCCTTCGGCTCAGGTCATGATCCTGGAGTCCCGGAATCGAGTCCCACGTCAGGCTTCCTGCTCAGCGGGGAGTCTGCTTCTCCCTCTGACCCTCTTCCCTCTCGTGCTTTCTGTCATTCTCTCTCTCTCTCAAATAAATAAATAAAATCTTAAAAAAAATTTATTTGCACATTCTTTATCTCTTAAGCATTATCTGTTGTGTATTGAATCTCATGACTGTTCTTGGTTAGGTTTCCTTTCTGAAATAATTTTTTTCTTTTACTTCAAATTCTTTCCTATTTTTAGCACCTGATTTCTGAGTTTTTCTAATTCTGATTTAGAATGTTATTTCACATTTTCTTGGATATAATTTTCATCTGTCTTGTAGGTATGGCTTTTTGGTGGCAAGCTTTTAGTGTCAACATTCTCCTCCTTATGGAAAATAAGGAGGAATAACGAAATGCATTTCGTTTTGCATGTAATTTGATCTCAACCCTTTTCTGTTATTCATTTATATTTCCTGAACTTTTTGGAGCAAGGGATTGGTCAGGATAGTTTTTCTAGCTTTACCGGCCTATACCGCTCTTCTTCTGTTGATTTTTACAAAATGATAAGAAGTATTTAGCTTTCTATGTTCTGAGATCAGTCTCTGTTTCATTAACCCACTTTTGTCTGGACCCTCCTTTTCTTTGCTTCATTGTGCCTGTCTTGCTCAATTGGGATTCTTCTCCCCCAAGTTCTTTTCAGTGCAGGGCAGTGCCCAGAAAGGGAGACTTCAGTCCTTAGTTTTCGAGTCTAGAGCCTTATCATACCTTACAGTGTTGGTGTATACAAAAAGATCTTTTCCATTTGTAGCTATTTGCAAATTGCCTTTTTAAACTCAAGTGATTTATGATTTGGGGTTTTTCTAGCCGCAAGTCCTTCAGTTACCTACCGTATTATTTCTGCTTTTCTGTTTCCTTCTGTATACATGCTGATACCATGTGAGTCTTATAGTTGACGATTTGACCCAGATTCTGCTTGTATTTGAGAATTCTTAGGGACACCTTGTCACTCAATCTTGTAGATTTTGTCCATGGGGTTTTGGTTTGGCTGTCCTGGTGAGTGAGTGTGTGTGTGTGTGTGTGTGTGTGTGTGTGTGTGTGTGTGTGTGTCGGGGGAGATTATAGGAGATTAAAAACTTAATTGAGAACTTTTATTCAAGAGAAAGACAACCCAAGTAGACTAGTTAGGAGGCTATTGTGGTGATCCAGGTGAGAGGATGGTGGCGTAGTCTAGGATAACGGCAGTGGAGCCAGAAGGTGTGAATCCTATTTTTGGTAACTTGTTGGATGTCAAAGAGTGAGAGACTGAGCAGACATGGCAGATCTCCTAAGATTGGGGTTCTTACAACTGTTTGGATGGTGGTGTTTTTTCCTAATATTGGGAATATTCACAGAAGAGTAGTTTTTTGGGGAGGGGAGGAGTAGAGGGAGGAGAGGGATCAGCTATTATATTTGTAAGCATGCTAAATGTGAGGCCTTGCAACAACAGTCTATCCTCTACCCCCAAACAAACATAATAGACATATTTCATTTCTTCAGGGAGCTGTTTCCTGATTCCCTAATCATGTCTCCTTCTGATACTGAACTTTATTTATTTTCTTATCTTAACATTTAACACATTTATATTACGCTTACTACTAATGTATTTTTCACTAGACCAACTGTTGGCAAACTTTTTCTTAAAGGGACAGAAGGTAAATATTTTAGGTTTTGGGAGCCAAGAGACAAAAATAAGGATATTACATGGATAATTAATATCATTTATAATATAACCAGCTAAAAGTGTAAAAACCATTCCTGTTCATTCCTGCAGAAAACAGCCCATAAGATTTGGGCCACAGGCTGCGGTTTGCTGACACTGTACTAGACTGTAAATTCTATACTTGTCTCTCAGTTGCAGGCATAGTGCCTGGTGCATTTTAGATGTATTCAGTAAATTTTTGTTGAGTGAGTGAATATAATACTTACAGATTTGGAGCTCAGGCAAGAGGACTGAACTAAACATGGATATTTGAGAGTGGTCGTCAGATAGTAATTGAAGACATGAGAGTAGATGAGATCACTTGGGAAGAATGTTAGGGAGGAGAGGGCCCAAGATGGAGCCTTTTTCTGTAATTCAGAGAACAGAATAAGTCATGACTAACTCATTGGTACTTTTATCAGATACATAGTAGTCAGTACCTGTGGCTGATTGACCTAAGTCATTTGGCTATTTTACATGCATATGGTTCTTTTGGGTGAGTAGGAGGCCCTTAACTATAGAGATAGGTATTTTTTCCTTAGCAATTTTACTAGCAGTGAGTTATGTTATAATAAAAGAAGCTTTAGAATTCTGCCACTTATACAAGCATGTGTTAGCAAGCAGTTACCACCTTGTAATAAAACTTGAACTGTAAGCATATACCACAAAGAACTGATTAGGATTAGGTGACAAAATCCCCCAAGAAAGGGTGAAATATAGGATCAAAGGGAGGCCTAGACTCAAAAACTTCTCTGAAGACAGACTGCTGGACTTGCCAGATTCTTAAACTGCAAACAGATAAGAATCAAGGCACATGTACAATATTCCTAGTCAATCTGTACAGTTCCATTTCAGCAAAAAAAAAAAAAGTTATTTTCAACATCTCTTATACTAATTAACAAACCATTGTCTAAATTCAGATGTTGGAATTTGAAGCACTTAACTGGGAGCTAACTTCTGATATGGATGCTTCAGATGCTAGCTAACTTACTTTGAAGTGTGGATTCCTAATTTAGGGAACTTCAGAAGTTGACTCACCACTCCTATTGATGCTGAAGTATTTTAATGTGAATTACAGGATAGCATTAACTTGATCGTATTTTGTAAGGGATATGTTGCCTGATCTTTTTTGTTGTGTGCCTATCATCTTATTAACAGTTCATAAATAATTAAATGTAGTATTTATTGCAATGAAAATATTTTTCCTTCTCAGTTCTAGTAACAACTGGATTAGATAGTCATATAGGCAAATTTTAATTGCAGTACAGTTCTAATCTTCAAGTGAATCAAGACAGTTTAGAGTTATCAAAATAATATTGTATTTGAAAATTGCTCAACGTTTATTACCATTCTATATGATGAATTTTACATGAAGCAGTCTGTGTATTCATCATATTAAAGTCAAAACAAAGAAACATAGAATTAGATTCAAGGTTCTATCTTTCTACTCTTGAACCCTACTAGAGATAATATTTTTATCAGTGCATCATTTCTTCACATTAAATGAATGCTACTAATTTGAATTTTGTTTGGCAGTTTTGTTTACATTTAATATGTATATTTAAGCATAAGTTATATCTAGATTAATATTTCAGTGTATTTAACCAACTTTATAATTTGATTTTCATGGGATTTTTTTTTCCTAAGGAGAGAATTAATTTATCACTGCAATTTAAGAAAACTTCACAGAGATACCATAACAAAAGAATTATTAAATAAAATAGCATACCGAATCTGGCAATATATTAAAATAATAATATACCATGACCGTGTAACCTTAATGTAGCCTTAAATCCAAAAACGTAAGTACCATACTTATATGTGTTATAAGATAATCCATCATATCAGTACATCACGGGGAGAGGGGCTGTCTAATCCTTTCTGTCATTCCTGATAAGACCATGCCTGATAGAGCCTTTCAGGAAACTTAGAAGGATACTTTGCCTTTTGATACAAAATAGCTATCCCAAATTTATTTTCCTTTTCATGTGGTTTTAAGGCCATGACAATAAGTTATTTCCTTTTTTAAATTGTGAATCATTTGAGATAGATAATCATTGGTTGCAAACTTCAAAAACCAACTCTGGCCAACTTAAGCAAAACCATAATTTATTGGAAGAATATAGGTAGTTCATAGAATGAATAGGGACACCTGAGAACTGGGAATAGAGCAGCTCCAGCATATAAGTATTATTCACTATCTTGTCCAGATATTTCCTTTGGAAATTAATGTGCTACCCTTCTTTTATTTTCCTTTCCGCTTTGCTCAATGTTCAGGGGGAGAAAGTTCTGCTGGCATGGTTTCGGTCTCATGCCCTATTCAAAACTAGGAGAGAATGAGATACTTTAATAGGAGTTCGATCAGGGCAGTCCACAGTGGAGGGCATATAATTCCCCAAAGAAACCTGGGTGCAGTTAGGAAAGGGGAATGGATTCTAGGCAGCCAAGTCCCACCTCCCACTCCCCACAAAATTAACCAACAGATATCCAGTAAAATAGACAGGAGTTTCAGCTTTTTAAACTCCATGGTTCATTTAAAATCTAAAACTGACTAGTCCTTAATCCTTAACAATGAATTACTTCTAAAAAGTTTTTAAATATTAAACGCCTTAGACCTTAATTTATCTACTAGCAGTATTAATCTTCAGTACTTATGTATTCTTTATTTTTCCTTTTAGACAATGCGAAGACACCGGAATGAAGTGACAGTTGAACTGCGAAAGGTAAGAGTGATTGCATTTAAGAGAAAGTAACTAGGAGGTTTTTCTGATTTTAAAATTCTGTATAACTTGAATTATGAAAACCCTATAGCAAATTAGTGGTCATCCCTAAGCCACACAGCATAAAAATATATCATTAAATAGTTAATAATGGTATATACTTACAATAGCTTTCATTTATTGAGGTACTACATACTGTGTGAAGTATTTTAGTGCCAGGATTGAAATTCTCACATCTAATGAAACTAGTTACTCTTCTGTTTTGTTCTGTTTCTTAATATCCTCTTTCTTTGGGCTAGAAAGGATTCTTCCACTTTCTTCACGTAAAAGGTACACATACTTGTTAAAGATACTTTAGAAAAATAAAAGTAAAATAACCTGATATCTTACCAATTAAATGAAACTGCTGTTAAAATTTATTGTATTTTCTTTTGGAGTTTTTTTTTTTGAGGACTTTAGAGTTAACCTTCGTGAGATTCTGTATTCATGCAAGTTCATTTTATTTGAAGCAAATATTTTAATTGCCAGTCAAGAAAATACACATAACTAATTCTCTATATTACATGAACATTAAAAAAATAGATTTTGAAATTTATTTCCAAATCTTTGTGTTCATCTTAGATTAGATCCTTTTCTTGATCTTAATTCACTCCTGAAATTCCTATATTAAATTACCATCTTGAAACTTTTCAGTTTTGGAGAGAAGAAGGTCTTGATTCTGAGAGTAACAGTCTCCCTGTTACTATAACTATAAATAGACCTGTGCATTTATTTATTTAGTAACTATTTATTAAATACCTACTTTGGGTCATGAATTTTTACCCAGCATCAATATTATGCTCATTGGTATAGTATATAGTTCCTGAAATTGATTTTCCTGTACTCCCTATGTACCCCCCCAGTCTTTAGTACAGTTGAAAAATGCTTGCTAATTCCAGTGTTCTTTCAACTCCTTCACCTCTTCGAAGATACTTACAGATCAACAACAGTGATTTGGCAATCATATTTTCAAGTTTTTTCAGATCCTTGGTTCATTTGGACCAGAGAAGTAAACTAAGCCTTAGCTTAATAAAGAGAGTGAGGTGAGCTCCTTGCCAATCTTAACACTCGGATCTAGCTTCTTTTTTTTCTTTTTAACTTTTATTAGCATATAACATACATAGAAAAATGTCAACACCTGTTAAGTGTACAGCTTGATGAATTTTCACAAAGTGAACACATCTGTATAATAAGCTCCTAGATCAAGAAAGAGAACGTTACCTGTATTCCAAGGCTCCTTCCCAGTTACTCCTTTCCCCCAAGGGTAACCATTATCTTGGTTTTTAATATTATAGATTATTTTGCATAGTTTGAACTTTATGTAAATAGGACAGTAAGTGTCCTTCTGTGTCTAGTTCTTTACATTCATCATGTAAAGATCATTCTCCTCAATAGAGACAGTAGGAGTAAAACATCTGTAACATTATACCAGCTATCCCCAGATGTGGGCCTTTACTTTTCCCTACATTTCATGCTTGGAAAACAACTCTAAAACTTTTGTGTTAGTCCTGGTGTTATTCAGAATCCTCCTCTTATTTTAAGCTTTCTAGCTCTTCTAATATGCTTATAAGTTCAAGCTATTCATTTGTTTTTATATTTGGCTATTTGTTCTTCCTTCCATAGTTGTGCTGTCTTCTGTACTTATTTATAGAAATAAAATTTCTTGCTTGTCAGAGTACATCTTTTTATTTATTTATTTATTTATTTATTTATTTTAAAGATTTTATTTATTTATTTGAGAGAGAGAGAGAATGAGAGATAGAGAGCACGAGAGGGAAGAGGGTCAGAGGGAGAAGCAGACTCCCTGCTGAGCAGGGAGCCTGATGTGGGACTCGATCCCGGGACTCCAGGATCATGACCTGAGCCGAAGGCAGTCGCTTAACCAACTGAGCCACCCAGGCGCCCCCAGAGTACATCTTTTTAAATACCCATTTTGGTTACCTTAGAGTCCTCTTAGCTATTCTTTTTCTTCCTAGATAACATTATTTCCTTTTCAGTCACTAGAATCAGTTCCTAGAAATCCTTATAGAAGGATTAAAAATGAAATTAACTAAAGAAATCTCAAGAAATTCCTTACTTCACACTTCAGAATTCCCTGGTTAAGCCGCAGAATGTGCACCATTCCTGAAACAAAGCCTAAACTTCAGACCAAGCTTAATTGATTTTGATATGATTGTACAGAGGTGTGGAGAGCCCTTCAAGAGAAGATTCCTTTACTCTTTATAGTCAGTGTCTGTCTCTACTTCTAGTCTTGCTGTCTCTGTAGCTCCATTGAGGGAAAAATCACAGCATTGTTGTTAATGATATTGAGATTCTTGAAAAATACAAGAAAGCTAGTTTCCACAGTTTCATAGATTAGCTCTACCCATTTGCATTAGATTGTAATCTTTTAAAGTGAGGGTGATAACCACACTCCCCACCCCAAGTACTCTCAAGTCACTCTCCCAGCCTATCCCTAAATGCCTAGTCAAGTTCTGGACCAATAGTTGGTACTTATTAAATGCGAATATTCAAGAATTAAATTGATTATAATATCTTAAAATTTTCTGTATATTTAAATCATTTATTGAACTTTTAAAAAATCATTTATTGAATTTTTAAGACAAATACGATAGAGACAAAGCAGTACTATTCAAAAGTCCTAATCTGTGCCAAATTAGGGAGCTTATGTCAAAATATTAAACAAGGGACTGCTTCTTTTACCAAAAAAATCCTTCTGCCTAAATAAATAAATAATAGAACTGAACAGTGTGTTTAGTTTCATGGTTGATTTCTGGCACAAGCTTCATATCTTGTAGCAGACCTGTAACAAATTGAGAAATTTTAGCCAGTTCAGGGATCATACTTTGAATAACACAGTATCTGCTCTGTCGAATTAAGAATGAAATCTAATTATTATGCGTACTGTTTTTACTGGCCTCACATTCTTTTTTTTTGAACTTTTTGTCTTCTTTTACCTCCCTGATATCTTACTTTCCTATTTAAATAAGTACTTTTGCATCAACACTTACACAGAAGTCTGTACTTCTGTTTTATATCGTGTTGTAAACAGAGTTACATAGGAGTTAAATAACTTGCCTAAAATCACACAGCTGATACACCTCTCAAGGTAAATGTTTGTTGAGTGAATAATTCATGAGTTGAAACTCATTCATGAGTTGAAAATCAGTCCAAAACCTGCCGCTGGCATTTTTAACTTTAGCACATTATATTAAACTTTATATAATCTTCTCTTGGTGATTGATCAGTCAGATATTCCATTAGGATTTTATTGTCATTACATCTGGGGGTAGGGTTGCTTAAGTTCTTACATAATGAAAAACACCACCAAAATGCCCTACTTGACTAATCAGATAGAGTATAATTGTTTTAATTGTTTGGCCTTTTAGTAAGATATCTTTTTAAAAATAGCCTGAATTCCCCTATATCAACAAGATAATAAAGAAAATTCATATGATCATATTCATTAATACAGAAACAAAATCCAACACTCATCCTGATAAAACTCTAAATAAATTACAGATAGAACGTGCTCAACTTGATAAAGAACATCTGCAAAAACCTACAGCTAACATCATACTTAATGGTGAACATTAAGTGAAAGCCGAATGCTTTCCCCCTAAGATCTAAAAACAAGGCAAGGGTGTCTACTCTTATTGCTCTTATTTAATACAGTTCTGGCAATTCAGGCCAGTGCCATAAGTCAAGAAGAATAAATAAAAGGCGTTTAGTTTAGAAAGGAAAAAATAAAACTGTCCCTATTTGCAGATGGCATGATTGTCTATGTAGAAAATCCTAAAGAATCTACAGAAAAGCTCCTCAAATTACTAAGTTCAGCAAGGTCACAGAATACAAGATTAACACATAAAAGTCAATGGCTTTTATATGCTAACAGTGAACATGCAGAAATCAAAATTATAAGTACAATACCATTTTTAAGATTTTATTTTTTTAATTTCTTTAATTTAAATTCAATTAATTAACATATAATGTATTATTGGTTTCAGAGGTACAGGTCTGTGATTCATCAGTCTTACATAATACCCAGTGCTCATTACATCACATGCCCTCCTTAATGTCTGTCTTCCAGTTAGCCCATTCCCCCACCTCCCTCCCCTCCAGCAACCCTGTTTGTTTCTTATGATTAAGAGTCTTTTATGGTTTCTCTCCCTCTCTGGTTTTGTCTTGTTTCATTTTTTCCTCTCTTCTCCTATGATCCTCTGTTTTGTTTCTTAAATTCCACATATGAGTAAAATCATATGATACTTGTCTTTCTTTGATTGTCTTATTTTGCTTAGCATAGTACCCTCTAGTTCCATCCATGTCATTTCAGATGGCAAGATTTCTTTTTTTGATGGCTGAGTAATATTCTATTGTGTGTGTGTGTGTGTGTGTGTGTGTATATATATATATATATATATATATATATATACACACCACATCTTCTTTATCCATTCATCTGTTGATGGACATCTGGTTCTTTCCATAGTTTGGCTATTATGGACATTGCTGCTATAAACATTGGGGTGCATGTGCTCCTTCAGATCACTACAAATACCCAGTAGTGCAATTGCTGGGTCATAGGGTAGTTCTATTTTCAACTTTTTGAGGAACCTCTACACTGTTTTCCATAGTGGCTGCACCAGCTTCCATTCCCACCAACAGTGTAAGAGGGTTCCCCTTTCTCTGCATCCTTGCCAACATCTGTCATTTCCTGACTTGTTAATTTTAGCCATTCTGACTGGTGTGAAGTGGTATCTCATTGAGGTTTTGATTTGTATTTCCCTGATACCAAGTGATGCTGAGCATTTTTTCATGTGTCTGTTGGTCATTTGTATGTCTTCTTTGGAGAAATGCCTGTTCATGTCTTCTGCCCATTTCTTAACTGGATTATTTGTACTTTGGGTGTTCAGTTTGATAAGTTCTTTATAGATTTTGGATACTAGCCCTTTATGTGATATGTCATTTGCAAATCTCTTCTCCCATTCTGTCAGTTGTCTTTTGGTTTTGTT
Source organism: Callorhinus ursinus (assembly GCF_003265705.2). NCBI lineage: Eukaryota > Metazoa > Chordata > Mammalia > Carnivora > Otariidae > Callorhinus > Callorhinus ursinus. The sequence continues at coordinate 54,658,473 of NW_027397069.1, read as the reverse complement.
CACTGTTTCCTTTGCTGTGCAAAAGCTTTTTATCTTGATGAAGTCCCAATAGTTCATTTTTTTGCCTTTCTTTCCTTGCCTTTGGAGACATGTCTAGCAAGAAGTTGCTATGGCTGAGGTTGAAGAGGTTGCTGCCTGTGTTCTTCTCTAGGATTTTGATGGATTCCTGTCTTACATTTAGGTCTTCCATACATTTTGAGTCTATTTTTGTGTATGGTGTAAGGAAATGGTCCAGTTTCGTTATTCTACTTGTGGCTGTCCAATTTTTCCAGCACCATTTATTGAAGAGACTGTCCTTTTTCCATTGGATATTCTTTCCTGCTTTGTCAAAGATTAGTTGACCGTAGAGATGCGGGTCCATTTTGGGGTACTCTGTTCTGTTCCATTGGCCTATGTGTCTGTTTTTGTGCCAGTACCATACTGTCTTGATGATTACAGCTTTGTAATAGAGCTTGAAGTTAGGCATTGTGATGCCACCAGTTTTGATTTTCTTTTCCAACATTCCTTTGGCTATTTGGGATCTTTTCTGGTTCCATACAAATTTTAGGATTATTTGTTCCAGCTCTGTGAAAAGAAGTTGATGGTATTTTGATAGGGATTGCATTGAATGTGTAGATTGCTTTAGGTAGCATAAACATCTTAACAATATTTATTCTTCCAATCCATGAGCAGGGAATGTTTTTCCATTTCCTTGTGCCTTCCTCAATTTCTTTTATGAGTGTTCTGTAGTTTTCTGAGTGCAGATCCTTTTTCTCTGGGGTCATTTTTGCCATTTTAGTATTTTGTTTCTCACTCATTTATTCTTCTTTGGACAGAATGATAAGATGGAAAAATTCACATCAAAAAAGAGAACAAGAGGCTGCACTGACTGCCAGGGACCTAATCAGTATGGGACATAAATAAGATGTCAGAACTAGAGTTCAGAATAACAATTATAAAGATACTAGCTGGGCTTGAAAAAAAAAATAGAAAACACTAGAGAATCCCTTTCTGGAGAAATAAAAACAAATCTATCCAAGTTGAAATCAAAAAGGCTATTAATGAGATGCAATCAAAAATGGAGGGCCTAACTGCTAGGATAAATAAGGCAGAAGAGAGAATTAGTGATATAGAAGACCAAATGATGGAGAATAAAGAAGGTGAGGAAAACAGAGATAAACAACTACTGGATCACAAAGGGAGAATTCAAGAGATAAGTGATACTATCAAGGGAAACAATATTAGAATAATTGGGATCCCAGAGAAAGAGGAAAGAGAGAGGGGGGAGAAGGTATATTGGAGCAAATTATAGCGGAAAACTTCCCTAATCTGGGGAAGGAAACAGGCATCAAAATCCAGGAGGCACAGAGAATCCCCCTCAAAATGAATAAAAATAGGTTAACACCCTGACATATAATAGTGAAATTTGAAAATCTCAGAGACAGAGAAAATCCTGAAAGCAGCTCAGGAGAAGAGGTCTGTAACCTACAAGGGTAGAAACATTAGATTGGCAAGAGACCTATCCACAGAGACCTGGCCACCCAGAAAGGACTGGCATCATACATTCAGCATGCAAAATGAGAAAAATGTGCAGCCAAGGATACTTTATCCAGCTAGGATGTCATTCAAAATAGAAGGAATGATAAAAAGCTTCCAGGACAAACAAACCAAAAGAATTTGTGATCACCAAACCAGCCCTACAGGAAATATTAAAGGGGATCCTTTAAGCAAAGAGAGAGCCCAAAAGCAACATAAAGCAAAAAGGAACAGAGACAATCTACAGAAACAGTCACTTTACAGGTAATACAAGGCACTAAATTCATATCTTTCAATAGTTACTCTGTAAATGGGCTAAATGCCCCAATCAAAACACACAGAATATCAGTTTGGATAAAAAAGCAAGACCCATTGATATGCTGTCTGCAAAAGACTCATTTTAGACCCAAAGACACCTCCAGATTTAAAGTGAGGGGATGGAAAACCATTTATCATGCACATCAAAAGAAAGCTGGGGTAGCAGTCTTCATATCAGACAAATTAGATTTTAAACCAAAGACTGTAATAAGAGATGAAGAAGGATACTATATCATAAAGGGTCTACCCAACAAGAAGATCTAACAGTTTTAAATATCTATGCCCCTACTGTGGGAACAGCCAGTTGTATAAGCCAATTAATAACAAAATCAAAGAAACAAATTGACAGTTATACAATAATAGTAGGGGAATTTAACACCCCCCCTCACTGAAAGGGACAGATCATCTAAGCAAAAGATCAACAAGGAAATAAAGGCTTTGAATGACACACTGGGCCAGATGGACTTCACAGATATATTCAAAGCATTTCATCCCAGCATAACAAAATACACATTCTTCTCAAGTGCACATGGAACATTCTCCAAAATAGATGACATACTGGGTCACAAATCAGGTTCTCAACCAGTATCAAAAGATTGGGATCATTCCCTACATATTTTAGAACCACAGTGCTTTGAAACTGGAATTCAATCACAAGAGGAAATTTGGAAAGAACTCAAATACATGGAGGCTAAAGAGCATCCTACTAAAGAATGAATGTGGGGGGATGGGTTAGTCTGGTGATGGATATTAAAGAGGGCACGTATTGAATAGAGCACTGAGTATTTATATGCAAACAGTGAATCATGGAACGCTACATCAAAAACTACTGATGTATGGTGATGAACATAATAAAATTAAAAAAATGAATCTGTCAACCAGGAAATTAAAGAAGAATTAAAAAAATTCATGGAAACAGATGAAAATGAAAACACAACTGTTCAAAACCTTTGGGATGCAGCAAAGGCAGTCCTAAGAGGGAAGTATATAGCAATACAAGCCTTTCTCAAGAAACAGGAAGAAAGGTCTCAAATACACAACCTTACCTTACACCTAAAGGAGCTGGAGAAAGAACCCCAAATAAAGCCTAAACCCAGAAGGAGAAGAGAACTAATGAAATTAGAGCAGAAATCAATGAAATAGAAACCAAAAGAACAGTAGAACAGATCAATGAAAGTAGGAGCTGATTCTTAGAAAGAATTAATAAGATCGTTAAACCCCTGGCCATATTTATCAAAAAGAAAAGAGAAAGGACCCAAATAAATAAAATGATGGATGAAAAAGGAGAGATCACAACCAACACTGAAGAAATACAGTTGTAGGAAAATATTATGAGCAAAGCCAACAAATTAGGCAATCTGATAGAAATGGATGCATTCCTAGAGACATATAAATTTACCAAAAGTGAAACAGGAAGAAATGGAAAACCTGAACAGAACCATATCCAGTAAGGAAATTGAAGCAGTGATCAAAAATCTCCCAGGGGTGCTGGGTGGCTCAGTTGTTGGGCATCTGCCTTCGGCTCAGTTCGTGATCCCAGGGTCCTGGGATCGAGCCCCGCATCAGGCTCCCTGCTTGGTGGGAAGCCTGCTTCTCCCTTTCCCAGTCCCCCTGCCTGCATTCCCTCTCTCACTGTGTCTCTTTCTGTCAAGTAAATAAATAAAATCTTAAAAAAAAAAAATATCCCAGCAAACAAGAGCCCAGGGCCAGATGGCTTCCCAGAGGAATTCTACCAAACCTTTAAAGAAGAACCAATACCTATTCTTCTGAAGCTGTTTTAAAAAATAGAAAGGGAAGGAAAACTTCCAAACTCTTTTTACGAGACCAGCATTACCTTGATCCCAAAACCAGACAAAGACCCCACCAAGAAGGAGAATTATAGATGACTATCCCTGATGAATATGGATGCCAAAATTCTCACCAAGATACTAACAGGGCTCAGTCTCATGAGCTGAGCCCAAATCAAGAGTCAGACTCTTAACCATCTGGTCTACCCATGTGCCCCCAGACAAGCTTATTTTAAAATGTTTATGGAAAGGCACAGGCTCTAGAAGACCTAAAACAATCCTGACAGAGAATAAAAACAGGAGCAATTGCTCTACTCAGTATTAAGGCGTATGGAATAGCTACAGCAATGAATACTGCATGGTATTGGCTGAAGGATGGACACATTGCTCAATGGAACAGAAGATAGAACCCAGAAATAAACCCACATAGATACACCGAAGTTCCTTTTGGCAGGTGCAAAACTAAATCAATGGAGAAAGAATAGCTTCTTTAGCAAATGGTACTAGACCAATTGGAAATCCATAGGCAAAAATAAATAACTTCAACCTCATTCTCACACCAATACAAATACATAAAATGGATCCTAGACTTAAATGTAAAAGACAAAAGTATAAAACTTTTAGGGAAAAAATGGAGGAAAATTTTCAGGATCCAGAGCCAGGCAGATGGTTCTTACAGTTGACCACAAAAGCATAATCCATAAAAAGAAAGTTGGACCTTAATAAATTAAAAAATTTTATTCTGTGAAAGCTCGTATGAAGAGGATGAAAATACAAGCTAGAGCTAAGATGAAAACCACATATCCAATACAGGACTAGTATCTAGTATATATAATAAACTCTTAAAGGTTAACAGTAAAAAACAAAACAAAAAAAACCCTAATTAAAAAAATGGGCAAGAATGAGAAGAGACATTTCATTGAAGGAGATATACACATGGCACTTATTGTAATTATGATTATTAATACATTATTAGTCATCAAAGAAATATGGATTAAAACCAACTAAGCATCTATTAGAATGGCTAAAATAAAAAATAGTGACGACATGAAATGCTAGAGAGGATGTAGAGAAATTGGATCACTCATATGTTGCTGATGGGAATGTGGAATGGTACACTCACTCTGGAAAACACATTGCCACTATACAGCCTACCAGTTATACTCCTGCTCATTTATCCCAGAGATACAAGAACTGGTGTTCGTACAAAATCTGTACATGAATGTTTGTAACAACTTTATTTTGTAATAGCCAAAACCTGGGAACAATCCAGATGTCTTTAAAGGGTAATTGGTTAGGGGCGCCGGGGTGGCTCAGTCGGTTAAGCGTCTGCCTTCGGCTCAGGTCATGATCCCAGAATCCTGGGATCGAGTCCTGCATCGGGCTCCCTGCTCCGTGGGAAGCCTGCTTCTCCTTCACCCCCTGCTTGTGTTCCTCTCGCTGTGTCTCTCTCTGTCAAATAAATAAATAAAATCTTTAAAATAAATAAATAAAGGGTAATTGGTTAATCTTTGGTATGTCTTTGCCATGAAATACCACTCAGCAATTAAAAGGAACAGACTGTTGATAGAAGCAACAACTTATGTGAATTTCTGGGGAATTATGCTGGGCAAAGGAAAGCCCATCACAAAAAGATTATATACTGGGTGATTCTATTTATATAACATTTTTGAAATGATAAAATTTTAGAAATGAAGGACAGATTAGTGGTTGCAGGGGTTAGATATAGGGACAGGGAGGAGAGGCAGAGATTGCTTATAAAAGGGCAACAGAAGGGTGTCTTCTGTTTTTGGAACTGTTCTGTATTTTGACTATAATGATGGATACATGAACCTCTGCTGGTGATAAAATTGTATAGAATTAATACATATAAACTTTTATACAGTGAATGTAAGTAAGGCAGGAATTCTGAATAAGATTGGTGGGTTGTATCAGTGTCAATGTCTTGGTTGTTGTGATGTTATACTATAGTTTGGCAAAATGTTAATTAAGGGAATCTGGGCTAGGAATACTAGGGTGGCTCAGTTGGTTAAGCATCTGCCTTCCACTCAGGTCATGATCCCAGGGTCCTGGGATTGAGCCCTGCATCGGGCTCCCTGCTCAGCAGGGAGTCTGATTCTGTCCCTTACCCCTGCTCATGCTCACATGCACTTGTGCTCTCTCTCTTTCTCTCTCTGTCTTAAATAAATAAATAAAATCTTTAAAAAAAAAAAGATGTGGCTTATATATATAATAGAATATTATTCAGCCATAAAAAAGAATGAAATCTTCCCATTTGCAATGACATGAATGGAGGTAGAGTATTAGGCTAAGCAAAGTAAGTCAGAGAAAGACAAATACAGTTATGATTTCACTCATATATGCAATTTAAGGAAAAAACGAGCGAGCAAAGGGACAAAAGAGAAATAAATCAAGAAACAAACCTTAAGTATAGAGAACAAACTGATGGTTACCAAGGGGAGGGGTTGGGGGATTGGTTTAAATAGGTGATGGGGATTAAGGAGTTCACCTATTGTGATGAGCACCGGATGTTGTATGGAAGTGTTGAATCACTGTATTGCACACCTGAAAGTAATATAACACTATGTTAAGTAACTGGAATTAAAATAAAAACTTAAGAAGAAACTAATTCAGGGTTTCATTAATGGAAGTTTTGATTGATCAGGGTTTTATTAATTGAAGTTATGATTGAGACAATTATCAATGTGAATGCAGTTATAAGAAATAATGCAAAACTCCCTAGCCCAGGTTCTCTTTTTAAAAGATTCTGTTTATTTATTTTGAGTGAGTGAGCAAGAGAGTGTGTGAGTGGGGAAAGGGGCAGAGAGAAGGAAAGAATCCCAGGCAAACTCCACGCTGAGTGTGGAGCCCGACATCGGGCTCAATCTCATGACCCTGAGATCATGACCTGAGTTGAAATCAAGAGTCAGACACTCAATTCGACTGAGCCACATCTTCTTTATCCATTTATCATTCAGTGGACACAGGCTGCTTCCATATCCTGGCTATTGTAAATAATACTGCAGTAAACATAGGGGTGTAGGTATTCCTTTGAATTAGTGTTTTTGTATTCTTTGAGTAAATACCCAGTAGTGTGATTGCTAGATCGTAGGGTAGATCTACTTTTAACTTTTTGAGGAACCTCCATATTGTTTTCCAGAGTGGCTGCACCAGTTTGCCTTCCCACCAACAGTGTAAGAGGGTTCCTTTTTTTCCACATCCTCGCCAACACTTGTTGTTTCTTGTGTTTTTGATTTAAGCCATTCTGACAGATGTGAGGTGATATCTCATTGCAGTTTTTGATTTGCATTTCCCTGGTCAGTGATGGTAGGCATCTTTTCATGTGTCTGTTGGCCATCTGTATGTCTTCTGTCTGTTCATGTCTTCTGTCATTTTTTAGTTAGATTATTTATTTTGGGGGTGTTGAGTGTTATAAGTTCTTTGGATACTAATCCTTTATCAGATAGGCCATATGCAAATATATCCTCCCATTCCATAGATTGCCTTTTAGTCTTGATGATCATCTTCTTATCTTCTTCACTGTGCAGAAGCTTTTTATTTTGATGTATTACCAATAGTTTATTTTTGCTTTTGTGTCCCTTGCCTCAGGAAACATATCTAGAAAAAGGTTGCTAGAGGCAATGTCAGAGCTTACTGCCTGTGCTCTCTTCTAGGATTTTTATGGTTTCAGGTCTCACATTTAGGTCTTTAACCCATTTTTAATTTATTTTTGCATATGGTGAAAGAAGTGATCTAGTTTCTTTCATTTGCATGTCACTGTCCAGTTTTCCCAGTGCCATTTGTTGAAGAGACTGTCCTTTTCCCATTGGATATTCTTTTCTGCTTTGTCAAAGATTAATTGACCATGTAGTTGTGAGTTTATTCCTGGGTTTTCTATTCTGTTCCATTGATCCATGTGTCTATTTTTGTGCCAGTACCATGGTGTTTTAATTACTACAGCTTTGTAATATAGCTTGAAGTCTAGAATATTGATGCCTCCAGCTTTGCTCTGCTTTTTTGAGATTGCTTTCACTACTCGGGGTCTTCTGTGGTTCCATACAAATTTTAGAATTGTTCTAGTTGTGTGAAAAATGCTATTGATATTTTAAAAGGGATTGCATTAAATGTGTAGATTGCTTTGGTTAGTATGGACATTTTCACAACATTTGTTCTTCTAATCCTTGAGCGTGGAATGTGTTTCCATTTCTTTGTCTCATCTTCAATTTCTCTCATCAGTGTTTTATAGTTTTCAGAGTACAGTTCTTTCACCTCTTTGATTAGGTTTATTCCTAGGTATCTTTTTATTTTGGGTGCAGTTGTAAATAATACTGTTTTCTTAATTTCTCTTTCTGCTGCTTCATTATTGGTAATAGAAATGTAACAGATTTCTGTATATTGATTTTGTATTCTGTAACTTTACTGAGTTTATCAGTTCTAGCAGTTTTTGGTAGAGTCAGGTTTTCTATACAGAGTATCATGTCATCTGTAAAGAGTGAAGGTTTTACTTCCTTACCAATTTGTATGCCCTTTTTTAAAGAGAGGGAGTGGGGGGAGAGGGAGAGAACCTTAGGCAGACTCCATCAGAACCCTGAGATTATGACCTGAGTCAAAATCAAGAGTTGGATGCTTAACTGACTGAGCCACCCAGGCACACCACCTTTTATTTCTTTTTAAGTTGTCTGATTGCTGAGGCTAGGACTTGCAGTACTATGTTGAATAAAAGTGGTAAGAGTGGACATCCCTGTCTTGTTCCTTACCTTAGGGAAAAAGCTCTCAGTTTTTTCATTAAGGATGTAGCTGTGGGGCGCCTGGGTGGCTCAGTTGTTAAGCGTCTGCCTTCGGCTCAGGTCATGATCCCAGGGTCCTGGGATTGAGTCCCGCATCAGGCTCCTTGCTCAGCAGGAGACCTGCTTCTCCCTCTCCCACTCCCCCTGCTTATGTTCCTGCTCTCGCTGTGTCTCTCTCTGTCAAATAAATAAATAAAATCTTTAAAAAAAAAAAAAGGATGTAGCTGTGTGTTTTTCATATATGGACGTTATTATGTTGAGGTATATGTTCCCTGTAAACCTACTTTGTTCAGGGTTCTTATCACAAATGGATGTTGTATTTTGTCAAATGCTTTTTCTGCATCTATTGAAATGATCATATGTAAAACCTTAAATTAGTAAAGAAGACTCCAAAATAAAGCAGCCATTTGATAAGGTTAGTTAAGTGATCCTTCAGGAAGAATAATTTCTGTTGTCAGATTTTTACATGATTGATGAACCAATAGTGTTTTGGTTTTTTTAAAAAAATTTTTTTAAAGATTTTATTTAATTAATGTATTTATTTGAGAGAGAGAGAGCACAAGAGGGGGTAGGGTCAGAGGGAGAAGCAGACTCCCTGCCAAGCAGGGAACCTAATTCAGAACTTGATCCCGGGACTCCGGGATCATGACCTGAGCGGAAGGCAGTCGCTTAATCAACTGAGCCACCCAGGTGCCCCAGTTTTTTCAAATTTTTTATTCAGAGTATAATACATTAAGGAGAATGGCTAAAATGTAAATATAACATATAAAACTTGTGGGTGAATATTCATGTATCTACACAGCGGTAGTATCATTTCATAAATGTTAATATTGAGAGGAAGGTCTTATCTTTTGAGTATTTTTTTCTACGTTTTTTTAAGATTTTATTTATTTGAGAGAGTATGAATGAGCAAAGGGGAGGGACAGAGAGAGAGGGAGAGGGAGAAGCAGACTCCCTGCTGAGCAGGGAGCCCAACTTGAAGCCGGGCTTGATTCCAGAGCCCTGAGATCATAACCTGAGCTGAAGGCAGATGCTTAAGCAGCTGAGCCACCCAGGTGCCCCTTTTTTCTACTTCTTTAAAAGCATTTAGATGCAACCAGAGTTGGGCTACTTAGGGGGGGGAAAAAAAGCAAGTTGTAGAATATATTTAAGAAACAGTTCTGTAGCTACAACTGGGGTTCAAATCATAACTGACGTCTCCTAGATATATAATTTAATTTAGCCTGGTTCTCTGTATCCCCATACTCACCTGTGAAAGCAGAGATTTTAATTTTACAGGAACTAAAACTAGATAAGATTTAACACAATGAATATATTGCTCAATAAAAACAAATTTAATTATGTCACGTTCAAAATGGGGCTGATAAATACCTATTTTTTTCATAACATGTTTAAGAAGTGATTGCTGACTTATTCCACAAATTTAGGTATAGAATGTTCAGCCACTTTTTCAAGATGAGAGAAATTTGGGAATAAAAAAGAACTTTATATAGAGATAGATATACAGAATTTTTTAACTCAAAAAATATTAGACTGAGTCTTAGAAATTGTCCATAATTAACTTTCTTAACCTACAAAGTGTTAACTCCATGTGGTTCAATCCTAATAGTCAGGAAACAAAGTTAAAAAGGATTAAATACATAGTTGGGTAATAGGTTAATAATAGATTTTTTTTTAATTTTTATTTTTTAAAGATTTTATTTATTTATTTGACAGAGAGACACAGCGAGAGAGGGAACACAAGCAGGGGGAGTGGGAGAGGGAGAAGCAGGCTTCCCGCGGAGCAGGGAGCCCGATGGGGGGCTCGATCCCAGGACCCTGGGATCATGACCTGAGCCGAAGGCCGACGCTTAACGACTGAGCCATCCAGGCGCCCCAAGATTAATAATAGATTTTTAAAGGAACTTTAGAAATGGATCTAATTTCTGTGTGTGTGTGTAGATAAAGTAGGTGTTGAAACTAGGTTAGTTTCCCTATCTTCTGCACTCTCCTCCCACTTGACAAAAGAAAGAGATACCTTTTATAGATGCTGAATTTATTGAAGTACAATGTCTAGGAGGGTAAAAATCTCTAGGTTGTTAAGTAAAGGGACAGTTTAAGTTACTGGTTTGGATGATTAATTTCATAGTGTTGTACAGACTATATTCTCTCATCACTCTACAGTTAGATTAGAAGTCTGGGAATAAGATAGTTATGAAAATCTCATAATTGTGAAAAAAAGAAATAAATATTACATAATTAATTAGATCACCAGAAACCTGCCCAGGGATTACCTTTCCTTGGCTTGTACATGGTTCTTGTTTTGTTAAGAATGAAGTATGATTTTCATGCCCTAGGATATTTTTGGCTTATTTTAGGATGCTGTCAATTCAAATTTGTGAGTTATCACTTAATTTTTAATAGAAGAAACAATGTACTATGCAGCTGCAATAACTTTAAACTTGTATACGCTTAATAACATATGTCCAAATATATATAAAGCAGAAATGAACAAAATTACAAGGGAGAATTTGTCAAAGACATAATCATTGTGGGAGATTTTGTTGTCATTAATAAACACACCAATTGACAGGGGAAAGAAAAGTTAAGTAACCTAATTTGCAAGTGTTGTTTTAAAAACACATATAAAACCCCATGAAAAATGGTTTTGTGATAGTATAAAGCTATAATTTCCAAACTGTGCACTGAGGTACCATGGGGCTCCGTGATGAACCCAAAGGGATATTTGGGATATTCTAAATTTTTAAGAGAAACATAGTGACATTTAACATCTTTCAGATACCACAGAACTATTAGATATTAAGGTAGTTCACAATTTAAAAAATAGATCTCACTGCATTCATTTTAATCACATATTTTGTTTAAGAGTGAAGTGAGATGCTTTTTCTTTCAGTTTATATGACCCTAAAACCCCCCACCCCTCACAGCTCCACAACCCCCTGCCAATGACTATTAAGTCATTTGGACCTGACTACTTGAATAGGAAAACTTAGGTATTTCCTTTGGCCTACAGTGTGGACTGAGAAGGTTCAGGAAATTCTGGTATAAAGCAAATATTAATTTCACAGTGTTGTACAGACTATATTCTCTGATCACTATACAATTAGATTAGAAGTCTGGGAATAAGATAGTTACAAAAATCTCATAATTGTGAAAAAAAGAAATAAAGCACTTCTGAATACCTTGAGCATCACAGAAATCTTAATGGCTATTAGGATTACCTAGAAATGAACAATAGGAAAAATATTACATGTCAGAACCTGTGGAATACAGTTAAAAATGTACTTCACAAGAGAAATTTATAGCAAGTAGAGATACAGAACAAAGAATAATAGGAATTTAAAAGGCATATTAATGTATCTGTAGCCTAAGTTTTAAAATATTAGTACATCACTTAATTTTTGCTGCATAATAAACCACTCCAAAACCAAGTAGCTTAAAACAATTGCCATTTTATTTAGCTAATAATTCTGTGGGTTGGCAGAGGTGTTCTTCTGGTCTGGGCCAGTTCAGCTGATCTCTGCTGGGCTCCCTCATTCATCTCTGGTCAGCTGGTGATCTATGGATGATCTGTGGATGGTCTCACACAAGTTCCTGGCTTTTGGATGAGACTTTGGTTGTCTTCTACATAGCCTTGTCCTCCACCAGGTTAGCACAGTGTTGTTCACATGGTGGTTTTAGAATTTTAATAGCAGCAAGAGAGGACATTCTCAGATGTGTAAGCACTTTTCAAGTCCATTTGATTAATGTCCCATTACCAAAGCAAGTCAAACAGCCACATCTAGAATTAGGGCAGGACCAAACTATCCAGAGGCACAGATACGGGAAGGGGAATTTTAGCCATTTTTGCAAACAATCTACCACAATTTGAATATAAACAGTTTTATGCCGGTAGATTTGAAAACTTAGCTGAAATGAACAATTTCCTAGTGGAAAAAAATAATTTACCCAGCTAACTCAAGAAGAAATGAAAAACCTGAATAGATCTAAAAATAAATTATAAATTATAAATAACGAAACATTTAACCTCTTCCAACCCCGTGAGAAAGAAAAGGTAATCTTGCTGATAGAACTCCAGCAAACATTCAGAGTACAGATAATTTCAGCCTTATTAAATGATTTTAGAGAAGGTAAGGAGGTAATACTACTCAACCCATTTTATGAGGCTAGCAAAACCATAACATCGAGAATGAGACCAAGACAGCATGAGAAAAGGTGCTTATAAGCCAATTTCACTTATGAACATAGGTAAAAAAAAAAAAAACAAATATTAGCAAATTAAGTACAGTAATGAATATCTTTTTAAAATTTGCAGTAAAGGTTTATCCCAGGTCTTGTAAACGTGTAACTTTTACATTGCAAGGTTCTAAGTTTAACACTAAAAAATCAGTTAATTTACCACATTTACAGATGAAAGGGGAAAATTATATGTCCATATCAATAGATGCAAAAGAAGCACAATTTAATAAAATTAAGCACCAATTTGTGGCTAAAAAGGAAAAGAAAAAGATCTTAGCAAATTAGAAATAGAAATGAGCTGCTGGAGTGGTGGGGGGTGGGAGGCATGGGGTGGCTGGGTGATGGACATTGGGGAGGGTATGTGCTATGGTGAGCGCTGTGAATTGTGTAAGACTTGAATCACAGACCTGTACCTCTGAAACAAATAATACATTATATGTTAATAAAAAAAAAGACGATAGCAGGAGGGGAAGAATGAAGGGGGGGAAATCGGAGGGGGAGATGAACCATGAGAGACTATGGACTCAGAAACAAACTGAGGGTTCTAGAGGGGAGGGGGGTGAGGGGAAAATAAAAGAAATAGAAATGAGTTTCCTTGCCCCAAAAAAAGACCACAGGCGGGGCACCTGGGTGGCTCAGTTGGTTAAGCGACTGCCTTCGGCTCAGGTCATGATCCCAAGGTCCTGGGATCGATCCCCGCATCGGGCTCCCTGCTCGGCGGGAAGCCTGCTTCTCCCTCTCCCACTCCCCCTGCTTGTGTTCCCTCTCTGTCTCTCTCTCTCTCTCTCTGTGTCAATTAAATAAATAAAATCTTTCAAAAAAAAAACAAAGACCACAAGCATCATATATTAGGATAAAATGCTATCCCTGTATTGGGCATCTGTGTATATAGGAGGTTTTAGTTATATTTATGCTGTGTATTGTTTTTATGCCTGAAATATCTGGGGGAGTTGGAGGAATGGAGAGAGTACAATTCCTAAAAGGCCTTTGGGGGACGCCTGGGTGGCTCAGTCATTAAGCGTCTGCCTTCAGCTCAGGTCCTGATCGCAGGGTCCTGGGATCAAGCCCCGCATCGGGCTCCCTGCTCAGCAGGAAGCCTGCTTCTCCCTCTCCCACTCCCTCTGCTTGTGTTCCCTCTCTCGCTGTGTCTCTGTCAAATAAATAAATAAAATCTTTAAAAAAAAAAAAAAAAAGGCCTTTGGAAGCTTGATTATTCAGACTCAAAAACGAATGGGATAAACCTTAGTGAAACATTTAAATTCCAAGAAATGTTAAAATATAATAAATTTTAAGATTAACCATTTTACAAATCACAAAGTACAATGCATAGATTTTTTTTTCAGTTTTGAAACAATTTCAGGCTTGCAGTTTGAAATTCAAATTTACGTTAGTACAAAAACCACTCTTCACTCTTTACTCAGCACCCAGCTTCTTTGTTAGCTTTCTTCTGTATTTGCCTTATTCTCTCTCTCTCTCTGATTTACATACCCACACATACACACACTTTTTCCTGAAGCAGTTAAGTTGCAGGCATAATGCCCCATTACCCTTAATTTGTCAGTTCATTTTTCATAAAAACATACTTTCCTATGTAAACCACAGTGCATTTGTCAAATTATCAGACTAAATATCTACCATCTAATTCATAGACCTGACTCATTTTGCTAGTTGTTCCTAATAATGTCCTTTATAAATCCAACATCCTCGGGGCGTCTGGGGGGCTCAGTCGGTTAAGCGGCTGCCTTTGGCTCAGGTCATGATCCCAGGGTCCTGGGATCGAGCCCCACGTCCGGCTCCCTGCTCGGCGGAGAGCCTGCTTCTCCCTCTCCCTCTGCCTGCCACTCTTCCTGCTTGTGCTGTCTCTCTCTCTGTCGAATAAATAAATAAAATCTTTAAAAAAAAAAATCCAACATCCAATCCAGGATTAGACATTGCACTTGTCATGTTTCCTTAATCTCATTCAATCAGACAGTTCTTCAGTCTTTATCTCTCATGACTACATTTTTGAAGAGGACAGACTAGTTTTTATAGAATGGCAGATTTAGGTTTGTCTGACTTTCCTCAGGTTGTTGTTACCACAGAAGTGATACTGTTTTCTCAGTGCATGAGACCAGAAGGCACACAATATGGATTTGTTCTTTACTCATGATGATAACCTTTGTCAGTTGGTCAAGATGCTGTCTGCCAAGTTTTTCCACTATAAATTAATAAGGATTTTTGTGGAGAGCCACTTGAGACTATAATATATCAGTGCATGGATTTTAATATTTGTGAGATGCATTAATTTAAAAATAATGTAGAATTGATTGAGTAGTTGCTAAAGAAGTATGCTGTGATAGAAGTGCAGGTTGGTAGGTACTCTAATGATTAGCATATATATATATATATAGGCCTCAGTTTGTTTAAACATGTATGCTTCTACATAGGACAAAAAATAGGTGTTAATGCAGATAAGCCAGTAAACTGCGGATACACATATATTTCCAGTTTTAACTTTCTACTTGATCTGAATTTTAACATCAATATTAATACCTCTTCAGTTAATTTCTGTTATCAAAAACTTCTGTAAATATTGTATTCAAGACTAGATAGTATACCCTCTGAAATTGTAAGTTGAGAAGGATTTTAGAAATCAGTCTTTTTTTTTTTAAGATTTTTATTTATTTGAGACAGCGAGCGAGCACAGGTGTGTGTGAGCATGGGGAGGGGCAAAGGGAGAGGGAGAAGCAGGCTTCTGGCCGAGCAGAGAGCCCAACATGGGGCTTGATCCCAGGACCCTGAGATCATGACCTGAGTTGAAGGCAGACGCTTAACCACCTGAGCCACCCAGGCGCCCTAGAAATCATTCAGTCTTTTATCTAATTTATTTTGACTTAATTCCATAGATAAACTATAAACTTTTTTTATTATGTTACGTTAGTCACCATACAGTACATCATTAGTTTTTTGATGTAGTGTTCCATTAGACAAACTGTAAACTGAAAAGAAGATTGATTTACCCAGTGATAAATTATGTGAAATGGCATATGTTGCTGCTATTACAAACAATTGAAATCCCATAAAATGTAGAACCATATTTGCTTGTAGAGAATTTTTGTTTGTAAAAGCCAGATAGCAAGAGTTTATATCTGAGATGATGGCAAGTATATGGTATTTATGCTAATGAATTCCCATTCCCCACATTCCCAACAAGCATACAAACCTTAACATTTGAGCATTGAACTCTTTCCCATCTAGCTGACTTCTTGCTTTAGTAAATAGATGAAAGCTAGCGTACCGTTTAAAATGTAAATTTGCTAGACTTTTGTAGTAATAATGCATCCCCAAATTTGAATCTTTATTAAAGGTTGGGAGGCATGATATTGGTCAGAACTATTGCTGTTTAATATAGTGTGTGTGTGTGTGTGTGTGTGTGTGTGTGTGTGTGTGTGTGTGTGAGAAAGCTGTACTGTCACCACTTAATTTTGTTACCAAATCTAGAAGGTAGCCTGTTACTGGTTTGTAGTATGTACATTTAATTCACGTTCTCCTTATCCAGAACAAAAGAGATGAACACTTACTGAAAAAAAGAAATGTTCCCCAAGAAGAAAGTTTAGAAGATTCAGATGTTGATGCTGATTTTAAAGCAGTAAGTTACTTTGGTGTTATAAAGTGTTTTTACAGTAATTTTTATTATAAGCAGAGAACTTCATTTGTAATCTAAGACCAGTTTTACAATGATAATTAATGTATATTAACTCATAACTTTAGTAAATAGACTTAATAAATGTAATTTTATTTAAAAAACTCTTCCCTGAACTGTCTTTTTTTCCTTTTAAGCAAAATGTAACACTAGAAGCTATATTGCAGGTATGTTATTAATTTAATATAACTCTCATTTTGAAGTGTTTTGAAATTGATATTTTTAAAATTTCTTAAATTTACATTTGGTGTTACAGAATGCCACAAGTGATAACCCAGTGGTCCAGTTAAGTGCTGTTCAGGCTGCAAGGTAAATACTAATTTGTCCAGAGAGTTATTGTAGGTGTCTTAGCTGGTAGTCTAGAAGTAATACATTGTTTTTTCTGTTCATAGTTTGAAAATTATAGCAATTAATTTCTTATATTTCTTTTTCTAGAAAGCTATTATCCAGTGACAGAAACCCACCAATTGATGACCTAATAAAATCTGGGATTTTACCAATTCTAGTCAAATGTCTAGAAAGGGATGATAAGTAAGTATGGATTTGAGTCTCTGTTCACTTTTTTCAGTTAACTGAAAATTTGGGATTATAATTTAACTAATGGGTTCAGTTAGGTTTTGCATTTATTATGTTTTTCATTTGCTATATATTTTTATGTAATTTTCTAATTCTGTGATCATATTCAGAAGACCTAAAGTACTTTTTTTTAAATTTTTGAAGTATGTGTATATTTTCTAGGAAAATTTTAGCTTCTGTTTATTGCCTATTCCAACTTACTTCAAATATTTATAGTCTTTATTTTATTTTTGTTCTGAGTAATATTTTAAAATAGCCCAAATAGTGTTTGAGTCACTCTTTGCTTATGAGTCTATATATAGATTAACCTCATGACTGAGTCAACATGAATGATTTCCAGAACTGAGTGGCTCTTACCCTGGGAATATTCCAGCTGATCCACTGATCTTCTGCAAAGTCTTTAATAGAACTCCAACCATGATTAATTGTCTAATAATATGCTTTTTATTTGTGGTAAATTAAAAAGCAGGTTATTCTTTTCCAGAATAGAAAGGAAAAAACACTACTTTGTATCTTTTGAGATGTGGCCCCATTTCTGTTAATGTTTAGAGATATCCCAGAGTACTGTATCTTAAACCTCATCAATTTGAATTAACTGGGAAGAACGTAAGTTTGAACTCCAAAATATTTTATTTATTTAATTTTATTTTTAAAAATATTTTCTTTATTTATTTATTTGACAGAGAGAGAGAGTATAAGCAGGGTAGTGGCAGGCAGAGGGAGTGGAGGGAGCCCAACACAGGGCTCGATCCCAGGACCCTGGGATCATGACCTGAGCCAAAGACAGATGCTTCACTTGACTGAGCCACCCAGCCGCCCCATGAACTCCAGAATATTTTAAAACAAACGCTGATTGTGCTTTTGAGAGCCTTTAGACTAAAATTTGGTATATTTTGCTAAATGTTGGCCAAGGAGTTTTCAGTTGACTAGATAAAATAGTGAAATATAAATGTTGCCACAAAGGATTTTTATTATTTAAAAATACTTCCTTCTGCTTTGTGTGCTACGACCATCTCTCCAAAAATGCTTAACACTTACCTTATTCAATCATGTATATTTTCTGTAACAAGTAATTAAGTAAAAATAAATTTTATTTCAGCTGTTTAAAAAACAGTCTATTCTACCTCTACTTTAGGGACCCCTTTTTCCCTTGATCGCCTTCTCGTTTTTTTTACTTTTCATTCCAGCCTTTGGGCTCATTTGTGTGCGTGTGTGTGTGTGTGTCTGTCTGTCTGTGAAATATAGCATATATACAAAAATTATGCTAAAATATATACAGGCCTGTACAACTACCGCCCAAAGTAAAAATAAAATTGTCGGGATGCCTGGGTGGCTCAGTTGGTTAAGTGTCTGCCTTTGACTCAGGTCATGATCCCAGGGTCCTGTGTTGGAGTCCTGCATCGGGCTCCTTGCTCAGCGGGAAGCCTGCTTCTCCCTCTGCCTGCCGCTACCCCTGCCTGTGTTCTCTCGCTCTCTCTCTGACAAATAAATAAATAAATCTTAAAAAAAAAAAATTTGTCAGTGGTTTGGATTTGACTTTATGGATTTTTCATGGGGAATTGTGTTATCATATAGAAGCCCATAGACTTTGGAGCCAAATAGATGTTGGTTTAAATCTAGAGCTTGCTATCGATCAAAACCCAAGTGGCGTTTGATCCTCAGATACCTGATCAATAAAATTAGGTGGTTGTGAGGAATGGAAATAATATACACAAAACACTACAGTATCAAACTTAAAATAAATGCTCATTTATTGTTTACTTACTACACTCATTATTTTTCTACATCTTCTTTTTCCTTTTTTTTTCCGAATGTTATCTTAGAACACTCCCTGCTTTGTAATTTTATTTTTTTATATCTCCCTGTTTTCTCATTTAAGGCCCTCATTTCCAGGATTTTGCCAGGCTGCCTATACTAGCTTAATATAATAACCCAATAACCCTTTCTTCTTCCAGCCAAGAACAACATAAACTCATCATCTTTGATTTTCTTGTCCCCTTGCTTCTTCTCTGCCTCCAATATTCCCTGCTTTTGCCGAAATTCATCCTGTAGTTCTTATCTGCTACTCCATTTTCTTATCTGGCCCATCTTTTTGACCTCACTGCTTTTTCTATCTCTGACATTTATTCTCCTTAAAATCTTTTTCCTTCTTGGGTTTCTCTAACCTCGTTACTAACAACCTTACTTTCTTTGATATTTATAGAGCTTTGTTCTAAGCCCCTGACCTTTGGCTCTCCTCAGTTTTTGCTCACTACCACCCCCTCCCACCTTGGTATTCTGTTTAAAGGAACTTATATTCTTTCAACCATCTATCCTAACTTGATGTACATAATTTCCTTTTAACAGGTCTCTCCATCAGCCTTAAACCTTTTTTGTCCATTCTACATACGATGGACTCCAACATTATTTTCTTTACTCTCCTTTTCAGTAGCCCTCTATACTTAGTATGTCTATAGAATAAATTCCCAGTTCTGAAGCTTGGGATTTGAGTTCTCCTCCCCTTCACCACCACCCCCTCCACCATACACCCAGACTTGATAACCACCCTTTCCAGTTTCATCCCCTGTTACATTTCTGCATACTTTCTTAGCTTCCCCTCTCTTGATCTATTCCTTGTCATCTTTACACATCATGGTTATCCCACCCGTGATACTTTCATTTGTATTTCCAGCTGTTAGTGCCTTTCTTTCTTTATGTCTTTGAAAATTTAATTCAGTTTTCACTTTCTTTGTGAGGTCTTATCACAGTTCTAAATTGTAATGATCTCATCTTTTCAGTAAAATTGTACAAACTTGTAATATCTCCAGTATGTAAAGCAGATGATGTAGTGGATCAGATGGGGTCTCAGCTTTAAGACCAGTCTAGAGGCTGTAGCAGTAGTCAAGTGAAATGGTGAGGACCTCAACTAGTACAGTGATTTTAAGAGTGATACTATAAATGTAAGAAATATTTAGGGGGTAAAATTAACATGACTTTTTGATTAGATGCTTATGGGAGAGGAAGGAGTCAAGGAAAATAATGACTGGCTAAATATTGCAACTACCAGTGGACAGAAACAAGTAGGTTTATATTGACTGACTTTGGAAGCCAGTGACACAGTCAGGTGGAAATACCCGTCAGGCAATTGGATATAACAAGGTGAAATTCAAGGACAGGGTAAAGGATAACCATATAGGTCTGTGGGTCATAAATTTAACTGGAAGTTATGTGTCTCAAGACTTTTTATTGTGTTTTACAGTCCTTCATTACAGTTTGAAGCTGCTTGGGCGTTAACTAATATAGCATCAGGAACTTCTGCACAGACTCAAGCTGTTGTACAGTCTAGTAAGTAAATTAACATCCTTACTTACTGGGAATTTTTAAAAAATAAAGGCAAGGAAGTGGAGTTTTATTGTAAACACTGAATTTTATCTTAAAACATTTTAAACCAGTGAATTTTATGAGTTACTTTTGATGGTTGATATCTTTCCCATAGCTATCATTAATCTATCACTAAATAATCTTAATTGTGGTTACTAAAAAGTGAACAGAGTTTTATCTTTTGGGGTAGAGACTGTCTCCTAACAACAGGTTTTAAATTTTCAGTTTGTAGTACCTCTGATGTGCTGAGTAATTTATGCCTTTTAACTTGTAACATACATTTTTAAAATTTTGCCCACCTCAGGATGGGCTAACTATGATTAGTGTGTTGATCCAAACTGACAAAAAAAGCTCTTTGAAAAAATTAGATGTCACCAAGTACTCTTAATGTGTGAGATGCATAATTGGCTTTAGGTGGCACTGGAGATGATTTTAAGTAGTATATGATATAGCAATAAATTACACTGAATCAGTTAGTGAGAATACCACTCTCAGATATTTCAAAGGAGAAAGTTCCCAGTTAGATATTAGTTGTAACAAAAAGGTAGCAGATTTTAGACTAGGGCTTTTAATAGAGACTAGTAGGTACAATTTAATAACAATGTTTTATTTGAATTTTTAATTTTTTGGTTACTTTCTATTTGTGATACTGGTAAGTGATACTGGTCCTCTGTTTTATAGAAGTGATAAAATTAGTTAAATTACAAATGTGAGGTCATTTGAAACCCTCATACATTGCTGGTGGGAATGTAAAACGATGTGGCCTCTTTGGAAAAACAGCTTATCAAAAGACTAATCAAAGGGTTACCATATGACTCAGCAATGCCACTATTAGGTGGACCCAACAGATAGGAAAACATGTCCACACAAAGACTTGTATGAATACTCATAATAGCCCAAACATGGAAGTAATCCCAGTATCCATTAACTGATATACGTAGGTGAACAAAATATATAATGGAATACTATTCAGCAATAAAAAGAATGAAACATTGATATGTGCCATGTATGGATGAACCTCAAAAACACTATATGCTAATTGAAAGAAGCCAAACCAGAAAAAAATCCCACATATCATACAATTTCATCTATATAAAATGTCCAAAATATGAAAATCTGTAGAAACAGAAAGCAAATTAAATGGTTGCCTAAAGCTGGAGGAGTGGGCAGTAGGACTGCTTTGGATATGGGATTCTTTTGGGGGTGATGGACATGTAAAATTAAGTTGTAGCGATAACTATTACAACTCTGTATAAATACTAAAAACCACTGAATTGTATACTTAAACAGATATATTGTATGTAAATTATATCTCAATAAAGCTGTAAAAAGTGTGAGTTGATTTTAATTTAAGTGTTAAGTAAATAATACAGGTAGTGCAGAGATACAACAAAAAAATCCTGGAAGTTGTACACAATTGACTGAAATTTAAGAAAGAGTGATCTAACTTATGTTTAGTTTCCTACCTGGAGTGACTATATACCAGTGTTTTAGAACTTACATTAATGTGTAAATTATGTAAGAGTAAAGATTATAATGATAAATTATTTTAATATATAAGGTAAGCCAGAGACGGGAATGATCAGTTCTTTAGGTAAAATCCCATATCAGCGATTGGGATCATATTGACTAAAGTATTCTAAGTTTATGTGTTTGGGGGGATCTCTCTCTTTTTTTAAAATGCATTATAGGAAAAATTTCATGCTGCTGCTTTATTTTTATTTTTTTTTAAGATATTTGAGAGAGGGCGCCTGGGTGGCTCAGTCGTTAAGCGTCTGCCTTCAGCTCAGGTCATGATCCCAGCGTCCTGGGATCGAGCCCCACATCGGGCTCCCTGCTCAGCGGGAAGCCTGCTTCTCCCTCTCCCACTCCCTCTGCTTGTGTTCCCTCTCTCGCTATGTCTCTATCTGTCAAATAAATAAATAAAATCTTTAAAAAATAAAAATAAACGAATAACAATATAAGAAAAAAAAGATATTTGAGAGAGAGAGAAAGCACATGAGAGGGGGGAGGGTCAGAGGGAGAAGCAGACTCCCTGCTGAGCAGGGAGCCCGATGCAGGACTCGATCCAGGGACTCCAGGATCATGACCTGAGCTGAAGGCAGTTGCTTAACCAACTGAGCCACCCAGGCCACCGCTGCTGTTTTCTTTTAGTTAATGATATATAATAGCAACTTTTAAATCTTGTCAGTAGGTGTGTTACTTGACTATTACTAGGGGAAAGTGCTAAAATTAACTTTTTTAGGGTAAAGGTATTTGCCACATTTATTCATTCAGTGAACTGTAATTGGGTAACCATAATGTGCCAGGTTCTGTATATTTTATCAGCTTATTTAGTCTGAAATCTATAAACTCTTCAACATTTCGCAGTATCAATGTTTGTTATTATTATAGATGCCGTACCTCTTTTTTTGAGACTTCTCCATTCACCACATCAGAACGTTTGTGAACAAGCAGTATGGGCCTTGGGAAACATTATAGGTAAGTTGGATTTAGGTTTAAAAAGACTCCAATTAAGAATCTTAATTAACTTTTCTCCTGCATTGGCATAGCCATTACATCCTATGTTTCCTCTAATTTTAACGTGGGTTGACTGTCTTCTTGCCTCATAAATACTGACTTAAGATGGTACCTCTTGAAACAGATACGCAATTTGTTATCAGGATTGGTAGGTTAAATTTGTGTTCTCCAAATCAAAATATGGAGAAACAGCAACACTTGATGCCCTTGACTAATGGTGAGGAAACATAGAACATCAGTGTCCCAACATGAGCCATTGCATACATTTCAGACTTTCTCATCCTGAATGTAATTTTTTTTTAAATACAATTTTCATTTCTGTAGGTGATGGTCCTCAATGTAGAGATTATGTCATATCACTGGGAGTTGTCAAACCTCTTCTGTCCTTCATCAATCCCTCCATTCCCATCACCTTCCTTCGGAACGTCACATGGGTCATTGTCAATCTCTGCAGGAATAAGGACCCCCCACCGCCTATGGAGACAGTTCAGGAGGTAAATGAAGAATTGCAAAGCCCAGATGGTATATTTTCCCTATGTTTATGCTTTCGATTTTCATTCAGGGAATGAAATAATGCATATACTTATTTCATTGCAAGTATGAGATTTTTTTAATAACATATCATATTTAATTTTTGACTCCTGTGAAATGAAAGTTGAGTATCTTATGGCACCTGACGAAATGTTAGTCCACCCTAATTCTTATTTTTTAATGACTATTTTCATAACAAAAACAACTTTCAAAAAGAAAAATGCAAAAGGAGAAAACCAAATCTCAGAGATTTTATTACTACATTGCATTGTTGGTTTATTACTAAAAAAATAAGGGATTGCTACAGATAAAACTAGTGTACTTATATGCAAATGTTCTTGAATGAATTTACATTAAGTCCAATTGAAATTTCTTTAGATTTCTAACAAAATCAGTGTTTAAATGTGTGACATACTTTGTGTTAAATCTGCTAATTAAAACAAAATAAAAACTTCTCTGTTTACATTTAAGTTGTAAATGGATCTGAGTATTTTAAGTTTTTAAAACTTTTATGCAACTTTAATCACTTGACAATGTCAAAAAATGTTAACTATGAAACTTTATAATTGACATCTTTCACCAGCTTCTGGGTTTTGCTGTTATGGAAAGGGTACTTAGTGTGATCCCCCCAACCCCAATTCCTCCATCCCAGATTTAAAAAAAAAGATAATAAGGCCTGAATTCAGCAAACTGTATATTTTGTACTGGTTGTAATTTTCTTGAGTAAATCTGAAGTCAGAAAATTTAATTTGACTGAAGTAACTAAATAAAATCTTATCTTACTCTCTAAGCAGGTAAGTGAGATGACATTTTTAAGAATAGCTTTTTTTACGGGCACCTCGCTGTCTCTGTTGATAGAGCATGTGGCTCTTGATCTTTGGGTTTCAGGTTTGAGCCCCATATTGAGTATATAGATTACTTAAAAATAAAATCTTTACCAAAAAAGAAAAAAAAAAAAACAAGAGCTTTTTTTAAGCTAGCTGTACTGTATAGTTGCATCTTCATTCTTTCCACTTGACATTCTATGTAATAAAGTTACTGAAAACAGCTGTTTTTCCTTTAAGGTGCATTAATCTCTGCCAGATTTATTTGGATATTGGACATCTGAACTGTTCAGATTGAATTAAAATCAGATTTTCATTTTCCTAATAGAGATTCATACAAATTTAACGTCTTTTCTTGCTCTGCAAGTAGTACTTACTGCTTTTTGTATCACAGTTATTCATTTTTACAAAAACATATTCATCAACTCTGGTGTTACTTATTGTTTATCTTTTTTCCTCAGATTTTGCCAGCATTATGTGTCCTTATATATCATACGGACATAAATGTAAGTAAAGTAGAATCTTAGATTTGGGATTTTGCTCTTGATGGAACTGAAAGGGTTATTTTTTAGACTTTTGTAAGTGTCAGCATATATTTTATTAACTTGTGAAGCTTCCACAATGTATATCTTTTTCAGAAATAGGATTAAGGTTTTATTAACTTTATATCTTAAATCATCTAGATAGCAAAAATACTGACTTCCAAAAAAAAATACTGACTTCAGAGAAATTTCACATATGTAGTTATTTATCTGTGTCATTCATATTATTTTAAGTATCATATTTATAAAGTGGTAAAAACTTTATAAAGTACCTTCATATTTCTTTAAACTTCATTAGTCGGTTAAGCGTCCAACTCTTCGGCTAAGGTAATGATCTCAGGGTCATGGGCTTGAGCCCTCAATTGGGCTCTGCACTGGGCTCCATGCTTGGCACTGAGTCTGCTTGTCCCTCTCCCTCCCCCCTCTTGCTCTGTCTCTCTCTCTCAAGTAAATAAATAAAATCTTTAAAAAAATAAATCTTATTTGATTCTTATAATAGGATAGATATTATGCCACCATTTTATAGAATAAGAAACTGGGCCTCAGGGAAAGATTAAGTGATTTATCCAAGGTTGCAGAGCTTATAAGAATCAAAGTTGATGTTGGGGCGCCTGGGTGGCTCAGTCGTTAAGGCGTCTGCCTTCGGCTCAGTCATGATCCCAGGGTCCTGGGATCGAGCCCCACATTGGACTTCCTGCTTGGCAGGAAGCCTGCTTCTCCCTCTCCCACTCCCCCTGCTTGTGTTTCCCTCTCTCGCTATGTCTCTCTCTGTCAAATAAATAAATAAAATCTTAAAAAAAAAAAAAAAGAATCAGAGTTGATGTTCAAAACAGAGATCTTCTAAAAAAACAAAAACAAAGAAAAACTGAGATCTTCTGATGGCAGATCTTGTGTGCTTTCAATGAAACCACACTGCCTCCCAGGACAACCTTTGGAGGTATAGTATTGAAGAATATCAAGTATAGTTTTAAATGCAAAGGCATTTTCAGATGATTTGGTCATTACGTGAGCTTTAGTTAAGAATTTACTATATATATTTACTATATATATAATATATATATTACTATATATATAATTACTATATATATATATATACTATATATATACTATATATAAATATATATATATTTACTATATATATATATATATATAAGAATTTACTATATACAGATTTTTTTATTAGGTAATCTGAAAACTCCTCTTAATGTAGCAAAGCAAAATGTTACTCTTCCATGGAGTAAAATAATGAATAAATTTCAGTGAATCTAAAATTGATTCTAGTGTTCATCTAGCATTGATTTGGCTTCTCTTGTTCCAGCTAAGATCTTTCTGATTTGCTGTATGTTTGTGTTTTTTATAATCCTGTCTTTGTTTACATACATATATAATACAAATGTATGTATGTTTGCCAGAATTAGGTGTGTGATTTATCATTGGGATGAAGAAAATACATCTTTGCTAATATTGAACCACATTTCTCTAGTTCATTTTAGAACTTTAAACTCTGGGAAGGAATCTTTTTGCATCCGAAGTAACTTGTCATTTGTGACATATTAGCCTGAAATGTCATGAAAATTAAGTGAAACTTGTTTAGCCATTTACTATCTTATCTTCAAAATGAATATAAAAGTGACAAAGTGACTTATTAGTAAAAGTAAAAAAAAAATAACTATCTTAACAGCAAGAAAGAGTAAAATTATATCAAAAAAATGTATTTGTTGCTAAATTTAATTCTAAGCATTCCAACAGCTAAGATTAAAGGGAAGATAAACAGAATATCTGATATTGCCATCAAGACAAAACCCAGGACATTATGGAATTGATTACAACCAAATGAAATCTTCCACCATCTGTTGATGATGTTTATTTGAATTTCAACTTTGTATTTGTATTAAAATGGCAAAGTACTGAGTTACAGGTATATTTGTCAAGTTTAACAAATACTCATGGATTATTAACCACTTAAGCCAGAATTGTGCTGTGAATTGTAGGCTCAAAGATAAAGAAGACAGAGAGACCCTGCCTTCTAAGACCTTTACATTAGTAGCAGGTAAAAAGAGTTGAAAGGAATGAACTTTTATTGATGACTTGCTATGCTGAACCTATTTCTGTAATATTCTTTTACCTTACTACGCCCTTATGTGGTAAGTTTTATTCTCCTATTTTATAGATAAGGAGTTTAAAATTCAATAAAGTAAAATAACCTAAGGGCCTATGTGATAAATAAGAGCTGTAGCTGAGACTTGAAGCTATGTCCCAATGCCTATGCTTTTTTTTTATACCATGATCACATAAGTACAGAACATGGTGTCAAAACAAAACAAAAGTGAAATAGAGGAATGACCAAGTTGCTAATTACGAGAGCACATGTTCTCTCTGGCAGCCAGAAAGCTTCACTGAGAAAGTAACATTTAAAACAAGTATCATGTGGAGAAAGATGGTGGTAGAAGTGGCAACAGAGGTAACAAAGATGATTATTTTAATAGCTAACATTTATTAAGGGTTGAAAATGTGCCAGGCATTATTTCAAGCACTTTTCATATGTTAACTCATTTATTCCTTATGAAAATGGGATTGGTACCACCATTATCTCCCTCTTACAAATGTGGTAAAAGAGGCAGATAATTAAGTAATCTGTCTAATGTCATACAGCTGGGACAAGTAGTACTTTGTCAAGTTGAAAAGTCATTTCAGGTATATGAGGAAAGATATTAAAGACTCAGGAGCATACTTAGAGGGTTTGGAGAATACAGGTAGTTAATAACCCAACACATTTGCTGGGGAGTTAAGTTGCAGGGTTTTGAATCCTGTGTTAAGCAGTTTTGGCTTTATCTTGTGATCAGTGCAGAGTCATTGAAGATTTTTAAATAGAGGAGTGATGTGCTCATATCTGTTATGGTCCAGTAACTTAGAAGAGGTATGCAGGGTTTGGAATGGGGAAGGTATGAATGTAAGTAGGCTTATTTTGCTATCATAATTGACTTAAAGAAGTTGATAAAGGTCTGAATTAGAAACAGTAATGGTTAAGAGAGGAAAAGTTTGGATATTAAGAGATAAAATAGTAGAACTTCAAGAGGAAAGGATCAAATTGAAGGAAAAATAAAAATTACTTTGGCTTCTAATTGAGCAGTCCACATAATAATTCCATACCATCAGAAGGAGTAAAGCAAAAAGATGAGACTGGTAGAGAAAGATTATGAGTCTCTTGTAGGGCAGACATATTGATTCTGACTTACTTGTTGTTCCTCCATAGCAATATTCTAAGAAGGAAAACACAATACAGACTTATTTATCAGTATTTAAGGGATTCATGAAAATATGGGAAAGGGGCTAAAAGTTGAATTCTAAGAAATGCTCTGCATTTGAGCAGTGACATCAAGGGAGGAAGGGCCAGCAAAGCAGTTGTTAAAACTAGAGAGGTGGAAGAATAAGTTATAAAAACAAAGAGTAGGGCGGGTGCCTGGGTGGCTCATTTGGTTAAGCAGCTGCCTTCGGCTCAGGTCATGATCCCAGGGTCCTGGGATCAAGTCCCACGTCAGGCTCCCTGCTCAGTGGAGAGCCTGCTTCTCCCTCTCCCTCTGCCTGCCTCTCTGCCTACTTGTGCTCTCTCTCTCTCTGTCAAATAAATAAATAAAATCTTTAAAAAAAAAAAAAAGTAGGGAAAAATACGGCAGAAATTCAGTTTCTGAATCATACAGCATCTTATATACCATCTTAAGAGCTATATATCCTTTTTATGTAGCTGATAGTGAACCAAAGAATAATGGTCTAATTGATGATTCATACCATTAAGTGGAGTGTAGTTTTTAGGGGAAAGTGGAGTTGGAACGACAAATTGGTGGTGATTTTGTAGTGTGGATGAGAGAAAATTAGCACCAGTACTAGAGCTTAGATATCAGGAAGACAAGAGAAGACTCTAAAAATGTTTCAGTGATAAATTTGCTGGGTTTAATATCGGTGGTAAGAAAAGAGGAAGTCATACCCATCTTTCTAATTTGGGTTTTAAGGTGTAGGACACAACGGAAAACAAGAATAGCAGCAGGCAGAGGAATGAAACAGCCAGAGTGACTTAATTTATGAGACAGTGACTAGTGAGAATGTTGGAGAAGCTGGGTTGGGTTGTGGAGATAATTAGTTGGTTTATGGATTGCAATATGCCTATGTGACATTAGAAGAAAAACTAAATTATTAACCCTTAGGATTAGAGAAAAAATCTGGACTGATTGAGGTCAATCTGTGTTTATTGCTTTCTAGTTAATTGTGCTTCTTAAAGTTAATTTGCAGTTGCAGTAGTTCTGTAGCATTTCGTTTTCCTGCCCTTTTCAAAGTTGTACATCCATGGCTTAACATGCCCAGACAATTTTGAGTGTTACCTAACATTTGATATCTAGCTTATTGTATTGCTGGTGCAAATGAAATTAATCAGTTGTAGTAGATTGGTTATGTGTGGAGACTTGATTGTTAGTGACACTTGATAAGCGTGTCAGTGATCCCTGAGACCACCCTCAGGTTCATTGAACTGCTAGAAAGAGAGAGAAGCTGTTACACTCATGCTTATAGTTTATTACAGCAAAAGGATACAGATTCATTTAGGAAAAACTTAGTTTTTTCCTTTCTGTGTAGGGAAAATCCCAATCCTTCCCAGCTATGTGTTTATCTTCTGTATGTCTTCTTTACTACTCACACAGACTACTTCACTTCTGACACTTCTGGTTGCCAGATGTATAGGGTTTTCCCCACAACAAAAGGCAAGTCTCTGTGATACCAACTGGGTGACACAGTCTACCTGGAGAGAGTGTCTGATCCCACAGGTTAAGCATTCATTTCTCTCAGGTCCCCCACCCCAGCAGTCGCACACTTCAGACACCAGTTGCAAGCCCAGGTTGTCACCTGGCTGTAGATCGGAAGTTCCAACAGCTCGGAAGTTCCAACAACCCTGTCCTTGAGTTCAGTTAGGTTAATTTGTTAAAGTGGCTCACAGAACTCAGGGTAACACTTATATTTACCAGCTCATTAAAGGAGATGATAAAGGATATAGATGAAGAGATACAAAGAGCAAAATCCAGGAGGGCCCTAAGGGCAGGAGCTCTATCTAGGAAGCTCACAGAACCAATTTGTACTATTGGGATTTTTATGCACGTTTCCTCCTGTAGGCATGATCAGTTGTTAACTCCATTTCCAGCCCCTCTCCCCTCTCTGGATAGGGTTGAAAACTCCAAACTTCTAATCTGGGCTTGGTCTTTCTGGCAACCAGCATCCATCCAGGAGCCCACCCAGAGTCACCTCAATAGAACAAAAGATGCTCCTAGGTCTCTTATCACTTAGGAATTTATAAGAGTTTAGGAGTCCTGTGTCAGGGCAGGGTCAAAGGCAGATACTAGAACAAGAGATGTTCTTAGTGTTCTTATTGCTTGAGAAATTACAGGAGTTTTAGGAGCTCTGTGCCAGGACAGAGTGCCAGGGACAGACACCTATATATATAGATATTTATACTATTTACATGTATAAACATGTATATATTATTTCACAATATTAAAATGAACAAAGGCAAAAGGCACAGAGGGTAGAGTTTAAGAGAAACCAGGGGCAAGCTTCCAGTTCTCCTCTCCCAGTAGAGTTGTAAGGACAGTGCTTTATTTTCCCAGCAGCCATGAGTGACACATATGAACGTATCAACCCAGAACCTCCTGAACTTTGATGTGCAGGGTATTTTTGGGGGTTAGTCATAATAGGCTTGGACAGCCCCCATGACTGCCCTTACCTTCTCAGTCTCCATCCCCTTCTGGAGGTTAAACTGATACAGTGTGGCCCACAACTTCAAGCAAACTAAAAGAGATATTCACATAAAATCACATTGTTGCATAAGCTATTTGCCCAAGATCTCAGGTATACAGTGTAATCAGGCAGGATAATCCAAGAGCTCAGAGGTTATTTCAAAGGAGCTAATCAAGAGCCGGTCCTTTTCTTTGGAATGTGTAGGATGCAAGTACCCCTAGTCTTCTAAGTTACCCATTACTGCATATAGGGATTAAATATAAGTACACAGTTCTAACCTGAATCAGCTCTAGTTGTCTCTGAAGCATGTGTGAAGTTGACATTCCATAGACGTTCCATTGATATCTAATCTTCTAGGAAATGCTGTACATGTTAATAGCAGTTTTCTGTAACAGTGCCTAACAGGACATTATTTGTTAGCACATTTATTGGAGGTGACATAAATCAGTGAAGGTCTTTAAGCTGAGAATATTCTTATTGGCAGACTTTGAGTTGCTGGAGATTTTCCTTTGGTTCATATACCAGTTTTCAGAATTATTATCTCAAAATATTAACCATGTACAGTTGTCAGTCTTTTGAGTCTGTGCATATATGCCTTCTATTGTGTGTCTAGAGATCAGCTTTCTAGCGGTCTTCAAGTATCTGAAATATTAGCTGAAGTAAAAACTTTTAAAGCTTTCTAGTAGAGAAAAAACAGACATGAATAGTGAAAAAGTAGCCCAGGATTACTGAAGACTTTGTTGGCACATTATTAATCAGATGATTAACTGGAAGAAGAGTATACTCATTGACTATTAGTGGCTGTAAAAGCGAGATAGTTCAGTAGTTTAGCGTGGAAATCATGAAAAAGGGAAAACCAAGAAAAAAGAATAGTAGAGGGGGAGGGTGTAAAATAACAGAAGCAGCTTACATGGGAAAAGGCAAAAAAAGGTAAAATTATAAGCATCAGAGATAGAGCGGCTGTTAGCCTGATAATGGAGATGAGAAAAGCAAACTTTGATGAAAACAGAAGAAGCTAGAGTGGCCTGATAATCACGTGCTATGAACTTCAAAGTTTGTAGAACTTTTTTAATATGAAATTTTCAGGGGCACCTTGGTGGCTCAGTTGGTTAAGCGTCCAACTCTTGATTTTGGCTCAGGTCATGATCTCAGGGTCCTGAGATCCGAGTTTTGCATCAGGCTTTGCACTGGGTGTGGAGCCTGCTTAAGATTCTCACCCCCTCTCCCTCTGCTCTTCCTCTTGATCCTGCACATTGGTGCGCGCTCGTGTGCTCGCTCGCTCGCTCGCTCTCAAAAAATGAAATAAAAAACATTTTTAAGTAAAACGAAATTTTCAGTGAAGACCCAATTATATTACTAAACAAAATTTAAGAGAGACTAGAGGTGTCTGCAGTTTCAGGAGGCCTAGGACTTAGCTGTAGCTTACCTTCCCCTACCGGTTTTTCAGATATTGTTGTGGAGATCCCACTGAAAATTATTAACTGACCTCTGCTAAGAAACCTTAACTATTTCATTTTTTCTAGGCCTCTGAATATTAGACAAAAGTGGTCTTCTGCTAGTAGTAGGTGCCACATGATGGAGAAAAGGTTACATTTTATTTAGCAGCCTCCTGAAGTACAGGCCAAGGCAACCAGTATTGTTTTGTGAACATGGTTTATTCAAACACACTATTACGGATAGGTTTTTAGGCTATTTCCTGAATTTTGCAAATATAAATAACATAGTAAATAATCCTGTGTATTTTCATATTATTGGAGATACACCTAAGGGTGAATCCCTAGAAACAGGATTGCTAGGTCAAAGAGTGAATGCATTATAATTTTGTTATATACTGCCCAAATTGCTTGTCTTAGAGGCTATGCCATTTTGTATTCCCCAGCAGCACCATAAAGTGACTTTCTCCATAGCCTTACAAATAGAATGTGGTGTCACATTTTTAATTTTTGCCAGTCTGATAAGTAAGAAACTGTGTATCAAGTTTTAATTTGCATTTCTTTTTTTTTTTAATGAGTGACATTGGACATGATTTCATATATTTAAGGGCCATTTTCAGATCTTTGCAAATAGCCTGTTTTTCTATCGGATTTTTGTCCTTTTTCCTTAGCTTTTAAGAGTTCTTTATATATTAAGGATATTAGGTCTTTATTTGTGATACATATTTCAGGTATTTTTCTAATTTGTCTTTTGTCATCGATATATTTTGCCATGCAGACTTTTTGCTTTTTATGTAAACAAATTTATCAGTCTCTTCTTTTGTTGAATCTAAATTTGTTTCCTAAGTTAGTAGGTTTTTTATTATGTTAAGCAAATATCCATAAAATCCTATTTTGAGTGTTGACATCAAGAATGGGTGTTTAGGGGCACCTGGGTGGCTCAGTCAGTTAAGTGTCCAACTCTTGATTTCTACTTGGGTCATGATCTCAGGGTTGTGAGACTGAGGTCTGTGTCAGGCTCCCCACTGGGTATGGAGCCTGCTTAAGATTCTCTCTCCCTCTCCCCCCTGAATCCCCCCTTTAAAAAAAAAGAATGGGTGTTGAATTTTTCAGTGTCTGTGGAGATAACCATGATTTTTCTCCTTAAATCTGCTAATGTAACATATTAATGATATTTCTAAAATTGAACCATCTTTCATTTCTTTTTTTTTAAGATTTATGTATTTATTTGTGAGAGAGAGGGAGGGAGAACGTGAGCGGGGGAAGGGACAGAGGGAGAGAGAAAATCCCAAGCAGACTCCCTGTTGAGCACGGAGCCCCATGCAGGGCTTGATCTCATGACTGCAAGATCATGACCTGAGCCAAAACCAGGAGTCAGACACTCAAC
The DNA here is from genome assembly GCF_003265705.2 of Callorhinus ursinus. Lineage (NCBI taxonomy): Eukaryota > Metazoa > Chordata > Mammalia > Carnivora > Otariidae > Callorhinus > Callorhinus ursinus. Next base: position 54,625,197 of record NW_027397069.1, on the reverse strand, counting down.
CAACTGAGCCACCCAGGCACCCCCCAATCTTTGCATTTCTTAAATAATTCCACTTGATCATCATACATTGTTTTCTTAGTGTGGTATGGGATCCTGTTCACTAATGTTTTAGTTAGAATTTTTACACCAGTATTCACATAAGTGATACTGGTTTGCAGTTTTACTTTCATGCTATCTTTATGAGGCATTAATGTTATGTTTTTATTGCTTTTTTTAATGTTTAGGTATTAACATTATGCTTCCTTTATTTTTTTATGCTCTAAAACAATTTATATGACATTGGGTCTGTCTGATCTTTGAAGAATGGTAGTGTTTCCCTTGGAACTTTGGGTGTTGGTACTACATGGGGTTAGTTCCTTGATGATTTTTTTATCTTTGCTATGGAAATTATCTTGCTTAAGGTGTCTCTCTCTTCTGAGGTCAGTTTTTGTAAACTGTTGTCCTGGGAAATTATTCATTTCATCTAGATTTTCAACTTTACTTCCACTTACTATTTACTATTCTTTTACTTTTAGCCTTTTTGAATTACTTAATTTTAGATGTGTCTCTTGTACATAGCATAGAACTGGCTTCTGTCTTGGGAGCCAATTTAAGAATCTTTTTCTTGTTTATAGGTGAGTTAATACTGTTCATATTGTTTGATATGTTTAGCTTCAACTCTGTCACGTTATTTTGTATAGTATTTTGAGTGTTTAATTTTCTATTTAGTGTGCTCTTTTTTTCTTAAAAGGTTCGTTTTTGTTCTAATGTTACCTTTATACTTACACCTTTTATAATGCCCTTTTCGTCTATCTGATTTTAATAATATTTTTTGACTCCTAATACCTATACAATAATTGAGGAGCTTATTCTGTTTTCTCCTTTCTCTTGCCTCATCCTCCCATTTTTGTATCTGCTTATCTTTTGCCAAATACAGGAAATTTTCTGCCATTATTTCTTTAAATATTTTTCAGCTCCACTTCTCTTGGGACTCTTGATGGCACAGTGTTAGATCTTTTGTTATTGTTCTACAACTCTCATGAAGTTTGTTTTTCCTGTTATTCAGATTGGGTGATTTGTATTGATCTATCTTTGAATTTGTGGATTTTTTTTCCCTTTTTCAATTTTACTAGTGAGTCCTTCCAGTGAGTCTTAAATTTGGGTTACTTACTTTTTCCATTTAAAATGTTCTGTTTGGTTCTTCTTTATATCTTTTGTTTCTTTGCTGAGATTTCCTATATTTATTTGTTTTAAATATATTCATAATTGTTCACTGAAGTATTTTTGATAGTTCCTTGAAAATCTTTGTCAGATAATTCTGATATCTGTGTCATCTCGGTATTGACATCTGTTGACTGTCTTTTCCCTTTTGAGTTGAGAGGTTCCTGGTTCTTGGTATGACAAGTTATTTTTCATTTGTAAGCCTGCACATTTTGGGTGTTATGCGACTCTGGTTTCTATATAAATCTTATTACCTGTTACTGCCAGACTGGGTAGTAGACAGGCTTTGCCCACACACGCAACATCTGCAGACACCCTTCAGTAGGGAGGCCTTAGTGCTGGGTGGGATGGTAGGTGGGCTCAGCTCTCAGGCATAGCTCCCTTCTGTCCTCCCATTTTTGAAGTTGCAATATTTCTATTTCTTCAGAACATATACCATTTATAAATTATTCTTCCACTCTTATCCCACATTTATTTTAGTCTGTGATCTACAATGAAATATTTCCTCAGGCATCTCTTAGTTGAATGAAGCTCATTCTCTAGTGCAGAAGGTGTCAGCATATTTTCCTGAAAAGGACAAGTAGTAAATATCATGGGCTTTTGGAACCACATGGTCTCTGTCCCAGTAATGTGAGATAGTTTTACTAGGATATGTTACTTTTAAACACTTTACTCTCTTCCCCTCTCCTCTTCTCTGAAGTCTCACGTAGGCTTGGGGCAGGAGGCCCAGACAAAAACTAGAATTTAATTTTTTCTTTTCTTACACGTAATTTGAAATTTGTAGTATTCTCTGACTCCTACTAATGCTGAGGGTGTGGGCTATATGTGTTTGTTTTTAAGATTTTATTATTTATTTATTTGAGAGAGAGAGGGCGCGCAAGCAGGGGGAAGAGGCAGAGGGAGAAGCAGACACCCCACTAAGCGGGAAGCCCAATGCAGGACTCGATCCCAGGGCTCTGAGATCATGACCTGAGCTGAGGGCAGATGCTTAACCAACTGAGCCACCCAAGCACTCCTATATGTGGTTTTATTTGCTCTTTTTATTCATCTCTTTACTTTTTGAAGGATATATAGATGGGTTTTAATTCAGGTGGCATTATTTTAAAGCAACAGAATGTCTTTAATTTGGATACCTTAGTAAGAAACATCTCCAGATTTCACATGAGATAAGATCTGTGCTTACATATAAACTCTTTGACTTTGAGTGAGTCAACAAACTTGAGTCTTTCTTTTATTATTTGCAAAATCAGATGGGTATAGGGCATGCTCTTCACTTGGAGACCTTTTTCAAGGGCTTTGCAAATAATTAGTTTTTCCCCCAAAGTTAAAATGCCAACTTATTTCTTTTAACTGTTTATTTTAATAGCCTGAAAAATTAATTATATTGCTAAACATGTTTGAAAACCACTAGTATCTTTTTGGTCTTTTCTAGCCATGAAGCAGCTGGTATATGGTCTTGTTCTGTATATAAAGTGTTTCCTTATGATTATTAGGTACTCAGTTTGTGGGGCAGAGAGAAAAACTTCTCTGCCTGTTGTTGTTTTTTTTTTTTTTTAGATTTATTTATTTATTTATTTTAGAGAGAGAGAGCGCACGGGCATGCACAAAAGCAGGGAGAGAGGCAGAAGGAAAGGGAGAGAATCTCAAGCAGGCTCAACTCCCTACTCAGCGCAGAGCCTGATGCGGGGCTCGATCTCCCCACCCTGAGATCATGACCTGAGCCAAAATCAAGAGTCGGATGCTTAACCGAAGGAGCCACCCAGGCGCCCCTTGGCCTGTTTTTAAATTCATCTCTCTGATATATAAAGGCAGAAGTTAGGGTAGAAATTGTCTCAGACTTCTGTCTCATATTTGTGAAGAATGATCTGAGGTGGGTAGGCATTGAGAAAGTTCTGTGCTGCTTAGTAGATTTATCAGGTAAGCAGATATTTTTGCCACCAAACTAAAACATAAAGTTTAATTACTTTTTATGTCACTACCCCTGAGGTATGTTAATGTATTTTAAGCATTCAAACAAATACCTAAACTGGTAATTCTTTTTTTACTTTCTGTAGATTCTTGTAGATACTGTTTGGGCTCTGTCATACCTGACAGATGGAGGTAATGAGCAGATACAGATGGTTATTGATTCAGGGGTTGTGCCATTTCTTGTGCCCCTTCTGAGCCACCAGGAAGTGAAAGTTCAAGTAAGTATCTTACTTTTCTTACTTGTATAGAATTGTGTTTACTATATAACCTGTTAACTTGAACACCAGGCTTCAGTTCTGTCTCTGTGTACATATCTTCCATATTTCTCCTCTATTTTACTGAAGCTGATTTTGTTGGTTTCCAAATCTTTATCTCACCCAGATTCTTTGCAGAGTTTCAAACTGACAATAGCCAGTTGTTGTTGAGGTCTCAGACATCTCCTCTAAGAAGGAGATGGCTTTTCTAAATGGCAATTCCATTGCCATTTTAACCAGACAAAATTAAAATGTATCGTCTTCTCCCACAAACCAGCTCCTCTTTATATATCCCCTTTCGGTAGACCACATAGGCCAAGCTTGAAACCTTGATTCCTCCTTTCATTTACCCTCCATTACAGAGTCCTGTTAATTCTTACTTTTTATAGCTTTCAAATCTGTCTGCCCGTTATGTATCTAGAGCTACTGATTTAGTTCAAGACTCTTTTTTTTCCCCTCCAAATAATTGCAGCAGCATCCTAGCTGCATTTCCTCCTCTCTCCTTTCTCCTCACTCTAATTAGGGGTGGGTGGCTGATAGATACTCATTCCACTTCTGCCAAAGTGATTGTCTAGATGGAAATACGTGCCCATTCCAGGCCTTTATTAAAATATTTCTGTGGGGGCGCCTGGGTGGCTCAGTTGGTTAAGCGACTGCCTTCGGCTCAGGTCATGATCCCGGAGTCTCGGGATCGAGTCCCGCATCAGGCTCCCTGCTCAGCAGGGAGTCTGCTTCTCCCTCTGACCCTCCCCCCTCTCATGTGCTCTCTCTCTCTCATTCTCACTCTCTCAAAATAATAAATAAATCTTTAAAAAAAATATTTCTGTGGTACTAAATTAGTAATAGATAAAAAATAGCTGCTATTAAAATGAACCTTTACTTTTTATTTTTTTTGAAACTTTACTTTTTAAATTTTCATTTCTTTTTAGTTTTTGAATCTTTTCAGAAGTTTTTCACACAATTTTTCTATATAGTTCCATTTTTTACAAGACTTATTTAAAATTCACAGTTGCCTCTCAGTTCTACGTAGTACTTTTCTAAGAATACAGTAAGTATCAATCATTTACCCCTTGCATTTTTACATTTTCTCAGGATTATGAAAAAAATAGAATCTGCCTCATCATAAACAAATAAATTTATAGAAAGTGTTTTATCCCCACCCCAGACGGCAGCCCTCCGAGCAGTTGGCAACATAGTGACTGGCACCGATGAGCAGACCCAGGTCGTTCTCAACTGTGATGTCCTGTCGCACTTCCCAAATCTCTTATCACACCCAAAAGAGAAGATAAATAAGGTAAGGCATATAATTGTCTCACTGGTGCATTTCTTTCTCTCTGTATATTTCATTTTTAACTGTCCCCTTGTTTTCTGTTGCTATTTGTTCGATCATGATTGTCTTCAAAACCACTGTAGTTAAGATGAGAATTATTTCAAATCACCTCTGCAGTTGTTTTGTTATAAGTGCTGCCCTGATAAAATAACCAGTGTTTTTATTTAAATAGATTGGGCAGTAGCAAGAATCAGTAAATTAGTAGCCACTAAGTGAGAATACATACAGAATCTCTCATTGGATGGCTGGTATCTTTTATATACAGAGAGATCATAATTTAATCTCCCTATGAAATTAGATTGGACCAAAAGAGGCAATGCCTAAATTAAAGGATCAAAAAAGTCTTTTTTAAAATTTCAAAGTTGAGATATAAACTTATTATTAATTGTTTAAATATATACTTCAGTACTTAATTCCTTTTGTGTCTGCCTTATTTTACATTGCATAATTTTTTTAAGGTTCATCCGTGTTGGAGCATATATCAGAACTTCATTTCTTTTTATAGCTGAATAAATATTCCATTGTACATATATACCACATTCTGTTTATCCATTCATCTGTTGATGGACACTTGGAGTTTTTCTGCCTTTTGGCTGTTGTAAATAATGTTGCAGTGAACACTGGCATGCAAGTGGCTATTTGGGTCCCTGCTTTCAGTTCTTTTGGGTATATATCTAGGAGTAGAACTGCCCAGTCATATGGTAATTCTATGTTTGGCTTTTTGAGGAACTGCCAAATTGTTTTCCGTAGCGGCTACACCATTTTATGTTTCCACAAGCACTGTATGAGGGTTCCAATTCCTTTTTTTAAATTATTATCATAGCCATCCTAGTAGTTGTGAAATGATGTCTCGTGGTTTTGATTTGCATTTAGTTTAATGTAGTTTTATCTGCCTGAAATGCCACCATCCCCAAAACCAACAGAATTGATCATTTCTTCTGTGTCATAGCTATATTTCTATAGTTACTCAACTATAATTTGACAGTTGGATTCTTAAGAAAAGCATGTTGTCAAAAAGTGCATTTTATGAATACATTTGTTCCAATGAAAAGAAAGAAGCCAGAGTCTTTTAGACTCTGGGCCAGTTATTTTTACTGTAGAAATTTCAATAATATAGGTGATTTTTACAGCTAAATGTATTCCATAATTGGAAACAGAGCTGAGAAGTGAGGAAGCCAGACAGAAGTGGGTACAGAGAAGTTCTGGCCTGTGATTGATATGCTCTGAGTGAAGGTATCATGGGGGAAAGAAAAAGGGTTCGTATAGATACCCACTCAGCCTCAGCAGCCAGTTAGTCTCCTCAGAGGTTTTTCACCTTGAGCATTTGTGTTATTTGCACTTGGGATCATCATGGGACCCTCAAGGTGGAATTTCGCTCAGCATAATACCCTCCAGTTCCATCCACGTCGTTGCAAATGGCAAGATCTCATTCCTTTTGATGGCTGTATAATATTCCATTGTATTCCCTCAGCATTTTTCTAAACATTTATTTATTTTAGAGAAAGAGCGTGAGCACACATGAGTGAGTGAGTGAGTGCAGTGCGGGGGAGGGGGAGGCCTAGGGAGAGAGAAAATCCCAAGCAGACTCCCCACTGAGTGCAGAGCCCAATGTGGGGCTCGATCCCAGGACCCTGAAATCATGACCTGAGCCCAAATCAAGAGCCAGACACTTAACCAACTAAGCCACCCAGGCACCCCATATTCCCTCAGCATTTTAGTTTGAAATTTTTCAAACCTACAGGAAATTTGCAAGAATAATATAGTGAGCACCCATATACTCTAAACACTGATTTACCGATTGTTAACATTTTAACCACAATTCGATGGCAAAATAACTTTACAGTTAACTTTTTTAATTTCAGAAGAAGAGACAACATTTGACACTAAAATTAAAATAGAACCTGGTTTGTGACTTATAAATCCTTTAAGGTTATAATAGTTTTCTTATAACTTGTTTGAAATGAGAGATTCTGTGTCACCTAATTGCTTTTTGGATGCATTCCCCCTAATGCAACTCAAGTGATGTTGTTACAGTATATGTAAACTATGTTAAAATAAAAATACAAATGCATTAAAAATAATTTTTCAAACAAAGGTACCCTGTATTTTGATCAATTATAGGAAGCAGTGTGGTTCCTTTCCAACATAACGGCAGGCAACCAGCAACAAGTTCAAGCTGTAATAGATGCTGGATTAATTCCTATGATTATTCATCAGCTTGCTAAGGTCAGTGGTATTATGAGTTTATCATGTACATTAATATAACCAAGATTTTTTGAATAAAGAATTCATATAATTATTTCTTTTTTAACCTTCAGGGGGATTTTGGAACACAAAAAGAAGCTGCTTGGGCAATTAGCAACTTAACGATAAGTGGCAGAAAAGATCAAGTGAGTTTGGAGAAACTATTAGGATTGTTAATACTGAAAAGTATACTACTCTTTTGTTTAGGAGCTGCTGATTGTTTATAAGCCCTGTGCTATGTTCTTTTTGGGGGAAAGATAATTATATAAATAAAAATGTTTCTTTTGTTGCCTAGGTTGAGTACCTTGTACAGCAGAATGTAATACCACCATTCTGTAATTTACTGTCTGTGAAAGATTCTCAAGTTGTTCAGGTGGTCCTTGATGGTCTGAAAAACATTCTGATAATGGCTGGTGATGAAGCAAGCACAATAGCTGAAATCATAGAAGAATGTGGAGGTAAGAGTGGATTGAAGAAAAATAGTTGAACACTGGAATGCTGAAATAGTAGTTCCCTTAAAGACAGCTAATTAGGAAGAAAACTGTCAGGAGACATTGCTGTTCCATCATCAAAGTATGTTGCTGTCCTTTGTTTGCTGTGTTAGCATTCCAGGAGGATTTTCCAGCAAGCATTAGTCCATACTTTGGAAAAACTGGTTGTGAAGGTCACTCCGTGCCTTCCTAGAGGTTTATGTTGCTTTTTAGGTAACATAAACACTCCTCTTGAAGTCACAGTGCGTGAGAGCAAATTAAAAGCTCAAGAACCACTACAGGAGAGAAACATAAGCTTTGTTTAATCCAGCATTTCTTAGAATCAATGATAGTAAAACACTTTTTTCATGTTACACCTAATATCATGTGATTCTGTGGACCTTACTTTGTGAAATACTATTCCATATTGTTGGAAAAGGTTAATGATTTCAGAGTCATCTAGGTATTTTACTTCAGTCTTAAAATTGCTAGAGCTGCATGCTGAACTTAATGCCACAGAAGTTACTTTGAAATTTTAATGAGAAAACTGTGATTTGAAATATTACATTAATTATTTCTCTGATAATGACATATGAAATGTATTTTTAAAAGTTTTATTTTTAAAGGTACCTGTTCAATATGTACTCAATTGCCCAAACCTTAAATTAATTCATTCTATTGTCATGTTTTATTTTGTATATTTTATTGACTATTATGTGTAGTTATACTACCCAATTTATTTTTGAAGAGAAAGCAAACACAATATCATCATAAAATATTCAGACTGGAAGTACTTTCTCAATAACAAGAAGAAATTACCCTGGAGATGTTAAGGAGTTTTATCTATGGTCATAGAAGTAGATCTTCATACTATTAATTCACTGCTCATTCTGGTTTTAAGATATTTTGAGATAATTTAAAATTAGCATTATAGTCTAATACAGAACAGTTAACCTCAGAGAGTTTAAGATGCAGAATTGTAACTCTTTGGCTTTTTATCAGTGTAGTTGTTTTGGTCTATGGGAGATATAATTAGGATACACATTTACTTAGTGTTTTATAATTTTATAAAGAACTTTACATCCATTATCATTGACACTTATATTCCCATTTTTGTGGTTCTTTTATTACTATATAAAGAAAAATGCAACTATTTCAAAATTAGCTAAAAAGAGATTTCATGGAAGAATACTGTTAAGGATGTAAATTTATAGACTTGTGCATCTGATGCATGGAGTAAATATATTGGGAATAGAAATGAAGGCATTCTATAGTTTTGAAAAATTGTTCCCAAATTTCATTGTGGCTATAAGATATAAGTACCCTATTTGATTGTTTTCTTAAAAGAAATTACTTCAAAATGTAAAGCTTTGCCTTCTATTTATATCAGTTAATCATGAAGTTTCTGAAAACTTGTATAAAAGTAATAACATTTGGAAAACAAAGGGAAAGTTAAAAAATTACATAGTGTGCTTCCACTAAAACATTCTGGGGAGGCCTTGGTTCGAATTCTGTCACTGACTTGCCATGCAACCTGAAGTAAATCGCTTTACACCTCTGCACCATAGCTTCCTCATCTGTCAGATGGAGTGCTTAGGTGTTTTTTTTTACTGTCTGCCTCAGATACAAATGTACCTCAGGGTTTCTAGAGAGGAAGAAATTAGTGGGATGCTGGTCCTCCAACCAGAGCAGCGCAGAGTTTTATCTGTTTTTTTTTTTTTTTTTTTTTTTAAGAAAACTGTCATCTTTGGGGAGTGGTGGGAAGAAGGTGTTCTGAGTTCTTTTGGATTTTCCATGGTGAGAATGAACACAGTTTTTATTTGTGTCTGCTTGATTATTTGATTTTTTTTGTTTTTATCAGGTTTGGAGAAAATTGAAGTTTTACAGCAACATGAAAATGAAGACATATATAAATTAGCATTTGAAATCATAGATCAGTATTTCTCTGGTGATGATGTAAGTATACATTAAAGTATGGTATGCCTGCATGTACATTAAAACCTGGACATACTCTAAGTTTACTAAGAATTTTCCTTTTATCATTAATACGACAAGTTTATACTATATTTCCATCAGATACTCTTGAGGTGGCATTTTCTAGTTATTTTTAATAATCTAAATTTTAAAAAATTGTTTTCCATCAGTTTTTTTATTTTTTTTTTAAGATTTTATTTATTTATTTGACAGAGCACAAGAGGGGGGAGAAGCAGAGGGAGAGGGAGAAGCAGGCTCCCCACTGAGCAGGGAGCCCGATGCGGGGCTCAATCCCAGGACCCTGGGATCATGCATGACCTGAGCCAAAGGCAGATTCTTAAACGACTGACTGAACCACCCAGGTGCCCCCATCAATCAGTTTTTTTTAAATACTGTGTCTGAAACATCATTATAAGGTAAAAATACAAAAATGGGTCTTCGAGGGGTACCTGGCTGGCTCAGTCGGTAAAGCATGAGACTTGATCTCAGGGTTGCAAGTTTGAGCCCCACGTTGGGCATAGAGATTACTTAAAAAAAAAAAACAAAACAGTTCTTGTTGCATTTGTAATCTGTTAAATGGGAAGAAATAGTACAGTTGACTTTTGAACAAGTGTTTGAACTGCACAGGTCCACTTATAGGTAGATTTTTTATATATATATAAATACAGTACAGTACTGTAAATGTATTTTCTGGGGCACCTGCATAACTCAGTCAGTTAAGCATCTGACTAGGTCAGGTCATGATCTCAGGGTCCTGGGATGGAGCCCCGTTGGGGCTCCCTACTCAGCGGGGAGTCTGCTTATCCCTCTGTCCCCCTGCTCATGCTTTCTGTCTCTCTCTCAAATAAATAAAATCTTTCAAAAAACTGTATTTTCTCTTTCTTATGATTTTCTTAGTAACATTTTCTTTTCTCTAGCTTACTTCATTATAAAAATACAGTATATAATATGTATAACATACAAAATATGTGTTAAATCAACTGTTTGTTATCGGTAAGGCTTCCAGCCAACAGTAGGCTATTTGTAGTTAAGTTTTGAGGAGTCAGAAGTTATACTTGGATTTTTGACTCTGCACTGGGGAGGGGTTGGTGCCCCTAGCCCCCGGTGTTTTTTCAAAGGTCAACTGTAATCATAGAAATGATGTGTGTTCAGATAGGTAAAATAAATCTACAGATACAGAAACTTAAGAATGGGCCAGGGAAGGGGGAGGGGGTAAAAAAAGTTGAAGCAATTTTTAAATGTGTGTTCAGTTTAATTAAATTGTTAAATTACTTGGGGCTCCTGGGTGGCTCAGTCGGTTGAGCGTCCAACTCTTAGACTCTTGATTTTGGCTCAGGTTATGATTCAGGGTCATTACATTGAGCCCCACTTTGGGCTCCGGGGTCAGCAGGGAGTCTTCTGGAGATTTTCTCTCCCTCTGCCCTTACCCCTGGCTCTTATGCCCGCACCCTCTCTCTAAAATAAATAAATCTTAAAAAAAAAAAAGTAAATTGCGGGGGCGCCTGGGTGGCTCAGTCGTTAAGCATCTGCCTTCGGCTCAGGTCATGATCCCAGGGTCCTGGGATCGAGCCCTGCATCAGGCTCCCTGCTCAGCGGGAAGCCTGCTTCTCCCTCTCCCACTCCCCCTGCTTGTGTTCCCTCTCTCGCTGTGTCTCTCTGTCAAATAAAGAAATAAAAATCTTCAAAAAAAAAAAAAGTAAATTGTTAAATTTCTTAATATTATTGATTTATTTAAATATTTTTATTGATTGAAACATACAGAATGATTATACAACATTTGTATAGAACTCTTGTAAGAAGTTCTGCTTATACCACATGTAGTATCTTAACATAATAAGGACTTTTTTTTTTGCTTTTTATAGATTGATGAAGATCCTAGCCTCATTCCTGAAGCAACACAAGGAGGTACTTACAATTTTGACCCAACAGCCAACCTTCAAACAAAAGAATTTAATTTTTAAGTTCAGTTGAGTGCAGCATCTTTCCCAATTCAATACGAAGCACCACCAGATGGCTACCAAATGACAAGAAGAAGAACAACAAAAGGCTCCAAAACACACATGCCTCTTCGTTTTGATGCTTCTAAAGCAAGCCATGTCTCAGTCACTTTGCAGTTGCCAAAAGTTACTATCACATGGACTGTAAATGCATATGCATGATTTCCTAAACTGTTTTAGAATTCTCCTTAACAATCTCAACTACCCTATTTTTCCCTGTTCCCTGGTGCCACACGCTGACAACTGCAGTCTCCAGTTTAGAATATTCCATAGTGGTGGCATGTCAGCTGCCCACTTGATATTCCTTTGGAAAATGGTGCGCTGTGGATCAAGACACTTTGGTATGATGCATATACACGTTGGAAGACTTTAAAGAGGTGCAGTCTGATCTGAGCCTCCATCATTGTCCTCCACAAACATATTTTCATATTCTTTATGTGGAAGAATAGATTTTAAAGTACAAGCCAAATGATTTTCATTGGTGGAACTGACACACAAAAAAAGTAACTTAAAAAAAGAAACTTGGTTATTGATTAAACAGATAAGTTTTAAAAAAACTGCGTTTCATCTACCAGTAATTGATGTGTTTATTATCTGCCTCAGAAGCCAGGGTTGGAGGAAGAACTTTAGCTATGGATGGTAATGCTTTCGCCATTATACCTAATTTTTGAGAACAGCAAGCCCTATTTGACCACTCACTTCAGCCTGTGTGTTCCTGCTGTTTTGAAGTAATCAAATGCTGTGCATGGTATTTTACCTGAGCTGCAACCTGTTACGGACTTGAACTTCTGTTTAAGTTGAAAGCAAGAGTCCCTGACTATAAAGAGAAAAACAAATAAAAAACAACAAAAAACAAAGGTCTAAAGTACCGATTGGTGATGTTTAAAAAAAAAAAATCTTGCTTTCAGCTTTCAGGAGTTAATTTTTTTTGTTTTAAATTGATAATTGGATATGGTTGATTTATATTGGGTTAAAACTGTGGAGCTTTCATGTTTACTGTAATTTAGTCTTAAAATATTTTTTACTTAGTAACCAGTGCTTTTGATAATGTGGTTGGCAACAAACCAGCAACTATTTAGAAGTGTTATAAAACTTCATTCTTTGACTATTGGGAAAGTTAATTCAGATCCTACTCTAAAAGCATATTCATATATTAAAAGATTCAGACAAGGATCTGTGTAGAGGAATAATCTGCAGTTATTTGACATAAACCTGATTTGCAGTGATCTTTAAGTAATTCTGCAAAATCTGGTATTACTATGTAAAGTCCTTGCTTTTGATAAATTGTCTGACCCAGTTATTAATGAAAGAATATGGATTTGAAAAATTTTAAACTGAATAATTTGTGCTGTCACAGAAATGGTTTTGTTGCTATTGTTTACTGGGTATAATTTCCCAATGCATTGATGTGAAGGGATAGAAAATCTAAACTAATTTAGTATCCGATGGGGGGTGTATTTACTGTGATGAAGATGAGACAGATGCCATCAGAGCTTTGTGAATCAGCTGGGGTGTTTTCACTGATAAACAACACATAGCAGGTGTGCATTCATTACAAATATATGTATCTGCCAAGGTGGAGCCACTTTAAAGAGTGAGTTTTGTCTTGTATCTAAAATGGATACAAGCGTATGTTTAAACTGCAAGATTTTTACTTGCTAGAGAATCTGTTTTAATATAGTGGTTTGGCCTCTGATTATTTATAGGTTTTATAAATTTTAGAATCAATTTCTCTTTAAGGTGGCTCAGATTTTTCAACTCTTGTGCACATAAAATTGAGTTGAAGTTCATTGTGCCTTTTTTTCTTTATCCAAATTTTGAGTTAAAGCTTCATATGGTAACTGCATCCTGTTCAGACAATAGTTGAAATTTTTGAAACTGTGTGGTGTTCACTAAAAGTAGGAATAACAAAGTCAAAGCTAATTAAGGTCACAAACTTCGGTGAAACCCTTCAAGTCCAAATCTTCTCAATATTGTGAATTGTACCCCTTCCAGTTTAGTTTTTTCCGGACTCTCCATACTACTTACTGACAGTTACCTTTTAAATTTTGCACACATTGAGATTAAATTGGGCCTCTACTGTGCCGATTCCTATTTCCTCTTGTGTTTTAAGTGCGAACTAACATAAGTGAACATTAGCATCAAGTAGTGCAGACATATGTATGCATTTGCTTGATTCAGTTTGTTGTGACCTTATCAGTTTGGAATTGGAATTGCGCCATTTTGTAGACAAAGGAAACTAAGTATATTGCTGCACTTTTAAGTTTTCAGAACAGTGTTGAAAAATTGCATTGTTTTTATTTTTTTTTAACTCAGTTAAAAAAGACTAAACGTTCTTTCAAAAGAGGCATCTAAATGTGTTCCTAATTTTGTATATGGGCTTAGGTTTTGTAACCAATAAAAAAAAAAGCTGCTATCAAATATGATAAAATATTGAAGAACTTATTTCTAAAAGTTTCTTAATTTCCTAGTTTTGTTTTCTGCGTGGTTAAATTTAAATTTGGACTATTTTTCAGACATCAGCCACAAGGAGGCAAATCCTGAATTAATCTTTCATTGTATTTTAATTTCTCTCTTCCACTCTAACAAACCAGGACAATAACAGTGCTAGATTTCAGAGTATTTTGTCACAAATAAGAAATACCCAGATCTTTATTAATTTCCTGAGCCATAACGGTACTGCAAACCAGGTGGCTTAAAACAGTAGGAACTTACTGTTGTACAGTTCTGGAGGCCAGAAGTCAGAAATCGAGGTGCGGGCTGGGACCCTCTCTGGAGGCTCCGGGGAGGACCCTTCTCTGTCTCTTCCCAGCTTCTGGGGTGCCTGGCAGTGCTGGGCGTTCCTCAGCTTGTAGCTGCGTCCTTCCAGCCCCCACTGCCGTCCTCGTCACGTGGCCTTCTCCCTGCGTACCTCAGGTTTAAATACCGTGACTTAGAAAGGCCATTTGAGAAAATGGTGTGATTGTGACTTTCATGAAACAAAATCAAATTTTACAGCCTGTCTAATCCTTGAGAACGAGTAACTGTGGAAGATAGTAATTGAAGTAAACTGGGAAGCTGTAATCTGTGAGATAGAGGTTGTGGCTCTCAGTGAAATCTTGGATTAATTAAAAGGACAAAAGAGGAACTGAACTTTTGAATATACAAATATTTTTACTTTAGTATAATGCCACTTCAAATTATTTTTGAAAGAAGTCAGTGTGTATAAGTAAATAAATGTGATAGTACTTTTATGTCATCTTGCCATGATTTCCTTAAGAGTTTTTAGAGGATTAGTTATTTAATTATTGCAAGTGAAAATTCTTGAATGTCATTTGTCTTACAGTGATGGTTATGAATTTTCATAACCCTAGTTGAACTGGGGGATTTCAATTAAATCTATTTGGAGAAAGGGAGTATAATTTCTTTACATTAAGCTCTAAGTCTTAAGACATATAACCCAAGGAGTACTCTATATAACCCACCACTCATTTGTCTAAAGTTTTAAAGGAACTCTTTATGTTGTACATAAAGCTAAAAAGTAGTGGTAGAATGATTCTCAAAAAGTACTATATAGAGATAGGAGTGTATCTGTCTATGTGTATAGATGGGGCTCAGTACTATATTAAGAGAAAGTGTTTGGGGAAAGGAATGTGAGAATATAGCCTGTTCACCTCCTTTAGCCTCCTTATTTGTCCATGAAACCCCTCAACTAACTTTGACCTAAATCAGGGTTTCTCAAACCCTGCAATATTGACATTTTAGGCTGGCTGATACTTTGGGGGGCAGGGGTGTCCTTTGCATTGTAGGATGTTTAGCAGCATCTTTAGGCTCTACCCACTAAGTACCTCTGCATTCCCCAGTCGTCATGACAACAAAAATTGTCTCCAGGCATTGCCAAATGTCTGTCCCCTGGGAGCCAAATTTGCCTGGGTGCAAACCACTGGCCTAAGTCATGCCTCCTTGTTGTGTAAAGACTCCCAGACTTTGCTCAGATGCATCAGATAAAAAGAGGAGACAAAAATACGCTTTTTCTTCATTCTCCATTTTAGGAGAAATCAGAGCCAAACCCATCACCCACCTGCAGGAACTCTTGGTAGTACTAAGCCCCATCTATTGCAAGGGACTTAGGATAGAAATGGGAATACGGAGGAACTACTAACCTTCTTGAATTCATCCTGTGGCTACAAAAAGAAGGTGTGTGAAATAAGTAAATGTGTTACTTGCCCACAATTTTCACAACACTGCCCTGTAGCAGTGTTTTTCAGACATTTTAGTTGAGATATTTAAGTTCTCTGGGAAAGCTGGGGTGTGACCAGAAAATCACAGCCTAGTCTGAAAAGCACTTCTTTGAAGCACTATGAGAGATTGGCCCCATCAGGAAACTTACAAGTTTATTAAAAATGATCAAAAGCAGTAGAACTGTGGTTGAGTCATGCTATAAAGGATGTCTTCCCTTCAGGGAACTTCTGCAACGTTCCTCTTCCCTACCCTAACAAAATTGCCATCCACCTTGAGTCAGTCTCTTGTCAAACTGGTACCCAAAGAGAAACGGGTCCTTGTGCCAAGTAACCTGTAAATCTACAAGATAAACACATCTTCATGCAGCAGTTTTACTTGATGACAAGTAGAGCAGTTTTATGGTAATACAAGCCTAAGTGTTACAGAGTAAAGGAAACATTTTAAAGATAAAATCAGATTTTTGAGGCAGGCTATTTTATGGAAACATTCCTGCAGGAGTTGGAGAGTTTGAGAAGCAATGATGAAATACTCTTAAGTGAGCCTGTTCTACTTTGCGGAATAGCTTTGGTTGTTACCAAGTCTTTTCTTAATACTGAACAAAAGGCACTGCTCTTAAATGACCATCTTTATAAATAAACTTTTTTGTTATTCCTAGTTAGCAGAAGAGGCAGATCTGCATTTATCCGTTGCCTTCCTCAACCTGGACACCCTATGTATTTCAGCCATCTGCATATGAAGTCGTTCCTGGAACTGGTTCATGTCACATCATGCATTCCAAAGACCCCAAGAATAGAGGGTGATGTGACTAGTTTCTGGGTAAAATGGAACAGGAACATTCCATTACCTGGACACTTAATTCTATTAATGTGGAGGAGAGTTTAATTATTCTACCAGCTCATCATAATTAGACTTGTGATGGAGTAACAGCCTAAGCTCCCCTTGTCATCAGCTCTCTTGACTCAGTAGTTAGGCATTTACCCTTTCAAACCTAAATATAAGAATTTATAAATGCCATATTACTGATTTTAGCCCAGTTTTCCTATAATAAGATCAGATTCTGTTTATATCTATCCTTTCCTTGTCTTCAATCGTGTAGGAAGCACCATGGTGAGTTAAAGGGAGTGAAAGAAAGCAAGTACAGGGGGAGCACCTGGGTGGCTCAGTCAGTTAAGTGTCTGCCTTCGACTCGGGTCATGGTTCCGGGGTCCTGGGATCGAGGTCCGAGTCGGGCTCCCCGCTCAGCAGGGAGTCTGCTTCTCCCTCTCCCTCTGCTGCTCCCCCTGCTTGTGCTCACTCTGTCTCTGTTAAATAAATAAATCTTTTTAAAGAAAGTATAACTAGAGCAAGAATAATGATGGGGAGCAGGATTACGAGGGACGTGGGAGGGGCTAAAGAGATTGGTAGGGGCCAGGCCCCACAGCTGGTAAGTCAGTCTAAGAGCAATGGGAAATCATTATTACTCATCATTATCATTCTACAAGAGTGATGATAGAAGAATCATGTGTAATAACAATCATTGGCTGATAAGGTAAGGACAGGGAATGTACTTGGGGTTAATGATGTCTAGAGGTCACATTAGTGAGTGAAGCACTGAGGCAAGAGATGGTGAACAGCTTGGTCCATGAAGTGGATGGGATCAAGAGATGCTTGGCAGCTAAAATAGAAGTTGGTGATGCCTTAGATCTGGAGTTTGAGGAGAGGGAAATACCAAGGATGACTTATAGGTTTCTGGGTTGCAGTAACTGATGAGTGGAAGTAGCACAAGATAGGGAACACTGGGAAAGACTCAGATGTAGGGAAGAGAAGGTGATGAGTTCAGTTTGGGTTGTGTTGAGACATCTAATGACTGTCAAGTAGGGCAGTTGGAAATACTGGTCCGGAGGTCAGAGGAGAGAGCGGAGCTAGAGATTTAAATTCTCTGCCTGTTTTGGTAGTTATTAATGCAGGGGGTGAGCATGAAACTACCTGGGTCCAGCATTTGGAGTGAGAACAGGGCTTAGGACAGCGTTGTGGAGTTCCAACATTGAATGGGTATGTAGTGGAGGATGAACTTGCAAAGGGAGCAGAAGGTATAGATAGGTCAAAAGTAAATGCTGTGTGTTTCCTCCGCAAATGGAGGGAAAAGAGATTCCAGTGCCCAGTGATGCTGTTGAGAAGTCAAGTAAAGTGAGGGCAAGAAATGTCCTTTGGGGACATCACCAGTCACCATAGTGAGAGCTGTATCACTGAGACGAGGGTGGAAACTAGAATAGGAAGGACTGAGGAGCAGGGACACAATATGGAGACATTGAATCTAATTAGGTTTTTATTTTGCTCCAAAAGGGAGGGCAGGGTCACTAAAGGGTGATATAGGGAAATTGGTGGGGGAAATCCCATTGAGAAGGATGTTGACCATACATGAGAAGAGTGGTGATCAGTTTTCTAAGTGACAGGAGAGAATCCAAAGCATAGGTGGCAAGATTTGGATATACTCACTTCTTCAGTCAGCACTTACTTATCTGAGCAACTAGTATATGCCAAACTCCATAACAGGTGCCACGGATAGAGCAGTCAACAAACCAAACACAATCCCTGACCATGTGGAACTTTTACTCTAGTGGTAAGAGACTAGCAATAAATGTGTAAATAACATAATTTATCTGGTGTTAAATGCTGTGTAAAATATTACATAGGGAGTAACAAGGATAGAAAGCTTTTGAAATTGTGCTCAGTGCCAGAAATCATATTTTTAAATTGTGGTAAAATACACACAAAATTTGCCATCTTAACCATTTTTAAGCGAACAGTTCAGTAGTGTTAAGTAATATTCACATTGTTGTGCGACCATACTCCATGACTTTTTCATCTCACAAAATTGAAACTCTATAGCCATTAAATAACTCCTCTTTTCACCCTCTCCAGAGCCCCTGGCCACTTCCGCTCTATTTTCTGTCCTAGGAATATGCTTACTTTAGATACCACATATAAATGAAATCATACCACTATTTCTTTTTGTGACTGGCTCATCTCAGCATAATGTTCTCAAGGTTTATCCATGTTGTAGCATGTGACAGGATATCTTTCCTGTTTATGGCTAAATAATATTCATTGTATGTATATACCACCTTTTAAAACGAATAATTTTTTAGCGCAAGTACCCTAGTGATACTTAAATATAAGTATTTAAAAATTCCTTTTTTTTTTTAATTTGAAGCTCAAGTTTATCTGGGCATCCTGTATTATTTTATCTGGCTATCCAAAAGTGAAAACACAGGCTTGGTCAATGAGGGTTACAATCTTTTTAAACTCTGACTCCTTTCTCCAGTGCTAAGTCTCTAAGTAACGGAGGCCTAAGGAAGGGAATGAGGAGAAGGTTAAAAGCAAACAAGATGCTAGCAAAAGCAGAGAGAAAACGTTAACACATGATCGGGACAAATTGGCTCTTCATTAGGGGAGAGCTATATTTGCCTACTAACACGTCAGCGTGCACTGTCAGAAAGCAAAGGTCTCGTGGGTTCTGGCTTCCGTTGTCACTGAGAGTCCGCAGGCAAGTTATGTTGAGGCTGTTTTCATATTTGTAAACTAGGAAAACATTGACTTCCTAGGGTGGTTGTGACTTGGATAGGATAACGTTCAAAGAATCCAGCGTCAAGCCAGTACGACCTATTGCTCCTCTCCCCGTACTTTTGCTGCTTCTGTGGATTTTTAAAGAAATAGGGTCAGAGTAAGCCACCAGGGCTTTAAAAAGCCTGCTGGTGGCTGACAATTCCCCTGGCCCTCACCCCTCCTGCAAGACTTGGAAGGGCTTAATTGGAACATTTTGTTCCTAAAATTCTTCCCGGTCTATTGGCAAAATTTCTACCATATGGGCTTGGCTTAGTCGCTTAAGGTTTTGAACCTTGCTGAAAATCAAAGCGCATCAGAAGGTGTGGCTACTACCAGTCTTTTGGGCTTGGTCTGGGAACAGGCCCGGGCCAGGCACTAGGCGGGTGCGTGAGCAAGATCCCGACTTCTCGTGAAAGCCTCCAGGCTCGGCTGGCTGGCCCTGAGGCGAGGCGGGAAGCGAAGCGTCTCACCCGCCCGCGGGCGCCGAGCAGCCCCGCCCCGGCCCGGCGGCCCCGCCCCGCCGCTTCTCCGCCGGCTCCCCTGTCCAGGGCCCCCGGCCGCCGGCCGCATGGGCGCGGGCTGGGAGCTGGGGGCGGTGGCTGGCCGCTCGCTGCTGCTGTGCGCCGCGCTGCTGCTCGCGGGCTGCGCGCTGGGCCTGCGCCTGGGCCGCGGCCGGGGGTCGGCAGACCGCGGGGTGCTCGCCTGGCTCTGCTACGACGCCCTGGTGCATTTCGCCCTGGTAAGTGCGGGCGCCGCCACTCTCGGGACCCTCCCCTCCCTGGTCGCGGGGTGTTCCCGGAAAAGGACCGGGACCAGCCGACCGCCCCACGCCCTGCAGCGGGCGGGCGGTCTGCGGAGACCGGGAGGGGCCTGGAGGCCGCGGTGCTGCCCCTCTCGGTCCCCTCAGAATGAGCGCTAACCTTCCTGGGGGTGCCAGTTCCTCTGCCACATTAAAAACGAACAAACAAAAAAACCCTCTGAAATGGTTATTTCTGTACTGTGTTATGTTAGTGTGATTGTAAGCCATCCAGAGGCCTTGGCTTACGTGACCTGCACATAAATGTTGAACGGAAACTATTTGAGAGCGAGAGAGGTCTGGAGTGCCCCAGGGGGAGCAGGGAGAGGTGAGAAGGCGCACTGCGCAAAGTCCGAGCGCGGGTACTGAAACAAAACATCCCGCGTGCCCCGAGTAATCACCATGTTTTGGGTAATGACTGTATGCCAGGCACAGCACCGTGTTTACTATTTCCGATCGTTACAACACCCTGTAATCTACTTACGGTCCCTGTTTTACAGAGGAGAAAACACGCCGTGCAAAGTTAGGTGACTTTACAGGGCCACGCAGCTGGCATGGTTGAGTCAACAGAGTCTGGCTCCAAAGCTTGCACTCTTTGAATCATGCCCGGCTTTGGGAACCGTGTCCCTAAAAATTCAACCCACTTTATAAATAACCAGGAGGTTAGTATTTAAGGGAATTCTGTTGAAATGCCCCCCTCCTCCATGCACACACGTTTTTTAAAGTTTGTGAGTTTTTTAAAGATTTTGTTTATTTATTTGACAGAGAGAGCACAAGGAGGGGAAGCAGCAGAGGGAGAGGGAGAAGCAGACCCCCCCCCCAGCAAGGACCCCATATTGGACTCCATCCGAGGACCCTGAGATCATGACATGAGCCAAAGGCAGTCGCTTAACAGACTGAGCCCCTAAAGGCTTTTGTTGTTGTTGTTAATAACTATGCCAAAATAGCTTTTTTGCAAATTTGATCTTGCTTTGATCTAGGCCAGCCTGTGGTTGATGTGAAGCCAAAGTCTATAGTATTGAGAAAGGAGAAAACAAAGTTATAGTAATCACTTAGGTCGCTAAATGTTGAGCAGTTGGATATGTGCACATACCAGGTGTTGCTGGGATGTGAAATTCTTTCTTTCCTAAAAACTTACATGTGGAAATAAGAGATAGTGACTAGGTCCTTCAACCTGATTTTTTAAGCTGTCATTGGACACAGGTCTCCCAAAGAACAGGGGCAGTAAAAGAAGTGGCTAGCCCTCTTAAAGAAAATGTAGTATAACATATTTCAGACGTACAAAAATGTATAATGAGACTAAAACATATACCCATATGCCCACCTCCTAGTTTAAAAAAATTAAGTCTGCTTTTCAAGCACAACTGTTACAGGTAACATCACACACATTTCCATTTGTGGCACCTTCAGGTTTGAGCAGATGCATGCAGTCATTGCTCCTGTCTCCGCCCACCCCCTGTTCTGAAGGAAATGTCCCTCCCACAGCCCTGTTTTACCTGTCCCAGATGCAGAAGAGTCCACTGTATGAGCGCACCATACCTTAGTTTTTTTAATTCTAAAAAGCACATTTTTTTCACATATTGGAACAATCAGTGACATAAAACCACTGTGGGCTATTTTATTGATATTTATATCTGCGAATTTGGGATGTATCTTATAACTGATGATGAAATATGATAACTTAGCTTATATTAGTAGGTATGTTTTTATTTTGCTGTTTACACACCATACTTCAGCCAGCATCTCTGTACACATATCTTAGAGACTGGTGAGGTGGGCGCTCGAATGAAGCTTAAAGCCTGCAAGAAAAACACGTGCCCTCGGGATCTTTGGCTGGGGTTTTACCCAGCCAAATACCCAGAAATGTGGCATAGGCAAAGACTGGGAAAGAAAGCCCCTCCCAGAGAACTGGAACTGTGACTCACTTGTTCACACTGGAACCTGAGCTGCCTCTTCTTACTCCTTTAAACTTCTCAAAAGGGAGGAGACATTGGGATGCGTTGGCCACCATCAAATGCAGAGCTCCTAGCTGGACAGCGTATCCAGCCAAGCATTCCCAGAGGCACTTCGGCTCCCCGATGTCCAACCAGCATGTGATTCCCCGGGGCTGTGGCCCGGTTGGTTGTGGCCAGGGTGAAGGACATGCTGATTTCCCACCAGTGCACCTGGAAGGAGTTCTGGCAACATACATAGAGAAATCAGTGGTTTGGTTCACCGTTCCTCAAAGATGGCCATGGCATTTTGTGCACGGGTGCTTCATGGTTTTTCCCCCTCATCTGCAATCTAAGTAGAGCATTCCAGGCATGGCCAGTGCAGGGAGGCAGGATATGGATGTCTGTGTTTTGGGATGCATCTCCTGATTGACTAGAGCACAGGGTCTACCTAGGGAAGAAGTGAGGACAGGCCAGAAAGGCACTTGAACGACAAGTAAGACCTTGAATTTCCTTCTGTAATAGAAAGCTGTTGAAGAAAGATCTCAGGCAAGGAAATAGCATGGTCAAAGCAGATCTTTCCAAAATAATTCGGTGGTATTGTGCTAAGTCAGGAATTGTAAAGGGCCTGAGATTGTACCCTTCTTACAAATTAACAAGTTAGCCTGGTTGATTCCCCCAAGTGCCACAGGGCAGCACAGTGAGGGCCCGCTGGTACCTGCATATGCAATGGGGGCATTTACCGGCAAGGAACTGCAAAATTAGGCTCCTGTCTTATCTGGAGTTGCTGGTGACCTGCTCATCCTTCTTGAGAGAGTCCTTATCTTTACTCAAGAATGTAAACAAATCTTCTCTGGGAAGGAAAGACAGGTCTTTATCTTTACTACTCTGGAACATCTCAGGAGGGAGAGATCTCTTTAAGCTTTACTACCTTGGAGTGTCTTCTTATATAAAGATTCTTCATTCGGTGTAAATGCCTGTGCTCAGACACCTCAGATGGTGCAGGAATGCGAGGGGTACATGGAGAATTCTCTCCCAGCACAGTGGATGGTGGATTGGAAAGCATAGTGAAGGGGCAAAAAGATCAGCCAAAAAGCAAGTGCAGCATTTGGGCAGTGAGATGAAAGAGAGCTGAGCTAAGGTGAAATTGGAAGTTAAAATGGGGAAGAAAGCTAAATCCAACAGCCCTTCCAGGGGAGAATGTTGTTAAGTCAAAGTGACGGCTGGTACGTTGTGGGTGGAGATGATGTGGATACTGTTGACAATGTTAGTGAAGACAGGAAGGTCAGATTTTAGAACTATGCGTCTGGAGTTCTGGTGTGTAGTTGAGGGGAAATGGCCAGAAGGCAGTCGAAACTGTAAGACAAGCTGGAGAGACAGATTC
Organism: Callorhinus ursinus; assembly: GCF_003265705.2. NCBI lineage: Eukaryota > Metazoa > Chordata > Mammalia > Carnivora > Otariidae > Callorhinus > Callorhinus ursinus. Next base: position 54,601,843 of record NW_027397069.1, on the reverse strand, counting down.
AGGGCAGAGTGGAGGGAGTTGGACGTTTTTACTGCGTTGGAGGAGACAGCAGGAAGCTCTGGGAGTGAGCAGTTTCTGAGCAAGAGAGAACAGAAAGGTGAAAATGCTGAGGAATGAGAACAGAATCTTTAAAAATGTCTAAAAATGTGTATATATTGAACAGGCAGGAAGAGGAAGAGCCAGGAAGGGGAGACAGTGGGCCGGACCAAGAACCAGGATAGTGCTGGGTCCAGGGACCCAAGGGAAGCAATGACAAGATCACTGTTAATTGCTGCAGCACCATTTAAAAGTAAAAAAAGGTGAGGGCTGAGCCGGAGCCTCTGGGTCCAGTGATTAAGCGTCTGCCTTCTGCTCAGGTCGTGATCTCAGGGTCCTGGGGTCGAGTCCTGCTTCGGGCTCCCTGCTCAGAGGGGAGACTGATTCTCCCTCTGCCCCTCACCCTGTTCTGTGCTTGCCCCCGTGCTTGCTTGCTCTCTGTCTCTCAAATAGATAAATAAAAATCTTTAAAATAAATAAATAAATCATTGGTAAGGGTGCCTAGCTGGCTCAGTTGGTGGAGCATGCAACTTTTGATCTCAGGGCCCCATGTTGGGTATAAAGTTTACCCCCAAAAATAAGATAGTCATTGGTAAAAGTATTGTTTGAGAAACTAAGGACTTAGCAAGTAGGGTAGAAAAAGAATGGAGGCAGCATATGAAAGACTTTTAGAGATTTGGTGGTGGGAGGAAGAGGAGTGTAGGAAGGTAGCTCAAAGACGTAGAAGAAGCAGGCAAGGACTTTGGGTTCTGTTTGAGATGGGAAGGCCTGGGAGCATCCGTGAGCAAGAGCATCATCAAGGGAAAAGTGAAGGGGCAGACAAGTCAGCTCTGCAGCACTTACTGTCTGGTGCTGTACCTGGCTGCGTGAATTAACCTACCACAGAGCTGAATCTGCCTGAATCTACTCCTTGTCCTCAGATCAAACCCCTCTGATTGACTTGTTCCTCCCACACTTCCTTCATTGAGAGCATGACTTAGGCTTGTCCTTCAGGATGAAGGACAGTTGTCATGGAAAACTCGGGCTTCACCTGTCCCCATTCATCCTACCTTAACACCCATGGGTCTTCCTTGAAGAAGTCCCAAGTCCCAGTGGCTGCTCAAGTCCCTATTAATTTGTGTATTCTGGACATTACCCTTTTCCATTTAGCATCACCATCTGTTCTCACCTTCCACGACAATAACTACAGCCTCCGACTCTCGGGATTCTAAAAATTTCTTCCTCCTCCTACTTGCTTTATCATTAGGTCTCAAGTTGCCTTTTAGTGCACAGTCTGTTACTGTCTCCTGTTTTCCCTTTCCTTTTTTGGCATTGTCTTTTTTGTCGGTTTTGCTGTAAAATAGATCTCCTCTCCGGTAAATGCATTTATAGCCTTCATGCTACTTGGCAGGCCTGGTGAATCACAGTTGGTTTCGCTATCTGTTAATGGTAAAGCTTTGTGATGGTTAATTGTCTGTGTCAACTTGACTGAGCCATGGAATGTCTAGTTATTTGCCCACATGTTATTCTGAGTGTTCTGTGAGGGTGTTTTGGATAAGATTGACATTTAAGGGGTGCCTTGCTGGCTCAGGTGGTAGAGCATGTGACTCTTGATTTCAGGGTATTAAGTTCAAGCCCCATGTTGGGCATGGAGCGTCCTTTAAAATAAATAAATAAATAGCATAACATAACATAACGTAACGTAACATAACGTAACATAACATAACATAACATAACATAACATAACATAACATAACATAACATAACATAACATAACGTAACATTTAAACTACTAGACTGAGTAAGGGAGATGGCCCTCCCTAATGTGGGTGGGCCTCATCCAATCATTTGAAGGTCTGAGCAGAACAAAAAGCTGACCATCGGGCAGAGTAAGCTAGATTACTTCCTGCCTGACTACCTTCAGACTGGTAGGTACATTGGCCTTTTCCTCCTTCAGACTCAAACTGAAACAGTGGCTTTTCCTGGGTTTCAAGCCTGCAGCCTTTGTACTAAAACTACATCAGTTCTCCTGGTTCTCAGGCCTCCAGACTCAGACTAAAACCAAATCACCAGCTTTCCTGGGGCTCCAGCGTGCCCACTCACCCTGCAGATCATGGGACTTGTCAGCCTTCATAATCACATAAACCAATTCCTTATGATGGATCCTCTGTGTGTGTGTGTGTGTGTGTGTGTGTGTGTGTGTGTGTCTGTGTGTATCCCCGCCCCATCCCATTGGTTCTGTTTCTCTGGAGAACCTAATACAAGCTTGGAAATGATGCCAAATTAAAAGTCCAGGGAATAGCACCCATAATGACCACTGGCCTTTTTTAGGGTACAGGGGTATACAGCCCTTCTGCTTCTGCAGACCAAAATCCAGTTTGTTTTCTAACATCATGAATAAGACATGCATTAGGGATAGATGTCTAGGTAGCCACACCGCAGAGTGAAATCCTGTTCTGCTCTTCCTCATTTCCCATCCTCCTTGGGGCCGGGTACTGGGCTCGACACAGACACAACGCATGGCCCTTGTCGTCCCTGGGCTTATAGAGTAGCAGAGAGTTTTTCTCTAGTTGTTTCATATGGAGGATAATAGTTACTAATGTCACTCTCGGTGTAACCCATATGAGAAATGGCTTTTGCAGGGAAGTGCTGGGAGAAGCTTAGTTTCTCCTAAAAAAATTGCGTCGTCTACTGCTTTCTGACAGCAAGAACAATGTAAATGTTTCTCCCTTTTCACTTGGCTGCTTGGAAGCTCAGAACCACATTGAACTCTATAATAACAACACAAGAAAGTCTGCATGTATGTGTTCTTATTGGCCTCCTGATCTGGATTCTTATTCATTTTTATATTTTTATGACTAATATGTAAAAATTCTTAAGTACATTTTACCATTTAATTGAATGTTTTTGTTGTAGACCTAAAATATAAGATGAAGTATATAAGTACTTCAACAAATTTTAATGCTGCTAAAATATATTTCCTTTGAAATGGAAGAGATATCCTAGGGAAATACCATGTTTGTTTGTTTGTTTGTTTTGTCCTTCGTAACACAACACACAATTTGTAATTGTTTTGTCTTCCTCTATCCCCAGTACCTGGCGTGATGCCTGGTTTGTAGGAGCTATTCTGGATAATTTGTTGATATCCCATGAATGGAAGAATGATCCTATCATTTCAATTTATGGTAGTTATTAGTCATTTACATGTTAAACCTCAAGTAGCTCAAATATCTAAAATGTCAGAATGCTTTTCCTGTGTCAGTCAGTGTTTTAAAACAAAATTGGTTTGAATTGTATATTCCCATGATCGTTGCCAAACATATAACATTTACAGATCTAAAAGGAAGAAAAAAATAGAACTAACTAGAGATAATTATTGTTCGTAACCTTAAGAATAGTCTTCCAGAATTTGTATGAAAATATATATCCAGATAAATGTTTTTTCGGAGTTGTTTTTATGAAAATGGGATCCTACTATTCATTCTTTGTTGCTTTTTTCACTTAACTATGTTCAGCAACCATCCATATCAGTATCTCTTGAACTGCTTCATAATTTTAAATAACGGCAGAGGATTTCGGTATACTTTATTATAAGCTATTTTTTCAAGATTTATTTATTTGAGAGAGAGAGGGAGGGGGGTGCATGAGTGAAAGAAGGGGCAGAGGGAGAGGGAGGGGGGAAGCTGACTCCCTGCTGGGCTCCATCCCAGGACACTGAGATCACAACCTGAGCCAAAACCAAGAGTCAGACACCCAACCAACAGAGCCACCCAGGCACCCCTTATTATAATTATAACCAGTCCCTAATTGTTGGGCTTGAGGCTCTTTCCAGCTGCTGGCAGTCCTATAGAACGCACTCTGGGCATTTTCATCAATGTGTGTAATTATTTACCCAGGACAAATCCTGAAAGTAGGATTGCTGGATCTAAAGGAAGCCAGTTTTTAAAGACTCCACAAAGAGGGGCGCCTGGGTGGCTCAGTCCATTAAGCGTCTGCCTTCAGCACAGGTCATGGTCCCAGGGTCCTGGGATCGAGCCTCGCATTGGGCTCCCTGCTCCGCGGGAAGCCTGCTTCTCCCCCTCCCTCTGCGCCTCCCCTCCCCCATTCATGCTCTCTGTCTCTCAAATAAATAAATAAAAATAAAATCTTAAAAAAAAATACAGACTGCACAGAGATAGTCACCATTTATATTCTAGTCAGCTACTTTCTCACACCCGTGCCAGCGCTGGGTGTCATTATTAGATCCCATAGCTCTTAGGCACTGGCTCAGGTGTTCTGGGTCTCCTCTGACCCTTGACAAGATGTTCTGTCCGGCTGCCACCACAGCAGCCAACTCCGACTTGACTGCCTTGGGCCCGGAGCAGACAGCCCTTGCTCCCCGCTCCCGCCCCAGGCCTCTGGGATGCAGCTCAGGTGTGAGGTCCTTGGGACCCAGTCAGCTTCCAGCCACCTGCCGTGGGATGGACCTTTGGCAGTGATATCTGGGAGCCCCAGAATAAGTTCTTCTTCCTCCATCCCCTGAGATGGACTCCCCAGAGAAGCAGTAATGCATATACAGTCTCTGGAGAAAGTCAAGCCTGGGCCAGCCAGCCGGTTGCTGAGTGATGTTACTAAGTTACTCATAAGCTCAAGTGATGCAGCCTCAGATGGGAGGAGCCTTCCATCCTCCTTCTCTGTCTCATTTCCCATCCCCCACCTGCTTCCAGCCTCCCTGGGAGAGCCATCCCCATAAAGTGGTGGAACACAGTATAATTCTTTCTGGGGGACCCAAGCCGAGATATCATTTCTCTCTCTCTCTCTTTTTTTAAACTAATCTCTATTCCCACTGTGGGGCTTGACTCATGACCCTGAGATCAAGAGTCCTGTGCCCTACTGACTGAGCCAGCCAGGCAGGCTGATACCCTTTCTCTTAATAGTTGCATATTACTCCATAGCGTGGATAATTGAACCAACCATGCAACCTCAGGTTATTTCTAATTTCTTTTTCCACTAAAAATGGCCAAGATTTTATAATAAACATCCTTGAGCAGGTATCTCTTCTTCTATTGGACAAGTTTAATCAAGCTGAAAAAAATCAAAATAAATGGAATTGGCAAGCTTCCACCCTATCTAGGAGTGGGCAATTCAACCCTTGACTGGGAGCCTACCTTCTTTTGTAGGGTCTCATGAGAACCCGGGAAGAGACTTACATGATTCCCAGAAAAAAAGGAGTGTCTAATCTTTGCTCAATCCTGACCCCATGATACCCTCATAACAGAGCTTCATGCTTTCTAGAAGGCAGGCAGGCTTGCTGTCCTGTACCACGCTTGGGACAGGAATATGGGGCTTGGATCCTGGGGTCCACCCTCTAATAGCCTGTTTTTCTTTTTTTTAGGACTTGTTTATTTATTTTTAGAGAGAGAGAGAGCACCAGAGGGAGGGGCAGAGAGAGAAGGAGAAGCTCAAGCAGACTCTGTGCCCCAACTTGGGGCTCATCCATCTCACCACCCCGAGATCACAACCTGAGCTGGATGCCTAACCGACTGCACCACCCAGGTGCCCCGATACCGTTTTTCTATACAGCTCTTCATCTTTTCCTTATTGAGCTGAAAGGGGTGTTCATATGACAGTACAAATGATTTCACTCATATCTTATATGCATCCTCTTCTTTTTGACCAAGAAAGTGTCTCAATTGCATTTGTTGACTAATCCATCCTTTCTCCACTTACTTGAAATTCTATTTTTATCGTACACTGAAATCTTTTATATGCATGGATAATTGGGAGATTTAAAAAATTTGGTTCTGTTTTATGAATCTTTCAATTTCAGGTCTGTCCATACAGTTTTGTATTATTTTAGCCTTATAGTGTATTTTAACACCTGACAAACCAAACTTCTTACCCCTCACTTCCAAACCCTTAAAAATGAATCCTTCTACATGAACTTTAGATTCCCTTTGCCAGATTCTAAAACTTGGTGTTTTAATTTGGAATTTTCTTAAACTCCTACATTAACTTGAGAGTAAGTGATATCTTTACAATACTGAGTCTCTTCTAAGAATTGAGTGGATCTCAATTTATTTAAATCTTCAGTTACGGTCTCTTAAAATTGACTCCTAAATATTTTTATTGCTACTGTGAGATATTTTTCCTTTGTACTTTTAACTGGTTGTTGCTATAAATGGAAACTATTGGGATATATCTATATATAGTAACCAGCCACTTTCTATATTCTCTTTTTCCCCATTCCAGCGTTACGGAGTTGTAATTTCCGTACAGTAAAATCCACCCCTGAGGAGTACAGCTTGGTGAGATTGGTGAGTGTAGAGTTGTGTGACCACCATCACAAACACAGTATAAAACATTTCCATCACTTTTTTTACAAAGGTTTCTGCCGTCCCTTTGCAGATGTCCCCCACCCTGACCTCTGGCACCAGGAAACGCTGATCTGCTTTCTTGTCATAACAGTTTACTGTTTCTGGGATTTCATATAAATGAAATAATGGGATATGTAGTCTTTTATTTGGCATAAATTACTGAATGGTATCCCACTACATGGATATATCCCAATTTATTTATCCATTAACCAGTTAATGAACTTCGGGGTTGTTTCTAGTTTTTGACTGTTATAAATGATGCTGCTATGAGTATCTGCTTGCAAGTCTTTGTGTGGTCATGTGTTTTCATTTCTCCGGAGTAAATGCCTAGGAGTGGGATTTTTTAACTAAGGTAGCAACTACCAAACATTTTCCAAAGTGGTTCTACCATTTCCATTCCCACCAGTGATATGTCACTGCTCCAGCTACGCCATATTCTCACCAGCACTTCGTGTCTTCATCCGCTCTGGCTGTCATTACAAAAATATCGTAGACTGGTGGCTTAAAGAACATTTATTTCTCATGTTGCGGAGGCTTGGAAGTTCGAGATCAGGGTGCCAGCATGGTTGGGTTCTGGTGAGACACCTTTTCTTGGCTTGCAGATGGCTGCCTGCTTGTTGTGTCCTCACATGGCTGAGAGAAAGCCTTGGTCTCCCTTCGTCTTATAAGGACAACAGTCCTATCACGGGGCTCTACCCTTGTGGCCTCATCTAAACTTAATTATCTCTAAAGGCCCCACCTCTAAATACCATCACGTTGGGGGTTAGGGCTTCAGCAGATATATTTCAGGGGGTTCATTCAGTACATTACACTTAGACTGGTATTTTTGTTGTTTTGTTTTAGTCATTCTAATAGATGCATATGAACTAACCGTATCATAGTTTCAATTGGCATTTCCATGATGTCTGGTGATATTGAACACCTTTTCCTATGTTTCTTTGCTCTCCATACATCTTCTGGGATTTGCCCATTTTTTAAATGAAACTTGTAATTTTGAGATAATGGTAACTTCCTCCCAGAGAGATAATACAGAGAGATCCCATGTACACTTTATCCAGTTTCCCTGGTGATAACATCTTACAAAATTATAGTCTAATATCACAACGAGGACATTGAAATTGACACAATCAAAAGGCAGAACAAGGAGCACGTGCTCAGTTTCAAACATTTATGAAATTGCAGAGATGTCAAGGACCTCCCAGCTGAACCCCCCAGGTTCCGCTATGATTGGACGGGGACCAGTGGCCCCCCTTCCCCCGCGCCCTGTGTTCCTGGTGATGTTGTGCTGCTCCCCCCTCCCCCATGGCCGCCCTGATCCAGCAGGATTGAGGAAACTCCATGCCCCAAAGCCAACCTGCTGGCAATGGCCAAGACCCTGGAAAGTGGCCTTGTACCTCACAGTCCATCTTGCGGGAGCTTACTGATGCCAGCCAGAGCTCCAACAAAGCAGTGCCATCGAAGGTTTGATGGCCCCGGGCTGGAAGAACTTTGGCAGTTTCAATGCTTTGGACAGCCTCGGTGAGTGAGTGGGCACCTTCTCAAAAGAGGGATCCAGAGGCAGGATCAACACGACTCTCCCAACGCAGAGAGCTTCTCTAGGGCTGTGGGCACCTCTCCACATTCTCACTGGGCCACCCCCTCACCCTGCCACCTCTTGGTCCCCATGCGATGGTGACCCAACAGTCCCCGTTTCCCAGGGACTGCAGGCATTCCTGAAATGAGATGGGTTACCCTGCCTTCTGCTCCTTTCATTTTCCGCCTCCAGACCTTTCCTGTGTATCCTTGTCTACCCGTCTCCACCTGCTTTTTCCTGGCCTTTCTCTTGTCTCCTGCCTTCTCCGTCCCAGCAGATCTAACACTGGAAAGTTTTTTTCTCATCTACCTGGAACTGCCAAGGGTAAAGAAATAGCAATTTGAAGACTGATCAAATAGCGTTGTGTTTATATTTAAACTGAGGCAGGACAACCAGTTTTTTTTTTAATTATTTGAAAAGAAGGGATTAGGCAAAGAAGAACGCTTGTTTCTCCCAAGGCTTAGAACGATTAGTTCCTTGTAGGAAAAGGGCTTTTTACATTCTCTGGGTATGCACCTGTGCGCAGGCGCACACAGGCGCGCATCCCCCCCCCCCCCGGGAGAAACCCTGTCGGGGGGCCCTGGGGCAGTTGCCTCCCTGCCTCCCGGTTTATCATTATAGTCTGCCTTCCACACCCCCCCACCCCCGCTCTCTGTGAACTCTCTATCATGATGTAGCACAGGCCTTTTTTGAGGCGTGTCAGGGAGTTACTGCCTCTCTTGCCGAGGCTGTGAGTCCCTTGGGGACGAGGACTATTACTTTCCTAGTCTTGCATCTTCAAAGATGCACTGCCTGGCTGCATAATTGATTTGCAAAACTGATTTCATCCCAAAGACCTCAAGGTGTTTTATGACCGTCGGCTCCGTTAGCCAAATGAAAAGCGAGTTGGCTAGAGCGGTGCTTTCCACTGGAGAATCTGTTTCTGCCCATTCAAAATGGTGGCCCCAAATCGCTACCACTTTGTGGAAGAGATTCAGAGGAGCTTTTGTGTTACTTGAGATTTTCCTTGCACGGTATACTTCTTTGAAAAGTTGCCATCCTCTGTGACATTTTGGGATGAAAGGCGAAGGGGCAGCGCAGGTGGCAGGGTTCATCTTTAGGATACAAGTTCCTGAGGACGGTGGTAGCTCAGTGTCAGACCTGTTAGTGAAGCTCTTTGGGGCCAGAACCCCTGCATTTATTTCCTCAAACTAGGTCAAGTAATGGGTGGGCACGCATGGCAACAAGGAACACGGTAACTTGTGGAAGTGCAGCAGAAGCTGAGATGTAGCTGCGCCATTGGAGGTTGGTTCTGATTCACAGGCAGCTCTGGGTTAAGAAAATTATTACCCTCCTAGCTCCTCTCTAGGTTTGCTTCTCTTTCTGTCACTTGCTGGCTTCCTCGCCCTTTATTCTTTTTTTTTTTTTTAAGATTTTATTTACTTATTCATGAGAGACAGAGAGAGAGAGAAAGACAGAGAGGAGCAGGCTCCCAAGGAGCAGGGAGCCCGATGCGGCACTTGATCCCAGGACCCTGGGATCATGACCTGAGCCGAAGGCAGACGCCCAACCATCTGAGCCACCCAGGCACCCGCCCTTTATTCTTTTTGTGTATCCTGTAGCATCTACTCCTCATACCCATGTATTTTCAGTCGAATTGTGTCCTCTCCCCAACAAAACATGTTGGAGTCCTAACCCTCAGTACCTCAGAATGTGGCCCTACATTCTGAGGGGGCTTTATAGACCTAATGAGGCCATTAGGGTGGGCCTTCAGGATGACTGGTGTCCTTATAAAAGGGGAAATTGAGACACAGAGACACAGACAGGTTCCATGTGAAGATGAAGACAGAGATCAGGGTGATGCTTCCACAAACCACAGAACACAGGCAAACCACCAGAAGCTGGAGGAAGTTATGGTACGGGTTCTCCCCCTCCCACCCCTAAGAAGGAACCCACTGTGGTCACACCTTGATCCGGGGCAGCCAGCCTCCAGCACCGTGAGACAGTAGATGTGGTTTACTGCATTATGGCAGCCCAGCAAACGGACACACCATCCTCGCTCGTACATGCTTCCTTGTAACTTTTTATTCATAATGTCAAGTTGTTTGCCTCTCACAACCTCGCCTACATAATTAGTTTTCGGAAATCAGTTGGGATTCACTCCCTTTGTTTGTCAATTTCTGTTCCAGAGAGCAAGAATTTCCTTGGCCCAGTGTGTCCCTGTTTGGATGTGGCTTTTTGGATAGGCCGCCCTGTAGGCCAGCAGCCAGTCTGCGAGTTGTCTGCTCTGGAGTCCTGTCATCCCTCCTTGTCCCTCCTTGTCCTCTGGGCCAGTCACCTGTTGCCAAAGCAGTGGTTGTCCCAGTGTAAGCCAGTTTCCCACAGCCGTCCACTCTCCGGGGACTGGGGGTAGACTGGGCGTGGCCATGCATCATGATGGACACATCTAATGGAATGCCCAGTACCGTGTGTGGAAAGCCACCTCGGCCTAGGAAGATGCTCTAGGGGCCAAGCAGTCCAGTCTCCCGCTTGAATTTGGAATTGTACTAATAAACCAAAGAGACATAGGGTCGTCCACCCTTTGCTTGAAAACTTTCAGCCAATAGCATCTTTCCAGAATGGTATAGCTCTAGCGTTAAGAAAATTCTTTCTTATGGTGAGCTGAAATTAGCCTCCTTATGATTTCTACTCGTTGGTCCTAGTTCGGCCCTTATGTAGCGCGAAGGGAAGTAGAGTCTCCTGTCTACCCTACAGCGCCCCCTAGTGTCAGTGCCTCCCACTATTTCTCAGGACATGGTTTCCTGGTGCTTTACTGTCCTTGTCACTCATCTTCACCCAGGCCACCAGTTGCCTTTTTTTTTTAATTTTTTTATTGTTATGTTAATCACCATACATTACATCATTAGTTTTTGATTGCCTTTTAAGTGCAGTGCCGATTACTCAGCACTGTTCCAGAGGGGTCTGACCGTTATTCAAGAAGCCTGGGCTGGGGAGGGAAGTTAGAGCATGGGCTTTAGGGTCGAATGGATGCATTCTCGGATGCTGGTTCTGCCATTCACCAGCTGCGAGATTCTGAACAGTACCTTTTCCCTACCACAACCCTTTCTGTAAGGAGGAAGAGAAAGAAGGAAGGGAACTTTTGTCTCTGCTCCCTTATTGTCTTAATATGTTGGGGCTGCTGTGACAAAATACCACAGACTGGGTGGCTTATAAACAGTAGACCTTTATTTCTCAGAATTCAGGAAGCTGGCAGTCCAAGATCAAGTGGCCCTCATGGCAGGGGAGGTCCCTCCCCTGGCTCTGGAGGTGGTGTCTTCTTGCTGTGTCATCTTGGTGGAAGAGGCTAGGAATCTCTCTGGAGCCTCTTAAGAGAGTCACTGATCCCATTCAGGTGGGCTCCACCCTCAGGACCTGAGCACCTCCCAGACGCCCCACCTCCTAGTATCATCGTCTTTGGGAGATAGAATTTCAACACATGCATTTGGGTGGCACCCATTCAGACCAAAGCTCTTATCCTTAAAGTATGGAAATAATATTTTCTTCAAAGCATTGTTGTGAGGATTAAGTGGAGCTTTGTCATTTAAGACAGTGCTTCTCAAACTTGAAAATCCCCAGGGAACTTTTCACGAGGCAGATTTGAGTCCATAAGTCTGGATCTGAAATTCTGCATTTCTGACAAGCTCCCGGGTGATGCCCAAGTTGTGGTTCGTGGACCACATTTGAATAGCAGGGATGTGGGACGCTTGGCACAGTGCCTGGCACCCAGCAGAGTTCCGTAAATGTTGATTCTGTCTTCCTCTGTCCCTCCCGTGACCCTACTCGCTGTACTCCATGCTAGGATTAACTTTTCACTTTCTTCCTGTCCCTATGTAATATAGTGACAAAGCACTTGTCCAACAAAGATGAGCCTTTGAAAGTTTCCTTTCAAATCCTTAACCAGAGAAATAACGGTCTCGGCAGAGAAGGGTATAGTCTTAAAAGGGGAGAGATGTTTTCAAGTTCTAAACCAAACGCTAAGCTGCCATCACATAGGAACAATAGAACTGGCGTTGTTGTTCCATCCGCAAAGTTCTGGAGAGGCCAGCACTGTCCTCTGTGAATACCGGGCAACGGCCCATCTGCACGGCAGGTTCCATCAAACGGAAGGCGTCATGTCATTAAGGGGACGGCAGCTGGGCAGCCTAGATTTATGAAGTCACTAAAGCCTTGTCATCGAGGTGCCATAGGAGGCTGAAGCAGCTGATCCTTCCAGAAACAATGATGGGTGCTGTTGCCATGACATGGAAAAATCAAGTCTGATTAGGCTGAGATTTTGAGAGTCTGAATAGAAAATGCTAATAAATTTTGACAGGACTTAGGTGGTGATTCCATTCTAATCCACTTTATTCTCCCACTCTTAGTAATGAGTGTTGTGCTGTTTTTCTCTGGTTCTTCATGCAAACAAGCTAAAAAAAACCAAAAGGCTTGCAAGATACATTTGAATGCAGATTTAGCCTTCACAAATACCGACATAAATTACCAAAAAAAAAAAAAATGGGATTCTTTTTCTTTTTTATTTCTATAAAGCCTTCCCCCCCACAACTAAATTTTCCTGTAAGGGTTGAAATGAGTAAGTTGCACATTTTCTCTAAAGTGGTCATTGAATTACAGAGAGCAGTAGCTTGCTGAGCCCAACCTTTTTTGTTTTTGTTTTTAATCTGAGTTTTGGCTGGTAATTGTCTAAAAGCTTCCAAAATACAGTTGCTAGAATTACAGTCTGGAACGCCTTAAATGAAAAATGACCTTGCTGTTGTTACTTTTATTTGCCCTGACACAATTTAGCTTTTAAGTTGATTTTCTTAGCAGCTCAATTAATTACAGTTCAATCATTCAATCATTAGAGCATCTAATAGAAACTTCTGTATGTTTTTTTTATTTTTTTCCCAAAAATACACTTTATTTTTTAGAACAGTTTTAGTTTTATGGAAAAATTGAGAAGATAGTATAGAACATTTCCATGTATGCTACACCAGGTGCTTCCTATTACTAGCACGTTTTTTTTATTTTATTATGTTATGTTAATCACCATACATTACATCGTTACTTTTTGATATAGTGTTCCATGATTCATTGTTTGCACCTAACACCCAGTGCTCCATTCAATATGTGCCCGCTTTAATACCCATCACCGGGCTAACCCATCCCCGCACCCCCCTCCCCATTCTGTATGTTCTTAAAACAAAATTCCTGATCCACAGAACTTGAAAATTTTTTAAATAAACAAACATGGTGGGGCCCCTGGGTGGCTCAGTTGGTTAAGCGACTGCCTTCGGCTCAGGTCATGATCCTGGAGTCCCGGGATCGAGCCCCACATCAGGCTCCCTGCTCAGCGGGGAGTCTGCTTCTCCCTCTGACCCAACCCCCTCTCATGTGCTCTCTCTCTCTCTCTCTCTCATTCTCTCTGTCTCAAATAAATAAATAAAATCTTTAAAAAAATAAAAAAATAAACATGGTAAAATTTTCCTCATCACCCTCTGGGTTTATATTTGAAATTTAATAGCAGAAAGAAAATATTTTAAATATTTATGGCTCCATAATAACATATACATAAAAAGTATTTTTTTAGGATTTATTTATTTTGGAGAGAGAGCAGGGGGCGGGGCCAGGGTGCAGAGGGAGAGAGAGAGAGAATCTCAAGAGGACTCTGCACTGAGCGCGGAGCCCATCGTGGGGCTCGATCTCAGGACCCTGAGATCATGACCTGAGCTGAAATCAAGAGTCGGAGGCTTAACTGACTGAGCCACCCAGGCGCCCCCATGAAAAGTTTCTCAAGGGCTGCCATGAAACACCAGGAGTGTCTCAGGAGAGTGAGATCGGGGATCAGGAGGAAAAGAATTTTACCTTTCACTTTATACCTTTTCATTTTTTTAAAAAAAACTTTCAGTGGGGCGCCTGGGTGGCTCAGTCGTTAAGCGTCTGCCTTCGGCTCAGGTCATGATCCCAGGGTCCTGGGATCGAGCCCCACTTCGGGCTCCCTGCTCCGCGGGAAGCCTGCTTCTCCCTCTCCCGCTCCCCCTGCTTGTGTTCCCTCTCTCGCTGTGTCTCTCTCTGTCAAATAAATAAAATCTTAAAAAAAAAAATACTTTCAGTAATGTATCCCTTTAATAATATTTTTTAGTAATTAAAATAGTTAAGGTATACCACCAGAAGAAATGTCATAGAATTACCATATGATCCAGCAAGCCCACTTTTATATAAATAGCCAAAGAAATTGGAACCAGGGACTTTGATACTTGCACACAGCAGTTTTATTCATCGTAGCCAATCAACAGATGAGTAGAGAAACAAAATGTGATGGATACATACAATAGAATATTAGTCAGCCTTAAAAAACATGAAATTCTGGCACATACTACCACACAGAGAAGCTTGTGGACATGATGCTGAGTAAAATAAGCCAGTCATTAAGACACAGATCGTATGATTCCACTTATATGAGGTACTTCGAGTAGTCCAGTGTGTCGAGACAGAGTGGTGCTTGTCAGGGCCCGAGGCTAGGAGGAGAATGAGTTATTATTTAATGGGTTCAGAGTTTCAGTTTGGGAAGACTCAGTAATGGAGATGGATGGTGGTGATGGTCACACAATAACGTGAGTGTACGTACCACCACTGAATTGTAGACTTAAAATGGTTAAAATATTAAATTTTATATATTTTACTATAATACTTTTTTTTTTAATTTACATTCTTTTCTGGGGGGAAGAAAGCCAGGCCTGGGTACTGTAGGCAGAGGAGCAGCTCATGCACAGGCCTGGAGGAGTGAAAACCAGCCCGAGGTCTCCTGCAAACACAAGTGTAGGTGCCCTCTGCCCTGGTGAGGGAGCCCAAGGGGAGGGGCAGGGGCCATCGCTGTCGGCTACAGCGCCGGGCAGGGCAGAGTCTGGACCCACCAGGCCTCCTAATGTCCTGCCCTCTGCACCCCTGGGCTACCATCCCTGTCCTGCCACCTTTCAGCCTGCCTGCTAAGGCCCAGCTCTAGGCCTGCCTCCTCCTAGAAGTCTTCCTGACTGTCCCAACCACAGGCCCCTCATCTTTTTCCAATCTTTATTAAATTGGAAGTTGGTATTACCCAACTAGATAAGCTCTCTGAGGCCAGAACCCAGCCTATGCTAAATTTAAAAAAAGCTGGGGGCGCCTAGGTGGCTCAGTCAGTTAAGCGTCTGCCTCGGCTCAGGTCATGATCTCAAGGTCCTGGGATCAAGTCCCATATCGGGCTCCCTGCTCAGCGGGGAGTCTGCTTCTCCTCGTTCCTCTGCTCCTCCCCCCTGCTCATGCTCTCTCCCTCTCTCTCTCTCTCTCTCTCTCTCTCAAATAAATAAATAATTTTTTTAAAAAGTCCTGGCAATTGATTTAAAAATGTTATTCAATTAGTAATGTTGTTATTTCTTCCACAGCTCTTGTTCTACCTGTCTGGTTTTTTAATTAATTTTTTTGAAGGGGAAGATAATTGTTGATTCACATGTAGTTGTAAGAAATAATACAGAGAGAGCCCATGTATGCTCTGCTTAGCTTTCCCCAAGGGTAACACTTTTTAAACCTACAGTATAATATAGTGTAATATCACAAGCAGGACATTGATGCAATCCACTCATCTTACTCAGATTTCCCTAGATCCACTTGCATGTGTGTGTGTGTGTGTGTGTGTGTGTCTGTCTGTCTATTAATTTCTGTACCATTTTACCAACTGGGTAGGTTCAAATATCCACCACAACAGGATACCAGATAGTTCCAACACCGCAAGGATCCCTAGTGTTGTCCTTTTGTATTCACTGGCACTTGCCCTGCCCGCCCCCCCCCCCGCCCATCTCCTCCAGCCACTAACCCCTGGCAACCACTAACTAATCTGTCCTCCATTTCTTAAAATTTCTCATTTCAAAAAGTGTTATATAAATGGAATCAGAGAGTATATGTAATCTTTTGGATTGGCTTTCTTCACTCAGCAAATTCCCTGGAGATCCATCCAAGTTGTCGAGTGTATCAATAGTTGGTTCCTTGTTGCTCGGGAGTGCTCCAGGATGGATGGACTGTGGTTTGTTTAGGCATTCACCTGGTGAAGGACGTCCAGCTTTAAGCTATTACAGATAAAGCTGCTATGGACATTTGTGTGCTTGTTTTTGTGTGAACATAAGCTTTTATTTTTCTGGGACAGGTGCCCAAGAGTGCAACTGTTGGATCCCATAGTAATTGCATATTTAGTTTTAGAATAAACTGCCAGCCTCATTTTCCAGAATGGTACCGTTTTCATCCCACCAGAAACACGTGAGTGATCCACATCCTTATCGGCATTTGTTGTGGTCACTATTTTTTTTTATTTTATGCGTTCTGATAGGTGTGGAGTACTAACTCATTGTGGTTTTTATTGGCATTTCCCTGCCTGCTAATGATGTGGAACATCTTCTCATGTGTTTGCTTGCCGTCTGTAGACCCTCTTTCCTGAAATGTTTCTTCATTTCCTTTGCCCATTTTCTAAATGGGTTAATTGGGTGTTTGCTGTTGTTGTTGTTTAACTCTCTTATCCTTCACTACCCTCTCCCTTCTTTTATTTCTTATTCCTTTAGTAAACATTTATTAGCATGTACCATCTATCAGGCATTTGGAATACAGAGATAAAAGACAAAGACTTTGCCTTAAAGGAACTGATGGTTTGGAGGAGGGGACAAGTAAGCAGAGTTCTTCTATGTAGGAGACGCACCTACTTCCCGTCAAGAGAATCAGTGAAGCCTTGCTTCCTGGAGGAGGCAGCATCTGATCAGCATGTGGAGGCATGAATATATTTATTATACTTTACGTATATTACAGTTGACCCTTGAACATCGTGGGTTGCACTGCACTGGTCTGCTTATACATGGATTGTTTTGATAAATATAGTACAGTACTGTATGTGTATTTTCCTTATGATTTTCTTAATAATTTTCTCTAGCTCACTTTATTGTAAGAATACAGTATATAATACATATAGCACACAAACTATGTTAATTGATTGTATGTTTTCAGTAAGGCTTCTGGTCAGTAGTAGGCTATTGGTAGTTAAGTTTTTGGGGAGTCAAAACTTATATGTGGATTTTTGACTGCACAGGGGTTGGTGCCCCTAACCCCTGTGTTGTTCGAGAGTCAGCTGTATACTGCCATTACATTTGAGACATTAATATAGTAAGAAGTGCCTTCTGGGCGCCTGGGTGGCTCAGTCATTGAGCGTCTGCCTTCGGCTCGGGTCATGATCCTAGGGTCCTGGGATCGAGTCCCACATCAGGCTCCCTGCTCGGCAGGAGACCTGCTTCTCCCTCTCCCACTCCCCCTGCTTGTGTTCCTGCTCTCGCTGTGTCTCTCTCTGTCAAATAAATAAATAAAATCTTTAAAAAAAAAAAAAAAAAAAAAGAAGTGCCTTCTAAAAGCCCCTCGGTATCTTTCTAAGTAATTCATAATGGGAACTTGTCATTAATTCAAGGTTAGTAAACACTGAACACAAAATATCATCCTGGGTTCTTGAAGATTCTGAGATAAGACAGCATTCCAGACTCCAAAGGTGTATGATCTAATGGGAACTAGAGATTGATAACCAGCAGACAGTTGATTATAGAAGCACAAATTTAGTAACACAGTAGAGTGAGGAATTATCACGAGGAGGTTGGGAAGATTTCTTAGAGGAAGGAGGGTTTGAACTGGCATTTGAAAAAGGAGTAGAACTTGAAGACGTAGATATAAAAGGGACAAAATTTGTCATACACTCCTAGGTCCCTGCATGTTATAGATTGCCAGACCCCCATCTTGCTCTTACCCACAGAGTTGCTTCTGAGGAAAGGTCCCGGACCTAATGTCGGAGTCCAGGTTTTGCTAATGGCTTCAGTTGAAGAGATTGCTAGTGGAAGTCATGTCTAGTTTTAGGATGAGATCCGCAATCTAATTTTAGGCGGTCCTTCATCTTAACAGATAGATGGAATGAGACCTACAGAGGATCAAATTCAGCCCAGCCTTATTGCTCCTGCTGGCCAGGCCAGTGGATGTGTTTTGTCTAGAAAGTCCTCAGGCCAAGCCAGGGAAGTGGTGTGGATTTCCTGCTATGTCTCTGCTAAAAATAAAAAATTGATTGGTGAAAATAAAGTGTTACACAGTGGATGGGGAATACTTCCTATTTTAAAACATTGCTGTTTATCTCCTTGTAATTTTTTAAAATCTCCCTTAAAGAATATAATTTTTTTTTAAGATTTTATTTATTTATTTGGCAGAGAGATAGAGAGAGAGAGCAAGTAGGCAGAGAGG
The DNA here is from genome assembly GCF_003265705.2 of Callorhinus ursinus. NCBI lineage: Eukaryota > Metazoa > Chordata > Mammalia > Carnivora > Otariidae > Callorhinus > Callorhinus ursinus. Next base: position 54,583,624 of record NW_027397069.1, on the reverse strand, counting down.
CAGGCAGAGGGAGAGGGAGAAGCAGGCTCCCCGCCGAGCAGGGAGCCCGATGCGGGGCTCAATCCCAGGACCCTGGGATTATGACCTGAGCTGAAGGCAGCCGCTCAACTGACTGAGCCACCCAGGCGCCCCAAGAATATAATTTTTACATATACTCTTAGGTAAACCACATTTACCAAGTAAGTAACTTACAAAGTGTCAAGAAAAGACAGAACAAACCAACTTTAAAGCTTCTGTTTAGCAGAGATGAGCGTGTATAAGAAGCTGGACGACATTAATGAGATGGGGAGAAAGTCAGGTTTCTTCTCTCAATAAGAGAAAAAGAAAGGCAGTTATAAACTAACATAAACAAAAATATTTTATAAGAAAGTCATGGCCCAAATATGTAGCAAACTAAAATACAGCATGATTTTGAGAAATTTATGAGTCTAATAAAGGATATTCCAGCTGCCACATTCTTCTTAAATGACACAGGAGTCAAAGTACTAGATCTGTAGAGAAAGAAGTTGTGGCCCTTTGCAGTGAATGACATTTACCTAATCACCATATTGTAAATGCTGCTGATTTTCAGCTTTCAGAATTCACATAAAATAGGAAGACAAATATGTTTACAGAACAAGAATGGAAATGTAATCAATCTCAGCAATGTACAAGCAAAGTAGACAGAAGTTGAGTGTTGGAAATGGGGAGGAGAGGAAGAAAGCATGGCCGGGGCTAGTGTCCTCATCTTGTACATTGGGAAGTCCAGATGCTGGGCAACACTGATGAATGAGGAAGCTGAGGTTTTTAAGTTTACTACCTAAGTTACAAATTTGGTAACAAATGGAAGAATTAAAGAGTATAATATAGCTATTTGAAAGGGTTCAGGGGTAGCTGGGTGGCTCAGTCGATTAAGCAACCGGTTTTAGGTCAGGTCATGTTCTCAGTGTTGTGAGATCAAGCCCTGCATCATCAGGCTCCATGCTTAGCAGGGAGTCTGCGTATGATCCTCTCCCTACCCCCCTACCCCCCCCCACACATACGTGTTCTCTCTGTCTCTCTCTCTCTCTCTCTCAAATAAATAAAATAAATCTTTAAAAAAGGGGGAGTGGTTCAGGACATGCCACTCTAAACTATGACATTTTGGCATATTGATGGTTATGAGCTGAAGGCATTTGGAAAAAAGCAGATGTAGGAAGGCCTCTCTGACCTGCTCCTTTCTACCTAAAATCAGGTCATTAAATTTCCCATGAGAACGGTGCCCTCCCTGCACCAGGAAGAGAAGAACGTTCTTATCACCGGAGACTGGGAGTCAATGCTGAAATGGACCTGTATGAACAAACCTACTAAAATAACCCTTATCTTCCACTGCTTTCCCTCGTATATTTCTTAGTCACTTTCCCACAATTTACTGTCCCCTAGTCCATGCCCCTTTGTGTTGTCACATCTCCGTAATTTATCATTCTTTGTGTAAAACAAAGTATACAAGCTTTTGGGCCTAACAGCTTCTTTGGGTCTTTGTTTTCCTTTTAAGGACTCCCATGTACATGTAAAAATAGTGAATAAAATGCGTGTGCTTTCCTCCTGTTAGTCTGTCATGTCAGTTAATTCTTAGGCCAGCTACAGAGTCAGAGGGCAGCAGGAAGTTTTTCCTCCCCTACACTATCAAAAAACTGTAAAAAGTGGAGATGCAGAGGGGAGACATAAGTTAAATCGTAATTTTTCAGGATTGGCAGTCAGTTGAGAATATCTAAAGAAATAGCAGTGTAAGTATATTGTGAGTTAGGATGATAATCCCCAGAACTAAACGCAGCTCTAAGTGATAACCTCTGGGAAGTAGTACAGTAAGTGAGCAGGGATTAGGCAGAGACATCATTTTAATGTCATATAAGCAACTGCATTGGTAAAAAGAAGTGGGAAAAGAAGTTTTAGTGACCAGCAATAAAATGTGTTCAAAGGAGCAACATGACAATTAGATACCCCAGTGAATTCTAATTAATTAGTTTTGAATTTAAGCAAAGAAGCACTTCAGTGATAGGAAAGTACTCAGTGTAACTGCAGATCTTTCATTACCTAAAATTTAAAATGTAGTCTGTAAGGATTTTAATTTTCCTAAATTTGCCCTTATGCAGGAAAAAGAACTAGTTTAACTCCGACATAGATATGTAAATGCCACTTTTGTTAAGAGAGATCCTGGCTGTTTTTTGAGGCGAGACAAAATGAACTGCTGTGAGGCACTTCTCAAAGGTGTAAAATCACTGGAATAATCCAGAATTTAGCCTATTTAATATAACATTTAAGCTCTTTCCTTGTGCATAATTTTCAATGTATTTTTCCCCATAAGAACACACTTCTGATTTTTATCATGCCAATCATTGAAAAACAGCATTTATTAGATAAACATTCCCTTTGGACATATCTTTTTGCAAGGTCGGGGGGCGGGGTCTGGCTCCAGGCTCACACCCCACGGGGTCGTGGAGGTGCAGAGGGTGCGGACCAGGATGTGGGCTCCTGGGGACGCTGCCACGCATCTGCGGTGCCATCCTGTGGCTGTGATGCTAAATTAGAGCCTGATTTCATTTTCTTCTCTCCAGGAAGGCCCTTTTGTCTACTTGTCTTTTGTAGGAAACGTTGCGGATTCCGAAGGCTTGATTGCTTCATTGTGTAAGTAATTTTAAAATGTTTGCATTTGGAATGTTTGAGGAGATTAATTGCAAGTATGGCTGTCAATTAAATGAGTCCCTGTCGCACAAATGGTGTGATTTCATTTATATGAAATGTCCAGAATAGGTGAATCTCTAGAGACAGATGATAGATTTGTGGTTGCCTAGGACTAGAGAGGGAAGACAGAGGAGGGGGATGGAGAGTGAGGGGTTTGGGTTTCTTTTGGGGAGTTAATGAAATGTTCTAAAATTTCATTGTGATGATTCGAATCTGTGAATATACTAAAACCCACTGAACTGTACACTTTAAATGGGTGAATTGTATGATGCGTGATTTATATCTCAATAAAGCTGTGTATTAAAAAATATGTTTATACTGCAGATTGAAGAATTTGCAGTATTTAAACTGGGTGCTTTTCCGTACTTTTAACGTCAACCTTCACTTTATCATATATACATACGAGGTCTGTATATGCGTGTGTGTGTGTGTGTGTGTGTGTGTGTGTGTGTGTGTGTGTGTATGTAGTCCTGAAGATAATTTCCAAAGCTCCTCTGGTTCTGCAGAGGTGTTAACTAGTTTTGCCTACCTTCTTCATGCTGCTGTAAATCAGTCAACTTTCCATCAGTTAGTATCGACTTCCTCCCCCGTACTGTGTCAAATTTGACAAACAAATGAGCCAGGCAACAACAGGATCCTTCACCACCATTATAGAATTGCCTTATGCAAGGTAACTTCTTTGAGACTTTGCATCAGAAATTCTGCATTGTTTATCTCATTTCTTGCATAATTCTGAAATCAGGTCCTTCAGCCAGGACCTATGTCCAGACTGCTGTTCATCACTAGAGTTAGGGAACTTCGAGAGAATCCAGGCAGCTATCGTTAGTGCTTCTCAAAGCAAAATGTGTGTTGTCTTTGATGCCTGTCAGGTCCCAGCCAGGGGTAGCTCAGGGAGCCTGAGCCCCCACCTCAGGAGGGAGGTGTTGCTATGCACATTCGTGTGTGTGATGTGATGAGTGGGCCGGATTAAACTGTGCCTGAGAGTTGCTGGGGAAGCCCAGGGGCTGGAGGACGCAGCCTAAGTCATTGCCCTCCACCCTGGCTGCCTGGCCCGGCATCAGAGAAAGTGAACGACCCAGCTTTGGCCCAGTCCCATGAAATGCAAATGTCTAACATGATCTTTATCAGTCATCTTCAGTTTACATTTTTTTGGCCTTAAAAAAAGTAAAAACTCATTTAATGGTGGTGTCCTTTATTCTTGAGAAAATGAAAATCCAGTAGATAATGTAAAGTAGTTCTTCTCGGACTTTAAAGTGCACCAGCTTGCCTTGGACTCTTGTTAAAATACAGATTCTGATTCAGAGCGTCTATGGTAAAGCCTCCCAGATGTTGATCTGCGGACTGTCCTTTGATTCACCAGGATGTAGAGCTGGGCTATAAACATCACATGGACCCTGTTAAAGAGGAATTATTCATGACACTTGTTCAAGATGATAAAGAAGAATTTATTCAGGAGGTACCCCTACGGTGGAGTCTTGCAGTAGGGAAGCGAGATCGGGCTCAAGTCCAGATGCAACAAGGACAGGTGGAGCTTTATGGCCAAGAAGGTAGTGGGGTCAGTGGCTGGAAAATTACTAAGAAGAAACATCAAGAGTGGAGACTTTCAATAGACCGACTCAACAGGAATCTTGCTGCAGGCAGGCCAGGATGATAGGATATGATATAGAGGGTGGGGGATGAGGAATTTGATCAGGTATCGAGAGTAATCAGGTATCTGCACCCCCATGTTCATGGTAGCATTATTCATGATAGCCAACGCATGGAAGCAACCTAAGTGTCCATCGGTGGGTGAATGGATAAAGAAGTTTGGGGTGTTTGTGCATGTGTATGTACACACGCACGGGCACAATGGAATACTATTTAACCATAAAAAAAGCAAGAAATTCTGCCATTGTGACAACATGGTTGGACCTTGAGGGCATTAGGCTAAGTGAAACAAGCCAGACAAAGACAGATACTGTATGATTTCACTTCTATGTGGAATCTTAATTAAAAAAAAAAAAAAACTCATAGAAAAAGAGATCAGATTTGTGGTTCCCAGAGGTGGGGGGGTGGAGACTGAGGGAATTGGATAAAGGACTAAGTACAAACTTGCAGTTCCAAGATAGGTAAGTGGAGGGTATAATGCACAATATAATGACTCTAGTTACCACTGCTGTAAGTTATCCAGAGAATGGATCCGGAGAGTTCTCATCAAAAGGAAGAACACACTGTCTTTTCTTATTTTTTGTGTCTATATGAAGAATGTATGTTCACTGAACACATTTTAATCATTTCCTGATGTACGTAAGCCGAGTCATCGTGACGCACATGTTCAAGTCATACAATGCTAGATGTCAATTACATCTCAATAAAACTGTCGGGGGAGGGGGGTGAGTGAGCAAATACCAAGAATGGAGGACTTTTGCTACACTGACTCAGCAGGATTCTTGCTGGAACCGGACTAAGTGGGCCAAGGACAGAGCACTAGGTGGAGGCCCCGTCAAGGAGAGGGCTCGGAGGAGCCTGACTCAAGCTGGGTCAAGAAGACGGTCTTTGTCACCCCTCACCCTCTCCTAATCTCCGCTCTAGGGGTGAAGGGCCCAGCCATGACTCAGGGACTGGGATCCTACTCCAGCCCTCAGTGCATCTTTCCGTCTAAACCTCTGCCTGAGCCTGGCATCAGTCGCAAAATAAATGGCATCTATCCTATCATTAGGCTTTTGAATGCTCTGTTTGCCCTTTGCTATGCAGGTGCTTACCCAGCAGAGAAATGGCCAGACTTGAGCAGGAGAGGAGACGATACCAGAGGCTTGATGCACTGGGACCGCCTTCCTCTGGGGCATTCACCTCGACCCCCCCCCCCCCACACACACAGGCTCCTTCAGCTGTGCTGAGGCAGGCAGACACACACACACTCTCTCTCTCTCTCTCTCTCTCTCTCTCTCTCTCTCTCTCTCTCTCCCCCCCCCCTTCAGCTCTGCTGAGTTAAACAGGATTTCAGCCATACTTTGCTCTCTTCACTCCAGGCCTGTGCCTTGGGCATGCTCCTCCCTGAAACACCCTCTCCTTCGCCCTGTGCAGGGGTCACCTTTTGTGGTATAAGGCCTGAAATTAAGATCCAATATTATGTATTGACAGCTGATAAAATCCAGAGGGCCTCACATGGCCTAACCGCAAGGCCCCTCCGCACTTTTGCTTCCTCCTATGAGCCCAAACGACCCTCCTTGTCCCAAGGACCAGGCACGGTGCCCGCAGATCCCTCAGGAGCAGGCTTCAGTTCCTTGACAGCCCCCCGGATTACTAGAAGAAGCCCGTTCCTGCCGCAGGAACCAGGGGCCGCCCCTGCCTCATTGCTGCGGAGCCTGCCTCCTGCGGGGCCCTTCCCGGTTCGCTCCGGTTCTGAGTGCAGCCCGCGCATGGCCCGGTGACGCGCAGTGCCCTTTCTCCAGGCTGTGAGTGTATGTGACTTGTAAATTGCCATCAGCCTCGTCTGTCCAGTGCCACCTGTTGTGTGTGGCCACCCCCATAACCCGAGGCTGGGGGCCCCTCCCCACCAACAGCGGGAAGGAGGAAGTGAACACACCTCACCTCCCTCACCTGGCCCAAGTGTCTCTTTCTCCACGTCCCACGTTCGGTTACCGTCACTTACTGTGCAGTTTGACCTCAGAAAGGGAGCCCCTAGGGGGTTGCCTGTGTCCCCCGTCCTAGTTAAGACTGCATTCCCCAGGCCCAGCACAGAGCCTTCCTGTGCTCCGGAGGCTTTGCTGAATTAAAGAATGAATGAATGGGGTTATTTTTGCATGTCTAAACACCCACTGATCTCTTAGTTCCTAAAGCACTGAAATTTTACATTACTGATAATTCCTTGGATTTTGGGTGCACTAGAGGGAACATTTCAGATGTTGCATATAAGTTTATTTTTTTTTAAGATTTTATTTATTTATTTGAGAGAGAGAGAGTACAAGCGGGGTGAGGGGCCGAGGGAGAGGGAGATTCCCCGCTGAGCAGGGAGCCCCATGTGGGGCTCGATCCCAGGACCCCGGGATCACGACCTGAGCCGAAGGCAGACGCTTAACGGACTGAGCCACCCAGGCGCCCCCGTTTATATCTTTAGATTTAGAGGAAAAACTTACTTTCACTATTATGTTGTTTTCCAGTTAGCTCCTGGCTGGCCGTCGGCCCGGGACAGACAGGGCAGCTCTGCCTGGCCCGTCTGTGGTGTCTGGCCTTTCAGAGTCTCTGCTCAGCATGTGTCTGTGTATTATCTCATTAAATGGCTAATCCTGTTTATTGGCCTTTCTTTCTGCCAGGACAGCCTTCATTAGAACCCTTTGTCCCTGGCCCCGAGGGATCATCACTTGGGCCATTAATAGAGACAAGAGCTTTGTCCTGCTGCTCCGACCCATCAGATAATGTAGCTGATATTTGATCATTCATGCCTTTTCTAAGTAATGTGAGAACAGTATCAAAGCGAGAAGAGGTGGGACTTTCATTTTTTCACTCTGATCATTTGAGATCTTATGAGCAGCATGTATTACTTTCATAAATTAACAGAGAGAGAGAGGACAGAGGGAGGGAGGGAGGAAAACAGAGAACGAACGAAGGAAGGGGGGGAGGGAGGGAGGATTCTCCCAGTGCATGACGCAGTCCAGCTCTAAAATGACTTTCTCACTCCATTCTTTCTAGAAGAAACCATCCTGATAATGGGGTCTGGAAAGAGTTCTTAGGGCACACCCACTCCCTGCTGACCAGAGCGGAGGCTTCTGTGGTGGCTGTTCTTAGTGACTCCTGTCTGCACTGAAATGCCCCCCCCACCCCTGTCCATCCGGGACCCCTTCCGTAGTCCAGGCTGTGTCATTGCCATGCCCCCCACCGTCCCCTCGGCACTCAATTTCTCTTCAATTATTAATAGACACTTTTTTAAATAAACGTTTCCTTGATAAAAATTTTCCCACGTCTAGATTATACCTACAGACTTTACATAGCAATTTTGAAGTAAGGAATCGTAACGCGCTTACCAAGATAATTATTAAGGATCGTCTTTGTAAAATCTGACCGAGCTGAATTAATTTAGAATTCTGCTTATAGTGAAAAGGGCGGGGGCGAAGAGGATGCATGTGTGAAAGTGCTTTGGGAACCAAAATCCTTTTTACAAATGTCACGTGACGTCGTTATTACTACTCGTGTCACGCAGCAAATGGGTTTTAGCGTCAGTCCTTCTGTGTTCTGTGAAGGCATTATGAAGAATGGGGGGGGGCGACAGTTCTTTTTTTCTCCTCCTTAGGGGAAAAAAAAGTCATTTCCACTGACTGTCATAAAAATGGTTGCCAGATGAGTAACAAAATGTATTTCACTTGTAGGGAAAGAATATGGCAAAGCTGACGCAAGATGGCTTTATTTTGACCCAACCATTGTGTCTTTGGAAATTCTGACTGTGGTCCTGGATGGGTCTCTGGCATTAGTCCTCATTTATGCCATAGTCAAGGAGAAATATTACCGGTAAGTGCCCTCCTCCTGGCCTGCGGAAGAGAGGACACACATGAGCTGTGCCAATGCCCGTGTGGCGTTTGGAGTAGATGACGACCACATTTATTTGTGAGATGAAAAGTAGGGTAGAAATGAAAATTGTTCTGTTAGGTAAGAATCGTGGTGCCACCAGATAATTTCGGATTGTTCAAAATAAAAATTATGAGAAATATGGTTGTAGGAACCACCTAGTCACTGTACAGGGCAAGAAAGTGTGAACGGCATTGGATGATTGTTCAGCAATATTTTGGAGAATAAAAGGGTCATACTTGCATCCTTGCTCCTCATCCCCCATGCAAATCACTCTAGAAAACTTGTGTTCCACTTTACAGCAAGTAAATTTTCTTATGTAATTTGGAGTTAGACATGCAAGATAAATCCTTCCCGAAGCAGGTTATGGAGGATGTGAAGAAGGCAGAAGAGAGGGGAGGGGAAGGGGACAGGGCGATGGAAGATTAACTGCCTGGCGTCGGTCAGACTCGGAGACGTGGAACTCTCTACCCTCCCTCCTACCCTTTCCCTTCCTCTCCTTCGCTCGGACACAGTGACCTGGGGCAAATAGAATGCTCTCCGGGGGATGATTCCCAAAAACAATGTCAAGTAGGCACAATCGCATTCCATTTTCTAGCATCTTGAATTGAAGAAGTCATTTTTAAAGCTTAATCACAAGATTTCAGCTTTGAATGGAACCTCCAAGGTCATTTAATCCACCTTTCCCCACCCAATTTTACTTAGATAGTTAGCAGGAAAAATTAAATTTCTTCTTGGCATCTTGATATAACTTTGGCTCCATGACCTTCGTTGTAGACTCACTGCCCACTGTATTCTTTGAGGAAGGTACAGTTCTTACTATCCCCTTTCCCGGAGGGGGTAGTTTTACCCCCAGGTAAATTTACCTGGGGGGAAATCCTAAATCCTCAATTTACCCAGCAGGTAAAATTGTGGCTTGTAGCAAGATTCGCATCTCAGTCTCTTTTGCTGGGTGAGGTGTGACCTCAGTAAATCTTCCTAGGACTAGAACAGGGTACCTGGGAGACCTTACTTAACTCTGAGAATAATCTTCTAGAAAGGGCAGTATTGCTTCTCCAGAGGATGTATGGATCTTCCACTAATCAGATTGACTTGCCCCATCAACGGAGCGCTGTGCAAAACCTGAGGTCTGACTCCAGAGAGGTCTTCTGCTGTGGAAGACTGTGTTAATGCTGACATCTAAGACAAGATTTCAGGATTCAGGGTGCCCAGCTGCGCTGAGCTCTTGTTTCTCTCTCTCTAACAGGCATTTCATACAGATTACCCTGTGCGTGTGTGAATTGTATGGCGGGTGGATGACCTTCTTCCCAGACTGGCTTATGGGAGGCCCCAACCTCAACACCGACAACTGGCTCTACTTTGGGGTCTATCTGGTATTTTTCAATAGCGTGTGGGTTCTGATGCCAGGGCTGTTACTGTGGCAGTCATGGGTGGAACTCAAGAAAATGTATTACAAAGGAACCAGTGCAGGGAAAAAGTTTCAGTGAATTTTCAAAATCACAGACACTGGTATCTTGCTTTATAAGCCAGAATGGGTCAAACCTTTTTGTTGGTCAAAATGTAATGCATTCCTGTGTACACTTTCTTTTTCTACTGTTGTTCCTAAACAGCCTATTTCAAATTGATTGTATGGTGGCAAGTTTTTTTTTTCTTCTTCAGTTAAATTACAATATGGGGAACAGAGAATAAATTTTAACTTGTAATAATAACCCGTTTGATTATATGTTTTTATGGCTAGCATTAATTGTTCTGCATTAATAAAGCCAATTATCATAAAATACTGTAGAGCCTATTAATTTTTTATTCCAAGAAAGTATTGTTGCCTCAACTTTTAAGCCTCTCACTTGTCTTTTGGTTACCAAAGTGAAGCCAGAAATGAAATGAATGCTTCTGTTTTACATTTGTATTTTGTCCAAGTTGTGAAGCCAACAAAAATGCTAGTAGGAGAACCCTGTGAGTGGGCTAACTCCTCACAGGTGAGCTCGGGGGATTCACACACAGACAGGTGATTGATTTATGTCTGTCTTGTTTCAAGGAGGAAGATTGAAGTGCCTTACAGAAATACACTGCACAATATGACAAAAAAGTAAATCGGGAAATAGGAACCCAGGGGAAATAAGAGTGGGAAATAATAAGATGACCCTAAAGTTAACGCATGCCATAATGTCGTACGTAATGGGTAGAAGTGAAGCACACAGATTTGGCACTTACCTCCAATACCAGGAGGGAAGCATGACCACGTTGTGTCTCATAAAACACCAGTTTTGGGGAAGCAATTGTATCAGGTCTGTCAGAGGTGGGGGGCAGGCACTTACATGAACTTGTTCAGCACATGCCTTTCTTACTCACATCTGAGCTCACAGATGTATCCTCTGCCTAGAAAAGTGTCTGGCACACCGGCCAGGCACGTGGTGAGTTACGGTGGATCCTGTAGCTCTGCGAGCTCGGTCTGCATCGTCCCCTCCTTCTAGTTGTCTTATCCCGCAGAGGATATGTAGGCTGTGGTCCTGGATGCAAAATTGGTTTCACCTTTCAGAAATACTTCTGAGAGATCCGGAGGGTAAAAGCGTGGATATCATTTCAACTCTTCCTCCTTTTTTTTTTTTCCTTTTTCTTTTATTTATTTATTATCATTATTATCATTATTGCTGTTTTGTGGTGACCCGTGAGGGGTTTTGGCATTTGTGTTCCATTTCCCAGGTACTGAGAGGCAGATGGAGTTGGGGCACAAGAATAAAGTGTTTGTGGGCTGAGTAGCTCCAGTGGTGACCTCTTTGGTACTGCCTCCCTCGGGGGAGGGTTCATTCTGTGGGCATCTGGGAGTCATTCCTAGAAGCTTAGCCAAGGATCTGCTCTTGCAGCCTCCCAGTGAATTTTGTAAGCACCCAATTCCCTGGGCTAAATCCTCAAATCTCCTAGAGTGATTTCTGTTCTCTGCACTGTATCTTGACAATGATATTTGTTGAATATTGAATAAGTATAGTCAGACAAGTGTGAGGAATCTTATATTATCACATTAAGGCTTTAGAAGTCCTGCAATAAAGAAACTTGATTAACTTGTGGGGTTTTTTTTTCAGATTTTTTTTTTTTTATTATTCATCTGAGAGAGAGAGAGAGAGAGAGAGAGCACAAGCAGGGGTAGGGGCTCAGTGGGGAGTCTGCTTGGGATTCTCTCCCTCCCTCTCCTTTTGCCCCTCCCCCTGTTCATGCTCACGCTCTCTCTCAATCTCTCTTTCTCTCTCTTTTAGGTGTATACCTTACAGAAATGCTTGTTTTGTGCACCAGAATGGCAGCATTATTCACTTAATAATCCCAAACTGGAAACAACCTAAATGAATATATTGTGATACAGACATACAATGGACTACTTACTATACAATGAAAATTAACAACCAGGTTACTCATAACAACATGGATGAATTTTCCAGACATAATGATAAACGGAAGAAACCAGACTAAAAGAATATATATTGTAGGATTTTATTTATAGAAGGTCCAAAAACAGGTCAAACTGTGGAGTTAGAAAACAGGGTAAAAGGGGCGCCTGGGTGGCTCAGTCGTTAAGCGTCTGCCTTCGGCTCAGGTCATGGTCCCAGGGTCCTGGGATCAAGCCCCGCATCGGGCTCCCTGCTCAGTGGGAAGCCAGCTTCTCCCTCTCCCTCTCCGCCTGCTGTTGCCTCTCTCGCTGTGTCTCTCTCTGTCAAATAAATAAAAAAAATCTTAAAAAAAAAAAACAGGGTAGGGCGCCTGGGTGGCTCAGTTGGTTAAGCGACTGCCTTCGGCTCAGGTCATGATCCTGGAGTCCCTGGATCGAGTCCCGCATCAGGCTCCCTGCTCAGCAGGGAGCCTGCTTCTCCCTCTGACCCTCCCCCCATCTCATGTGCTTTCTCTCTCATTCTCTCTGTCTCTCAAATAAATAAAATCTTTAAAAAAAAAAAAAACAGGGTAAAGGTTGCCTTTGGGGGAGACGATTGGATGTAGTGATGGGGGAAAAAGTCATGAGGGGACTTCTGAGATGCTGGTAATCTATTTTTCTCATTTGCGTGGTAGTCTTAATTTGTGATAATTCAGCTATACGCTTATGAATGGTATGCTTCTCTCTATATGTGTTCTACCTCTATTTTAAAAGTTTATTTTTAAAAATCCCTGGTATGAAGACCTGGAAACTGTCTTCAGTGGGCCCCCATGAAGAGAACACTGTGTCCTTGACTGCAGGTCCAGGATAACTGGCTGTTTCTAACGGTGTCCCCGATGTGGGCTGAAGGCAGGATGCCAGGCGGAGAGTCTAAAAGCCTTTCCATGAGGGATTACCTAGTTGTTTCCGGTACTCTGCTCTCTGCTGAACTAGCTCAATCCAAGGGTAAACAGAGTAGAGAAAAATAGATGGGCTGCCGATCCTGCAGGCAGTCCTGAAAACATGATGTCTCTCAACAGAATTTTTGCTGAGTGTTGAATGGGAGAGAAATGGGGATTATAGACTTTGACAGGAACTTGGAGTACAGATATGCGCTGCTGCCAAAGAAGGACAGATCGAAATGTTTTCGCAATTAAGGGAGTTGGGGAGACATTGGTGTCCCGGTGTGTAAGTCTAACAGATCAGGGTAGATAGAAGCCCTCCTCCCCGTCAGAGAGAGTTGGGGACAAGGTGTACAATACTCTATTTCATTGATCCTAAGATAGATTTTTTTCTCCATATTTTAATATTTTAAAATTTATTTTTATTTTTTATTATGTTATGTTAGTCACCAATATTTTAATATTTTTAAAAAATTAGCGTTTTACAGTTGCTGGGCCATAGTTAGTTGGCAGTGCTTTTTCTTTTTCTTTCAAAGTATGATGCATCTTATAACTGATGGTATCTGAGATTCAATTAAATAAGTCACTACCTTCAATGTTGCCCCATCAAGCCTCAGTATCTCTAGCTACTTGGAGTCTGATAGTTCAAAATTTATTTTAAAAGTCTAAATTTTGCTTGGGACCTTAGGGATCACTTACTTTAATACCCCCCCGGCCCCTCCCCCCATCCCTTCACATTTGCTGCCTGGGAGCCAACCATAGAAGGCCTGCTTTGATGAACATATGAAATGATTTGCAGTAGATTACTAATGGCTTATATTATAGGTAACTAGATTCCTGCAAACAGTCCGTCCCTCCCCAGTATTGTTTACACTGTAAATTTCCTTTGCAAATTCTTCCTTTCCAGATAATGTTGAGGCAAAGAATCAGCATAACCAATCCCACCTGGTCTAAATGATAGTTTCCTTGTATTTAATTACGTCAGTTCTACAGCTCCTGGAGTACTAGCACCCGGGCTCCAGGAAAAGTCTACAGATTGCAGTATGAAAGTGTAAAATAACACTTTGTCAGAGACTGGCTTGATGGAAGACAAAATGCCAAAAGTTTGGGGAAGAATCCTTTGTTTTTCTTTAGTTTAAAATCATTATTAAAATCCACAAACGTTTTCTTGTTTGTTATGAAAGCTAGAGTTTGAATGGAAGGATAAATAATTTATACAGAGAATCATTGGGCAAAGCCTTGCATGAAGAAGGTTAACGGCTGCTCTCCTTAACTGTAATTAAATGCCCTCGAGGTACTGGGTAGGGCCTGGGAGGCCTAAGCATAATGTGAACTAACCTCCAGGCTTGTCTACCCATTGCTCTTTTAGAGTCTCTACACGTTCCGCCCCGCTCCCCACACTTAGCACTGCTGGACACTCGCAGACCCCAGACCTAACAAAATCCATTTCCTGTCACCACTTCATTGTAGGAAACAAATCACACCCATTAGTTAGTATTAAGGTGTTAATAACTGTAATGGCTTGACGCATTGCCCTTCCTGAATGTATCTGCATAAAAAGTATTACACAACTGATAACGTTTGCATTGCCAAAAAATGGAAAATTCAGATAAGCAGAAAGAAAAAAAAATAATTATCCCCAGAATCGTCAGGAAGAACCACTATTACAAATTTAGTTTCTAGTTCTCAAGCTCCTGTCTGTGCATGTATTAACATTTTGGGGAGACTTTAACATTTGAAGTAGGACTTTAACACCCCTTCCTTCCTCTTTCTCCCTTGCCCTAAACTTACCATCCAAGAAGGAGAAGTTCTACACGTACATGTAAAACCAGCTGTGGATAGTATTCCAGAACATGCCCCCATTCTCGAGAAATGCATGCCCTTACAGAGGTGGAGAGGTAGCAGTTATCATTTATTTTTGGAAACTAGTTTCCGTAGATGCTTATGTTAACACAGATCAAGTTGACATCTTAAAATATTTGATTGGCCACCTCCCAGCTCTTCAAGGGAGGGATCAAGTGTGCTGAGCGTGCTGTGGTATTATGTCCTACATGTTTAATCCTTTCCCTTCTCGAAGCCTTCCCTCCGTCCCCTGAGAGTCAGAGGGAAGGACTCTGAATTCTTACAGCGCTTGTCTGTGTCACTTAAGTAGCCCTGGGTGGCCTTGTATTGTTATTTTTGGTGTCCATCATCACAACTCCCAGGTGCCTCAGGGCCACACTGAGTCCTACAATCTTATACTGTCAAGGGGCCTTGGAGAGGTACAGTTTATACACAAGGAGGCTCAGAGGGCTTAGCTAACTGCCCAAGGCCACACAGCATTTTAGTGAGGTAGGACCCAGTGTTCTTCCTTTTCCAGCAGTGTTAGACATATTCCCAGGAGCTTACAAGTTATGGAAGTTATTCAATTTTGTTCATTTTTTTATGATCTAAAAAATTTAGCCTAAGCACCTTTCTGATCCTGAGTCTATTCATTACACTTGAGTAGTCTCTCAATTTCATCATCTGACTTTGTGTCTTGTATTGTCCTGTTAGTATTTTTCACTGGTTGGACCAAGTGATCAGGTGACAGCAGTTAACTTGTATAATGCAGTGGTTTTCCAGGGGGAGGGGTGACAAAATAGAGGACATGCTCTCAGGGGTCCCCGCTTTTTCAGATTTGAGCAACACTACAGAATAGCATGGTACTTATTCCCCACAAATGTGTTTGTTGATAATGGCTTCTCATTTCTGATTCATGCTACTGTATTGACAGTAAAAAATTGGGGGCATTTTTTTCTTATTACATGTTGGGAATTGGACTGATTTTGGTACCTGGGGGTAGGATCTCATTAGTAAAGAACTGGAGGCAAGAAACGGATCTCACTGGTGTTCCCCGGAGCGCCCACAATTTAAACTGTCTCCATAAATTCAATGCCTGTCCTGAGATCAGACTACAGACATTCATGCTCCCTGTAACAGTGCCATCTGGTGGCCCCAGGGTAATAGGACAGCAGTTGAGTGATCCGGGATTTTGAGACCTTATTCTAGATCATAAAGCCCATTGCCAACACCTTTTCCCTGGGAGCCCCACTCCTCCCATGACAACCTCCTCTCTCATCACTGCATACCCAGTTGGCACCTCTGGCCCAAGAACACTTCAGCGTCATCCCCACTTCCCCGGGGCACTCTCGGCAGCTCCTGAACAGTAGACAAGCTATTGATAACTGCCTGGCTGGGAAGAAGTGAACTTACCTGTCGGGCCTTAGCTGCTATTGGCCACGTTAGGCCAGGCCTGGCCTGAATTCTGGTGCTTGAGGCCCCGTGATTTACTGCCTTCCTGGGCAGCAGGTGGCCAGAGTATTTTTAGTTGCCTGGAGACTTTAGGAGGTTTGGGTGGGGCTAGAAGGCAAAGGTGAGGTCTTGGCTCTTCCAAGGCTTAAGTTCAAAGCCTCGCACTTGTGGAGTCTTTTCCCTAACTTCCCGTGGGCTTGCAGGCTCCTGGTACAGGGGTCTCTACTTTAGAAACCATGTACGTCTTCTTGCACCTCTTGGCCTTTTTCCTTTTCCTAGTCCGTAGCGAAGCATGAGCTGGAGACAGTGATACCTTTGGGGTGCCCGGGTTGTTTGGTATCTAGGAAAAGGACTGGGTGTTATTAACGCCCTGCATGCACACTCATTCCATTTCAAAGCACTTTTCCGTTCACTGTATGATCGGATCCTCACAATGATCCCCTGAACTCTGCAGATGGCAATTATCATCTTCCTTCTACAGCAGAAGCTGACAGAGAAAGACAAGCGATCACCCAAGGCCACAGGGAGTGCACGTGCTGGCACCTGAAGCTGGGCTGTCCTGGCTTGGCCACTGGCAGTGCTGAGTTAGAACCCACTTCTGCTGCTCACCAGTGTTGGGATTTGGGGAAAGATGCTGAACTCCTCTCCTTATCCAGAAACTAAGAATCATGGCCCTTGGCACATACAGTTGTGAGGATGGTTAATAAATCCTGGGATCAAGCCCCACATCGGGCTCCCCGCTCAGTGGGGAGTCTGCTTCATCCTCTCCCTCTGCTGCTCTCCCTGCTTGTGCTCTTTCTCTCCAATAATCTTTAAAAAAACAAAAACAGGGGGCGCCTGGGTGGCTCAGTTGGTTAAGCGACTGCCTTCAGCTCAGGTCATGATCCTGGAGTCCCGGGATCGAGTCCCACATCGGGCTCCCTGCTCAGCAGGAAGTCTGCTTCTCCCTCTGACCCTCTTCCCTCTTGTGCTCTCTGTCTCTCATTCTCTCCCTGTCAAATAAATAAATAAAATCTTAAAAAAAAAATAAAAATAAAAAAACAAAAACAAAAACAAAAACAAAACACAATAATTCTGTTCTTATCCAAATAAAACCTCACGTGTTTATTTGGCTTTGCGTGTGTCCAGGGTCCAGGCTCTAAATACACCACATTGCCACTGCCCTCACAAGAGAGACCATCTCAGAACCAACTAATCAACACACCAGGGTGTTCAGGCCTAGAGCAGGACTGGCCAAAACCTAGGGCTTCTGAGCAGGCACATCAGAGAGAATAAAAGGTAAAGATTAAAAAGCTGTATGCTCAGATGCTTTGTCAGTTGGACCTTCTGAGACCTGATTGGAGTTACCCCGTACAATTACTTTGTGGTGTAAATGCTTTTGTGATTCCTTATTCTTACCATCCTTCTGTTTCTTTCTTTTTTTTTTTTTAAGATTTTTTTTTTTTTTTAATTCGTTTGAGAGAGAGAGAGCAAGCAAGAGCATGAGCAGGGGGCACGGGCAGAGGGAGAAGCAGGCTCCCTGCCCAGCAGGGAGCCCGACGCAGTACTCGATCCCAGGACCCCGGGATCATGACTCGAGCTGAAGGCAGATGCCCAACCGACTGAGCCACCCAGGTGCCCCACCATTCTGTTTCAAGAAAACATTGTACTTGTGCTTCAGGAAAGAGGGGTTTTGCACCAGCACCCGGATTGAATGGTATCAGCACCATGAGAGACCTGGAGAACCAGGACCAATGAAGTCACTGAGCCTCCAGCAGGGAGGGAGTTGAAGAAAGCTTCAGTTTTTAGTTGTCCACACCTGCATTTCACCCAGAGCACCTGAGCTGGACCCCCTGGGCTTGTCCTCCCTGTGGCTGCCCCACCATCTCCAGAGCCAAGGCATGCCACTAGGAGCCTCAAGGTCTCCGGCTGGTGGAGAAGGGCTCCTGGAGGTTTGATCTTGGTCTTTCGAGGAACTGTCAATACACCATAGATCTGTGGGTCCACTGGGTTCCAGCCTCCCTGCTGGGCGCCTAGATACCTTTTAATTGGACCGCTCCTTGCTCTTTTTTGTTTAGTTAGCACTCCGGGATCCCTGGAGGGTGGGCAGAATCTGGCTCAAACCTCAGTTGATTTGCCTGTTGACCCTGAAACCTAGGTAGACTTAGCCAGTGCAGAGGGCCTTGACAGTGGTGGAGATGGTGCCCCCATGCAAGGAGCCAGGTCCTTTCCCTGTGAGTACCGGCCCCCAGTTGATGCCCAACCCCCATGCTGGAAAGTGATGGTTGTCCATAGCTCACCAGTTCAATGTCACGTTTTGTATGGAGAGGGTTCCATGGTTGTGATCAGTCTTTTGGATTGGCTATTCCCATCATCATATTAAGGGCTCTGAGATATCCTCTAGTGGAAAAACCTGTTCAATGTCATTGAACCTAGCATTTCCCAAGCCTGTTGGACCATGGAGCCAATGTTCAAGTCAACAGCACTTCTCATCCTTCAGACTAGAGTTTCACAGAACCTACCTTGGGAAGCACCAGCCCAAACCATGCCACAGCCACCTCCTGAGAGCCGTCAGCTGCCTTGACTCATGGCCACATCCTACCCCAGATGGCATAGGACACCAATCCCTCCCAAAAGTGAACCTAAGCTCATCACATCATGAGCCAGCCCCGCTTGGCCCATCTCGCTGGTCCTAATCCCACTCAGCCCTGGCTTTCTACCACATTCCGTTTTGTCTAGTAGCTGAGCCATCCTAGGGCAACAGGAGAGGAGAGAGGATTCTCCTGAGAATTCACATCTTCACTGTCCACCAGATTGACACCCAGAGGGCACTGTTCACCTTGAGGCTGGGATCCCATTGGACCGGGATCTCCTTGTTTTTCCTGCTTCCCTCCCTTCTGGTTCTTCATACTGTGCTCCCTGACATCTACTTAAAATGCCTTGGGCCTGGGAGGAGACTTTTGTTAGGTGAGCAAATCCAGCACAACCTCATTCCTGATTCAGAAAACTAGCCCTGGCTATTCCTGCTGGCATTCTGAAAATGTATTATTCCTTTTCTTTTCTTAAATCCAAACTAGTTGTGAACTATAGCCCCCAAGTGTACCTGTCCTTCCTCTGGTTTTCCTCCCGTTCACAGCCCCAGACCCCCACGCTTTGGGGGAGTCTCCCCCCAACTCCATCCCCCACCCCCACCCCAGGCAGCCCTGTTCCAAGAAAAGCTGACACTGCAGGACAGATGGGAATGCTTTGTTACAGATGTGAGTGTGGTTAGGTGCCCATGGGTCTTGCCTAACCAAGGTGCATTTCCCCCTCTGCTTCATGATGGTTTCTTCCTCTCCACCTTGTGATCATCATACAGGAGTCTCTGCTTTGGATGCATTCTGGGATCTCTGGCTTCTAGAACCCATTGCCCAATCCTCACCCCTCACTAAAACCTGCTCGCAGCACACCATCAATCAGTGTGGTTTGCGTTAGCTCAACTAAACATCGCCAAGATGGGAAAGAGTCTGGTGGCCAAGGACACCCTTAAAGCCCATGAAAGTGGAAAACCAAGGAATGTAAGAATTCCAACATGCACTTTCACACAGCTTCACACAGGAAAATAGCTTGAGTCTTTAATCATTTATAAGCTAAGGAAAAGAAGTTATAACCTCAGAAAGGTGTAGCAGATGGCAAAAGAGATTCTACCTTACTTAAGCATATGCTTTATCACTTTATACTCAAGAGAGTCCAACACATATGCAGTCACATCAAGGGAATATGCACTATGCACCCCTGAGTGCTGAGGGGGACAGTGCAGTGAAAATGGCTACTTCTCAGACTCATAGTTGGAATACCATCCCTGAGCATTATTTTACATACAGGAATTCTTTTTTTTTTTAAGATTTTGTTTATTTGAGAGAGAGAGGGAGAGCATGAGCAAGGGGCACCCGGGTCTCTTCTCAGGACCCTGGGATCATGACCTGAGCAGAAGGCAGACGCTCAACCGACTGAGCTACCCAGGCACTCTGATATATGAAATCTTTTTTTTTTTTTTTTAAAGATTTTATTTATTTGACAGACAGCAAGAGCGAAAGCCCAAGCAGGGGGAGTGGGAGAGGGAGAAGCAGACTCCCCGTGGAGCAGGGAGCCCGATGTGGGGCTCGATCCCACCACCCTGGGATCATGACAAGAGCCAAAGGCAGTCGCTTAACGGACTGAGCCACCCAGGCGCCCCATGAAACCTTGATATAAAACAGTAGACAGGTAGTTTCCAACGTTCGGTGCCCTGTGTTAGCTAATGTCAAGGGGGGGGGGGGACCACAAACATCAGTTCAGTGCAACGGGAAGCATTTGCCCTCAGAGCTTTGCGTCGTCTGGGATGAGGCTGATCTGCACTGGGCTCGGCTTGTCCACTCTGCTCAGTCTGCAGTGGCTGAGTTTCTCACTTCAGGTCTCTGGACCGCGTTGGTGGCTTGGCTCTACGTGTCTCTCTTCGTCCTTAGCGCACTGGCCCAAGCTTGTTCTTCTGATGGCGCTGGCACAAGCGGGAGAGAGGAAGCCCCAGCGCGCGCGAGCACATTGCCAACCCCGGCTTGGGTCGCATCTGCTCCCATCCCATTGGCCAAAGAAAGTCACGTGGCCACGCCACGCTCAACGTCCCCTGGCAAGGGCCGTCCATCCCTGATGAGGCCCCGACAGGGGAGTGGGTGGAGAAAGGAGCGAAGAGCCGGGGCGATGGCACCACCATGCTCACCTGTGGTACGCAGGACAGAGCTAAAGACAGGGTTTCTTCTGTCAGTTGCTACAGCAGCAGCATTTTGTTGCAAAGATGCTCTACGGAACCCGGCAGTCCTGGGAAACCTTTGAAGGTAAGTCAGAAAGAAAAAAAAAAAAAAAAAGGAAGGGGAAAAAAGACTTGTTCTTTAGTGGTTGTTTTTCACAGCAGCTCTCTGCCTGGAAGCTCCTCAAGATGCTCACGGGCTCCGTGAGCCCGAGAACAGGACGCCGCCCAGAGTGATCCCGAGGAGTGTGGAGGGAGGGGGCACGCGGAAGGGCAGCGTGGCCACCAAAGAACTCTTCCATGGCTGAGGGTGGTGAACCTTTCTGACAAATGGGTGCCAAGGAAGCACCAAGGAAGGGAGAGCCCCCCGGGGGCCGGCCAGGCGAAGATCAGCCTTCCCCAAGAATCAGGGAGAGCAGGAAGGAATGCCAAATGGACAAGGCGGGAGCCTACAAGTAGTTGGCTTTCCACGCCTAAATTAACCGTGGAGTGAGCATGGTTATCCACGCTGTTTTGGTTGCTCTCAACTTACTTATTATTTGAAATGTAGTTTTCATTTTTATAAAAAGAATACAGATATCTGGCTTAAGAAGTGAAATAAAAGTAGAGGCTTATAATGGAAAACAGTGGTCCCCTGCCTCACCCCCTAACCCCTAATTCCTTCTCCCCAGAAACAACTGTTTTTGCTGTGTCTTCTGATATTTTCCCTACTTCTTTCCCCCATGTTTCTGTTGCTGTTTCTTGATTTTTTTCAACTTCAGACACAACCTATTCTCTTCTTGCCTAGGAAGGCGAGACTTGCACTCTGTTGCACTCTCCCCCCGTTTCCACCCCCACACATAATATCCCTTCCCCCATAGTCCCAATATAGACTTTTGGTTAAATGAGTATTTAGTGTGTACACTGTTATGAATATGAAGAAAAATTGTTCACAACTGGGCCATTATAGAACACTATGGTTACATTTCTTTTCAATGCAACCTTTTGTTTCCCCGGGAGCTGATAATTGCCCTTCTTTGTGTTATTTCTTGCTTGGTTTTCTACATACTTATCAATAAGACAACCTAAACTGTCAAAACTGAAAACCTCACTGATAGAATCAAGCAGATAAGGCAAACTATTAGTTTCTTTTATGACAAAAGACGTAAGTGAGACATCCTTCTGGGAACCGTTGGTTCTCTTGCTCCCAGCTGTACAGGTAGCTCTTGTTCTGGAAACTCCTTTGCTCCCCTCTAGCGTTGAATTCCATGCTGCCTGCATCCCGTGTCTTCATTTTGGTCTGTCCTCTTGAGGGAGCACGACAACCAGTAGCCTCCTGATAAAAGGTGCACGAGTCCTTGCTTGTCTGAAAATGTCATTATTCTTTTTTTTTTTTTAAAGATTTTATTTATTTATTTGAGAGAGAGAGAATGAGAGATAGAGAGCACGAGAGGGAAGAGGGTCAGAGGGAGAAGCAGACTCCCTGCTGAGCAGGAAGCCCGATGCGGGACTCGATCCCGGGACTCCAGGATCATGACCTGAGCCGAAGGCAGTTGCTTAACCAACTGAGCCACCCAGGCGCCCTGAAAATGTCATTATTCTATCCACACGATTGATTGATTAGGTTACAATAATTTTCCCTCAGAATGTTTTCTTATTTTTAGACTTTCAGAAATGTTGCAAAAACATTAGCGTTCTATCTAATGCCTTTACCGAGCTTCCCCTGATGCTAACATGTAACATAGCCATTGCACAGTGATCAAAACGAAGGCATTAATTTTGGTACACCAGTATTGACTGCATTATGGACTTTGGATTTCATCAGTTTTCCCAGTCATCATTTTATGTTTCCAGGGTCCATTCCAGGATCCCATATTACATCTCACTGTGGAGTCTTCTTAGTATCTTTTTTTTTTTTTTAAGATTTTATTTGTTTATTTGACAGAGAGAGACACAGTGAGAGCAGGAACACAAGCAGCGGGAGTGGGAGAGGGAGAAGCAGGCTTCCCGCAGAGCAAGGAGCCCGATGCGGGGCTCGATCCCAGGACCCCGGGATCATGAGCTGAGCCGAAGGCAGACGCTTAACTGAGCCACCCAGGTGCCCCTTCTTAGTATCTTCTAATCTGGAATAGTTCCTTAGTCTTCCTTTGCCTTTCATGATCTTAACGGTTTTGAGGAATAGTGGTTAGCTATTTGGTAGAATGTCCCACAATTTAGATGTTCCTGATTTCTCATGATTAGACCAAGGTTCTGGATTTTTGGCAAGAATACCACAGAAGTGGTGTGCCCTTCTTAGTGCATCTGATCAGGGGTGTGTGAAGGTGGTGTGACTTATTACTGATGGTGTTAATCTTGACCACTTGGCTATATGGTTTGTGCCAGTTTTCTCCACTGTGAGTTACTATTTTTTTCTCATAATTAATAAATATACTGGTGGACATACTTTTTTAAAATTTTATTTTAATTCCAGTATAGTTAACATACAGTGTAATGTTAGTTTCAGGTGCAAAATATAGTGATTCAACACTTCCATACAACACCCAGGGCTCATCACAAGTGCGCTCCTTAATCCCCATCACCAATCCCCCCCTTCCCCCACCCCGCTCCTCTCTGGTAACCATCAAATTTGTTCTCTACAGTTAAGAGTCTGTTTCTTGGTTTGCCTCTCTTTTTATCCCTTTGCTTGTTTGTTTTGTTTCTTAAATTCCACATGAGTGAAGTCATATTGCATTTGTCTTTCTCTGACTGATTTATTTCACTTAGCATTCTACTCTCTAGATTCGTCCATGTTGCTGCAAATGGTGAGATTTCATTCATATTTATGACTGAATAATATTCCATTGTATATATATGCCACGTCTTTTTTTAGCCCTTTTCTTAATCTTTATTTTGCTGTATTAAAAATAGTTGAAAAGAATCTGTTTCTTGTAAAATCATAGCATTTTTGTTCTAAATACTGAGATAAAATATTGGCTAAAATAATATCTGAGGCATACATAAATATTTTTTAAATGCTCAAGGAAAAATAAATAAACTGGAAACTGAGGCTGGGTGGCTCCAGTCTGGCCCTCCACCCCCAGATGTGCCCAGGAAGGGTAGCCCAAGGTTTAACCACTGCCATTTCGATGAGTGTTAAAAATTCCTTTTTTTAAAACATTATATTTATTACATTTTTTAAAAAATGTATGTCCATCACCCAGTTACCCCATCCCTCCACCCCTCTCCCCTCCAGCAACCGTCAGTTTGTTTCCTATGATTAAGAGTCTCTTATGGTTTGTCTCCCTCTCTGATTTCGTCTTGTTTTATTTTTTCCTCTCTTCCCCTATGATCCTGTTTTGTTTCTTAAATATCATATGAGTGAGATCATAAGATAATTGTCTTTCTCTGATTGACTTATTTCACTTAGCATAGTACCCTCTAGTTCCATCCATGTCATTGTAAATGGCAAGATTTCATTATTTTGATGGCTGAGTGGTATTCCAATGTATATATACACCACCTCTTCTTTATCCATTCATCTGTCTATGGACATCTGGGCTCTTTCCAGAGTTTGGCTGTGTGGACATTGCTTATGCCACATCTTCGTTATCCATTCATTTATGGATGGACACGGGCTGCTTCCATATCTTGGCTATTATAAATAATGCTGCAGTAAGCATAGAGGTGCATGTATCCTTTTGAATTAATGCTTTTGTATTTTTTGAGTAAACCCAGTAGTGTGATTACTGGATCATATGGTAGTTCTATTTTTAATTTTTTAAGAAGGCTCTGGTGGACATACTTTAAGACAATGCAAATATCCTGTTTATCCTCAAACTTTCACCCACTAATTTTAGCCTCATTTGGTAAATCTTGCCTACAATTATTACTGTAATATTCTTAATGGTAATTTCTATTTTCCTCCTTTCTTCTACATTTGTTAATGTAATTCTTTTGTAAGGTAGAGCTGTCCCCTCTCCATTTATTTAGTCATTCATTCATTTATTTACATCAGCATGGATTCAAAGGTATTTTTTTCTAGGGCCTATAGTCCAATTTCAGTGTTAAAATTGCTCTCAGAATTTTGAAGGCTTTGCTCCATTATCCTTTAGATTTCAGTATTGTCATTAAGATGTTTTAATGCTATTCTGATTCTTGTTCTGTTGTATGTGACCTATTTTTCTCTTTTAGGATGTTCTGAAATTTCCTAATATTGTGTTTTTCTGTTTATCTTTATAAAATGTATTTGTATTGGGCCCTCCAAAGACTCTTTCAAGCTAAAATTCATGTGTTCTGGGAAATGTTCATGTTTTATTTATAATTCATCCCCCTTCACTTTTTTTTAATTTTTTTTTTTTTACGATTTTATTTATTTATTTGACAGAGAGAGACATCAAAAGAGGGAACACAAGCAGGGGGAGTGGTAGAGGGAGAGGCAGGCTCTCTGCTGAGCAGGGAGCCCGATGTGGGGCTCGATCCCAGGACCCTGGGACCATGACCTGAGCCGAAGGCAGCTGCTTAACGACTGAGCCACCCAGGTGCCCCTAACCCCCTTCACTTTTTTATTTATTTTATTTTTTATTTTTTAGAGAGAGTGAAAGCATGTGCAAGGGAGTGGGAAGAGGCAGAGGGAGAAGGAGAGAATTTTTTTTAAGATTTTATTTGTTTGTCACAGAGAGAGAGCACGAGCGGGGAAGCAGCAGGCAGAGGGAGAGGGAGAAGCAAGCTCCCCACTGAGCAAGGAGCGCAATGCGGGACTCAGTCCTAGGACCCTGGGATCATGACCTGAGCCAAAGGCAGACACTTAACTGACTGAGCCACCCAGGTGTCCGGAGAGAATCTTAAGCAGGCTCCACACTCAGCACAGAGCCTGATGCAGGCTTGATTTCACGACCCTGATGTCACGACCTGAGCCAAAACCAAGAGTCAGACACTTAACCCACTGAACCACCCAGGTGCCCCAGGAGATTTTTGTTTCTACTTCATCTTCCAACTTTGTGTTCGATTTTCAGTGTAGATTTCCAAGAGCTCTTTCTTATTTTCTAAGTATTTTTTATAGCACTCTTGCCTTGTGGGTGTGACATCTTCTCTTATTTCTAAGGATATTGATTGTTTGGGGGAAGTTTTCTTTTGTTTCCTGCATTGATCTCTTCTGAGTTAACTGTTTGTTTTTGTCTCTCTTTCAAGTTGGAGGCTCTTTCTCAGATGTCCCGTTATCCTTTATTGTCTGTTTACATCGGAGTAATGCGTTGCACAGGATATGGACACTGTGCCACACATCATCCATGGTCCCTGCAAAGGGGAAAGCAGATCTTTACAGTGGAGAGATCTAGCGGTCACTGCCTTTACCAAACTTCACTTCACCACTAGTGAGACAGCAGATGTTATCTCCTGATATGATGCAATATGAAGTAGAAAACCCATATGATTTGCCAAAAACATCTGATCTGAATCGATCCGTGCCTTTAGGTCTAACTTCCAGTTGACAGGATTTACAAAAGATACAAGGACAAGTTAAATGATACCACAAGGAAACAATCAGGCAAATCAGTTGTGAGACCTTCCTTCAGTTAAGTGACCTGGTCTCTTCCAAAAGGGGAGGGGGACAAACAAAAGAGGACTGTTCTAGGGAGGAGAATAAAGATCCATAATAACCAAATGCAATGGCATTCTAGGGACCATGAGGGAAATTTCAATATGGATTGAATATTAGACTGTATTAGAGAATTATTTAAAATTTTCTTGGGTGCAGTCATGGATTATGTATAGATTTCGGTTATGTATGATAATGACCTTCTACTGAAATATGTCGGGGTGAAATATCACAGTGTCCACAGCTCATTTTCAAATGGTTCAGAGAAACAATATATGGACATATATTTATCTATATTTATCTAAAGATAAAGCAAATACGTTAAGATGCTAATTATTGTACAACTTAAAAGGTAGATGGGCGTTCATTATACTATATTTCCAATGTTTCTATATGTTTACTTTTTCCATAATAAAAATGTAGGTGGAAAAAAGAGGAAGATACCAAAAAGCTGCTAAAAGCTTGTATGAGCCCTGGGTCTGTGGGCAGGGCTCATCAATCAGTGAGCCAACTGTTTCATGAGAGGACCTGCAGATGTCAGCGTTGACATCTCTCCAACTGGTCAGAACTCCTACAGAGGAGCCCCCAGTCCCTGCCTGGGGAGTGTAAACCTCACTGCCAGCACACGGGGTGAATGGGGAGGGGGTCTGCAGAGCCTCACCAGTCAGTTCACAAACTTTCACTGAATTCTCCTGTTTTCATATATGTCGCATCCTCAACTGGGTAATGCCTCCAGAGAATAAACCAGTGATATCCTACCAGGGAGCACTGGGGCAGTTGCCTGGCCTGAGTACGATAGTGAAGGAGTCTGAGGGTCTGTCTCTTCATACAGGCTTCCCACCAATTCTATTTTCATCTCCATTTTGAAGCTTCCAAAGTCTGGAGATCTCCCAGGGTTTGGTGCAGAAGGACTTGCTTATCACTGTGAGGCTACAGAGCATGGTCTCTGGGCCACACTTCTACAGATTCTGCTGTGTGACCTGGGACAAGTTATTTAACTTCTCTGTACTTCATCCCCAAAATCAGAGTACAAATTCTAGCATTGTTGGGGTATTATATGAGTCAATGTACCTTCAACACTTAGACCAGTACCTGGTACAGAGGATGTCCTCTAAGCTACACACATACACACCCCCCCAACCCCCAGCCAACTTAGGTTTCCACTTTATTTGGCCTATGAGATTACCTTCCATCTTCCATAATTTTATTGCTATCTCAAGCCTGCTACTCTCTCTTCTGCTTTCTTTGTCCATGTGGGGTTTGGCCTTTTTTTTTTTTTTTTTTAATTTCTTTGCTGTCCCGCTAGTAAGGTTTGGGCAGATAGTTGAGTTACATGTATGTTGCATTTCCCAACCACAAGTCTCCACAACTTTCTTTCTCTGTGCCTCCTAATGACCCCCTTCAGGTAGTATATTCATCATATTCTAGCCCGAACTCACTGAAATGCTGTAGGTAGAGCCTGGGGAGTGAATGTCCAGGCTTCTCAGGTCTGAAACCAGCTCTTAATGTTGATCTAGAAAATGGCTGAGAAGTGCCCCAAGATGAACATGCTGGTTGAGCTCCTTTCTGAAATTGGAGTCATCATCACTAGCTGAGGGGAAGGAAGCGCTCGTGGCCTGGCAGGCCACCCCCAAGCTTGTGTAAGAACCTTGTGACCCACAGCCATGTCAGAACAAAACAACCAGCAGGCTTCTCACCCCCGCAGCCCAGAGCTCTTGATTCCTAGGGATCATCTGATCCCGAGAACTTAATCTTACCCTCAAAGTGGTAGAAGGGGGTACCTTTGCAAATGACTTACTTGAAGAGTTTGGAATGCTAATTTAAAGGAATGAATTCCCTCCCCAGGTAGGATTAGGCCCGTGGAATTTTGTGATCTTCACTTTTTCTTCTGCCTGGGTCATGATGTTATCCTTCTGCACGTGGAGAAGCCCCACTCCAAGTACAGGATACAACTGAGGAAAAAGTGGCTTTTCCAGTTAAAGACTGATGCTACCTTCTGGCTACTTGCCCCTTGTACGTTAGCACTCTCTACTGAGCAGAAATAAAAGAGCCTGGGCTGCTTGTTTTCCATTTGCCATTCCCCACCCTTGTCTACCCTGCTCTGTGCCCTGGGAGGCCAACCTCTGATGGAGATAATGGGGGATGGGAGGAAGGAGAGACCAGATTATTCATTCCTTACTCACTCCCCATTCCAGAGAGGTGCTCCCTGGCTGGCCAGTTAGCTCTCCACTCCACTGTTTTCCAAGTGCCTGAGAAGGTGGCAGTCCCACATACCCAGACGTTCCCTCTTGGGCCTTATTTCTGTACATAGTAGGTCCCTGCTGTGTGGACAATGAGAGATAGGGGGCCCACATTCATACGGCCTTGAGCAAAGTTGTGAAATTCCAGCTCTTACGTTTCTGGTGGTACTCCTTCCCTTTTTCAGCTGTTCTCAACTTTTAGCTTTGCATTCTTAACAAAACCTCTCCTGAAAAGATATTGAGAATTCATTCACATTAAAGTGCAAATAACTAAACCATCCTTGCTGCCCTTCTTCTAGGGATATTTTCTTTTAAAAACTGAAGTCCAAGGAATGAACCTGTAAATGTAGAATTTCAAAGAGGAGTGGAATTTAGTGTCGGCTTCAATTTCCAGTCTTCTGAAATCACTCCTAGCCATTCAACCTACTTTGTAAGAGGGGGGTGCATTTAAATGTGGTGAAGAAAGCATAGTGTATAAACTTGTCCAATCACTATGTTGTACACCTGAAACGAATGTAAAATTTTGGGTCAACTATACTCAAATAATAATAAATAAAGTGCATGGAGGAGATATTAATTCTAGGCTTACAGTACTTTTATTGAAATGCTTTGGGCTAGGAAAGGGCAGAGGAGAAGCACTAAAATAGAGCTGTCAGTAGAAATGGTAGGAAGGCGGATGGAGCCTAAGTGTCCAGAGTTTCAGAATTCGTAAGAGCTGTCTTGTGACTTCACTCCCACCCCCTCTACCCTTTCACCAGCTATAACACCCTCTTCACTGCAGAACAAGTCTGGGTCTGGAAAATTCTAAAGCTGCAAAGAAAGCCTAGGCCCCTAGAACTCTGTTTCATATGCATTTTTAACATACGGTAGCATGATCTCATAGTTGTCCCATATCAAAAGCTAGACTGTGTGCTGGAGGGCAGGGACCATGTGTCTCCTTCATCCTGTCGTTCTGGTACATAGCTCAGTGTTTGGCACATAGTCAGTGCTCAAGAAATACAAGTTGACTAGATGGACACATTATCTCACTGAATTCTAATTTTCTAGATCAACATTAAGAGCTGGTTTCAGACCTGAGAAGCCTGGACATTCACTCCCCCGGCTCTACCTGCAGCATTCCAGTGAGTTTGGGCTAGAATATGATGAATATACTACCTGAAGGGGGTCATTAGGAGGGACACATTACCTCACGAATTCTCACAAGAACTTTGTGAGGTACTCCCTATTATCATTCCCATTCTGTAGATGAGGCAGCTGGAGCTTAGGTAGGTTAAATAATGTGCCCAGGTTCCCCAGCTGCTGAGGCACAGAGCTGGTGTTCTGGTCAGTTCTGACCGACTTTAAGGCCAGGCTCCAAACCAGAGCACTTAACTGCATTTAGACAGCACCATTTTGAGCAAAGGGTGGGGCTGCATCTCCGTCTTGATAGTGATTCTCTCATGGAAGAATTTTCATAACCCCCAAAATCTTTGTATACATTTATTTATATCCGTTATATTTTCCTTCCAGGTTAAGCCAACATTTCATGCCATATGAAATTGAAGTTTGTGGAATTCAAAAAGGTAAATAAAAATGGCAAAATGATAATGGTATCATGTTCATAATCTGGAGATAGTTTATAATCATGATGCTTCCTTTTATTTGAAGAAATGGAAATGCTTTTGTGAGAACTAATTTGTTTAGGTTTGTGATTTCATGCTTGAAAGTAGGCTGCAAAAATATCCACATGGATATTTCCAGGTTCCAAGTTGCTGGTGGGGAGGAGGGGGTCAGGGGAGGGAGAAGGATTCATTATTAGGTCTTACCTTGAAATCTGAGGCAGAACAAGGCCATTTTCTCATGGAAATTTTTTAAGTATTTATGCTCTGTAGCTGTAGAGCCAGATCTCCTTGGGGGTGAATGTTGTCAGAGGAGTGGAAATCAAGACAATGAGGTAAAAACAAAAGACTCCTTTTTCTTCCCTTTCTAAAATCGTTTTGTTTTTCCTGAGCTGCTGCTTTTACGAGCCCTATGGGAAAGGGATACAGGGGTCATGCTTCACCACACCAAGAAACACGTCTCTTGGTAAGTTGGAGGCAGTCACAGGTTTCCATAATCTTGTGAGAGGAGAATGCCTTGGGTCATACTGAACTCATGTTCATCATTCCTAATTAGGAGTCCTTCAGAAACTTTCTAGGATGCATTCCAGTTATTAGCCCTCACCAATATTATTTTGCTAATCATGGGTTCGACTAGAAGCTCACAGAGCCAAACCAATGGGAGCTGTTGGGGAACTAGAATTAAAACCAATCTGCCAACCTCTCCACGAAGGAAGACAGTTTTCTTACTGAATAAGCTTTCAGCCAGAATGTGATGTGTGTTACAGGCAATCAGCTAGAGATTGCAAAGACAGAAAGGAATCTCACCCTCTGATACAGCCAGCCAGACACAACCCATTACCTACATAATAACCAGTCCTCAAGTCAGAGGGCGTGACAGCACCATTTGTCACACAAGGTTCATCCTAGATTTACCTGGTAATTGGGGTTACCATCTGTTAGCTAATTGGCTTCGCCTGTCCTTTATGACAGGAAGTAGTTTTGCGACGTGGAGTGAGGTGCTTTGCCAAGTTAGGCTCCTGCCCTTCCACAGAGACTGGGAGGCAGGCCCTATCTCCCCGGATATTGACATTTCAAAGGGATTGGTCCCAGGTCCTTGAGAAAGACATTCCTGAGTCCTAAAGCTGGCAACAGCTTTATTTAGCTTTTTAAAGGATTTACATACATTTCAAAGAGACAGAGGAAGGAACTTACAAGTTGTCTAAAGTTAATGCTCTAAGAAAAGGGATGCAGGGAGAAGTCTCTTCTTTTCAACAGGGACAATTAACTCTCCTATTTTGAATTTGTATTTGTCCTTCCAGGCCAAGAGGTGGCAGCAAAGGTTGGCCTCTCCACCTCCTGTTCACCCAGGGACTCTCCCATCTCATCCCAGGCTCTGCAGAAAGAGGCACAGACTAAACAACTCCTCATTCCTATTTGACTTCCATCTGTCTGAAGGCCGGACCTGGGGCTTCTGGAAGGGAGGGCTCCGCCCCACCTTCCCTCCTCCCCCTGCCCATTCTCCACTCACCCCACTGAGTTGCATCATCTTGGTTCTGAGGAAAGTGCAAGTCTTCTGTGAGGGGACCTCACCACCCCACCCGAGGCTGGGTTGGGAATACTTGAGGTGTTGATGTGTGCTCTAAATCCTTGAGAACAAGAAGGAAAGGCAAGGTCCTGGCTCACCCACGTGTGGGGCATGGGCGCCTGGTCCACTTGGAGGGACACAACTATCCCAGCCCCGCAGGCGGATGTGCGTGTGTAGACCGGGGAGGACAGACAACTGAAAACCACAGCAGAACCAAATCAAAACCAACCCCTGTGGTTCACTTTCACCAGAGGATTGATTCTGACCAAGAGAGGAAGGAGAAAAATCTTTAAAATCCGTGAGTCAGAAAGGGAGAAACTCAGCCTCATATTCAGATGGGTAATCAGCTCTCCAAACTGGAACGGTTCTCACTGTACACAGTGTTCGCAGTAAAAAAGAACAGAGGCATTTTAATTTAAGAAGAAAACAGACACCTGCTGTCCTGCATTTATAGCCACGTCCACTGGTGCACATTGCTGCTCCTTCACTCACTCTCGGGGATTAATGGGAGCTTGATGGATCTGAAAGGTGTGGGGAATTGGAATAGGCAAAGTACCTCTCAGGTAAGGAGAGCACCATTTAAAAAACAAACCAGAAAGCATGATTTATTTTTTCCTAAGATTTCCTGTTTGTAGCTCTGTAATGTGTATATGTGTGTGAATATGAATATGTATCTCTCTGAACAGAAGAGCAGGAGGGAAACCCTTCCATCTGCCCCCCTACCTCCCGCTTCCATGGCCTTGGAGGGCCCTGGCCTGCCTCAGGTGGCGAAGCAAGGGCTGAGGTTACCCTACTGACTACTGACTGCCCTACCCTTCAGTTGCCAGCAGCAAAGGGAGTGTGATTCCCACTTGCAAGGGCTAGCCTGGACCTATTGTCATTTTGCTTCCAGGCAGGCAAGGCTAGCTTCCCCGTGGTCTTCAGGGAAGGCTCTGAGAAAGGATGGAGTCTTAGCCTCCCTCCAGCACCACCAGTGTTAGGGTGGAAGCAGAAGGAAGGATGGGAGCCCTGGAGTGGGCAAGGCAGGGCCCCTGCCTGGGCAGGAGAGCAACCTGGCCTCCTCCCGGGCACTGGCTCTGGGCCCTGCGCGTGCTCTCACTGGCCACCTACCTCCAGGGCCTTGGCCTCCCCGGCGGCCCCCTGCCATACCTCACTAGGTCCCCACTTAGCATTCACTCTCCTACTCAGACTACAAGTCAGGTGGTTCTGAGCATGACATGTTCCGGAAAGAGCATGTATGACTTTTTGCTGTTATCTTTACTACAGAGGATGCCTGAAGTACAGGTTCGTGCTGCCATTTTGGCTCTCGAGCTAATGAGCCTCTTAGAGTTCTCATTTGGGGATTTCACTCTGGACAGTTCAGAGGACCTGGGGACTCCCCGCCATGACACCCAGTTCAATAGCTTTAAGCAGTTATTCATTATTCACCCAGCTATTTAATGAGCAGCTCTCAGTACCTAATATCGTTATAGGCTTTGAAGAGGATCAAAGGGTGTAAGGCATCCCCTGAACTCCTAGGAACTTAGACCATCCTTGGAGAGACTATGTGCCCAGGTGTAGAACAGCCCCAATTCAGGCACTAACAAGTGGGCCAGCACCAGGAGAGTTCAGGAAGGGGATGAGCATGGGCTGAGGCATACGGGCAGAGCTTCCTGCAAGGTGGGATCTGAAAGCCTTAAAATCGTGGGCAAGATTCAAACAGGAAAACATCCTAAGCCTAAAAGACACTTGGGGTTCAGGAGGCTTCCCTAAGATTGTGTGACCCCAGAGGCCTGCTGCCACAGCTAGCTAGCATCACTCATGTAACTACAGGACTGCCTGCTGACATGGAAGCTTGAAGAGCCAGAGCACATGCACAGAGGGGCATGGGAAATCCCAGGAAGGTGCTGGGGGGGCGTTGCATGCCATGGCGTTCCCATACTCACACGAGTCAAACGTCTCAGAAGCTGGGGAGGTTGAAGGCTGGCAGGCTGCCCTTGGACTCTGAGGCTCTCAAACTCCACCTTCTGTCCAGAGAGTTGTATAGTTCCCATTCCACAACTCACCTGCTGGGTGATTCTGTGACTGATTTGGCATTCAATCCCTTCAAGCAGGGACCAGCAAGGAGTTCTGGTCAACACCAACTGAGCACTAATGGGCACGGTTCTTAGGATATTTTGTTTTGTTATCCTTCTTCCCAAATCTTATCCAAGGGGGTGCTGATGAGAGGAGAGCTCCTGGGGCTTGTTAAGAGCACATCTGCCTTCAAGGATTTGGGGCTGTCGTCACACACTATCTACTGGTCCCCCTGTCCATTCTGTTTGGTCCAAGCAAGGAGAACGCTCTCAGAGCTGGACAAGATCTTGGTGCATCCTGATGTTAGAAAAGAGACGGACAATTGTCAAGAGAAAGGAAACAGATGCCCACAGCGTGATGGCTTCTGCAGTGACAGGATGTCTGTTTGCCCCAGGGGTGGCAAGAGCGTGCATGTCAGTCAAAAGACATCCTGGTCACCTTCTACCCTGCCTCCCTGCTTTAGGACCCCCTCTCCACCCCAAGTCAGCTACCCAAGCCATCTTCCTAAGTACAGATCTCCCTGCCACATATCAAAACAGTTCAGGACATTCAGAAAGACAGTCCATAGCAGATGGACCCTTGCCTATTACAGAGGGATGGAAATGTTGGGTAAACTATCACCAAAAAATTGCATTTTAATACATGCTGTCCTTGAACAAAAGAAAGGATATCAAGTGACAGAAATGAAGAGCAAAACCACAGTCAAAGGCGGTAAGTGTAAGCTGGGAGCCTGGAGCCCACGGAGATACTAGAGAAGCCAAGGTTAGGCTCTAGGGACCGGGCTAAGGTTATAACACCTGTATGAGAACAGGAGGTATGGCCTTAGGCTTGCTTGGAAGAGAGAAAATTTTGATTTGAGCTCAAGAGAAAAGCAAGAGCATCAAAGAGATGCCCCTTCCCTAAAAAGGGGATTGGGAAATGGTATTCACTAGCTCAGGAAAGTATGAAGAAGTAAATGGTCTTTTTGGGTCATGGGTGCAAAAGAAAAGTCACGTGTCAGAAACTGAATGCCTAGGGCCTGTGCCATGAATGGGCACAGAACCCACATCGATGCCACCTGTGAGGCCGTGAGCCCCAAGCAGAGAAATTAACATAATGTTTGATCTAAAACAGTTGAAACCTCCAGGAGCCTAGTCAACACTAATGTGAAACCACTCTGTGTAGAAACATTGTCACAACGCAGGGCACTTGGGGGTCACACAGGAAAAACAAATCATACCAAAGATGAGCTCATGATAAAAACTGACACATCAGGAGGGAAAGGAGCCTCTGTGTGTGGGAACCAGCTGATGCATCCAGCAGGGTACTCGGTATTTCAGGGACTGCAGGTAATAGAACAATCTGAAAGAAGCTATCAACACGTCCATACCCAGCACTTTAAGACCAGAGCCCACCAATTCCGGCCCCATCCCAACTCGTTCCTCCTGTGTCCACCTTCTCAGGTCATTCCAATCCTTCCTGTCACATACACTCAAAATCTTAACACCATCTTCAACTTGTTCTTCTCTCAGCTTTTTCCCTCAAAAATGGCTTTCAATTTCTCCTCTTTCTTCTCCCCTCTCCTCTGTTACTGCGAAGGCAGCTAGCTGGTCTCCCTGCCTGCCTGACTCCAGTGTCCCCCTTCTTTTTAGCCCACCCTACACAGCCACTAAATTATCCTCCTAAATGGTAAGTCCACTGGTTTCACTTCCCTGAGCCAAATCCGGATTACGAAAGTCCAAATCTTCCCCAGCTTGGACTTAAAAGTTCTTTCCAGTTTTGTTTCCTATTATAATACATCCCCCGCATCCACCCCTCACCCCACAACAGCTTACTTGTCCTTCCTTCACTCCCCCTCATACTTCCAAGCAGTCTTCTTCATCTGACTCGACTGCTTCCCTCATCACATCAGCTGACTGAAGCTCAACCTTGGCTTCAACCTGCTAGAAACATGATGTTGTGGAAGAATACAGGCATCATTTGGGCTAGACCTACCAGGTTTCAAATTCCAGATATGTCACTTAATAGTTCTGTGCCTCAAGCAAGTCAGAACCTCCCCCAGCCTCAGCTTCTAATTATGCAACATGAGAATGATACCTACTTTGCAGAATTGAGAGAATTAGAGATAACTATGGAAAGCACCGAGCACAGAACTTGACCCCAGGAAGTGCTCAATAAACAGTTGCTGAATTGAGCCTCCATCTGCTTTTTTTATGGGAGATTTGTTCTACTGCTTCCCCAAGCAGAGCTCCATGAGGCCTGAGGCCTTGCCCAATCTGTCTTTGCATCTTTGTACTTTCCTGTGCCTGACACAGGAAAACCTATCTACTGACAAGTAGTGGAAAGAACTTAGCGTGCCTAACCTGATGTGAGAAGGAAGAATTTGGGTAAGACCTAGTGGATCTCAGATGTCGGAAGAGTGTTGAGGGCCCATTTATACTGTGTCACTCCAGAGAGGGGAGAACCACCATCCATAAGGAGGAAGGTTTTAGCCCAGAGTAGGAATAGCCAACATGTAGAGCTGTTTAACATGAGAGCAGGTGTCAAATATGAGCTGCTTGCCATTAAAAAGCTCAGACTATAAAAAGTATTCCTCCGTTGGATGATAGATAAGACCAGATCAGTGATTCTTAACTTCTGGGAGTCACAAAAGCCTTTGAAAGTCTGATGGATCAGTTATGGATCTTCTTCCCCCCCCCCACCAAAAAGGCTCAAAGCATAACATTTTGCAAATAATTTCAGGAGCTTAATGGTTCCTAGGTAAAGATCACCTGAAAACCCTTGTAGGATGCTATGTTCAACTTTCTTTTTTACTGTTAATAATGAGAAAGAAGCATTTTTGTTACATGTATTCTTCAAAATCCACACCTCCCATCTCAAGGGCCTGGCTCATAACTAAAAACTCAGTGCTGTTTGCCCAAATTCAATGCTCTACATATTTGTTGATTATATGAATGAATAAATGAATGAAATCTTTCATTAATCTGATCTTTAAGGAAAGATATGTGCTGTATGGAGAAAAGAGAAAGAAAAAAAAGATAAAAATGAAGCGTTTTAGAGAAAGACCAATACAAGATGATAAAAGGTGGAGAAGAGTTCATCAGGGTCAGAGACAAGGATAAATTTTGGAAGGCTTTAACTCCCAGCCTCTTGCCAAGGGCCAAATGCCCCAGCGAACTTCTAAACCCAAGGTTCCGTGGGGGCAGAGTCACCTACTCCAATCTGCTAGCCCTGGCAGCTTGCACTCACAGTGATTGTGGCACATACCCAGGGGCACCAGGGAAAAATCACTCCTAAGATCGTGACCATGTCCAGATGATATTCTAATCTGATTTTGAAACCTCTTTCCCTCTGTAAATTTAGGTCTTAATTGTAATGCAACCATTCATTGTTCTATTATTACAATTGCTCAGTTCACCCTTGGTAATGTTATTAAAGGAAGTGTGTTGAGGCATTTTTTTCCCCTTAGAGTATTATTATTCAAAGAATAGTTGGTTTTCAGCATAAACCCTAGTGACAATAAGCCCCAAGAAGAAAATATCCTGTCCAAGCACAGAAGGACGTCTTGTTTGACAAAATGAGTTTAAGATTCTCAAGGACTAGCGGCTTCTTTCAGTTCGTATGGGCAAAGGCATGCTGCTCTGCCCGGGTCCAGTCTTCTTGCTCTCCCCACTCCCCTGCCGCACCTGCGCTCACGTGGAGACACAGTGGCAGCCAGATTTCAGGAGCCTTCTCAAGCTCTGCAGGGCCTCGGGCAGCCCAGCACCGGTGAGGGCACTGCAGGCCCGGAGCTCCCAGCTGCGGTCCTGGAATCTCTCCAGGCCCAGCCGGTCTCTGATCCCAAGCAGCGGCAGAGCATCGGGCGCCTCCTGCTTGTTGGCCAGCACCAAGAAAGGGACGCTGGCCATGTGTGGATCATTCAGGACTTCCACGAGCTCAGCCACCGCCTCGGGCAAGCGAACTTCGTCTGTGCTATCCAGCACATACACGAGGACATCCGTGCCTTCCAGGTAGTCCTTCCAGTTGGCCCTCAGCTGGGTCTGCCCCCCTACATCCCAGATGGTCAGAGACACATGCCCAGGGACTCTGAGAGGCTCCACGTTGAAACCAACAGTGGGCAGGGTCTCCACCAGCTGGTAGCCCTTCAGTTTGTACAGGAGCGTGGTCTTCCCAGCTGAGTCGAGGCCTATCATCACCACCTGGGCTTCTGCCTTGTGACCTCGGGAATTCACAGAACCCATGGTGGCCACTGCTAACCCCTAGGGGAGAAAGGCCAGGTGCACACATCAGCCATTCTTTTCGGGAGGAACACAAATTCACGCAGGCACATGGAAGAAGAGCCTCTCCTCCCAAAGCAGGAAGTGTCTTTTACAATGTCAGGTTTCAAACACAGGCCTGGGCTCTGAAAGGGCCAGGAAGTAAGGGCAAATGAGTCACCCCAAGCTGATCTATCTCGGGAAGGGGGAGAAGGGGGCTGCATCAGAGAAGAGGGTAGGGCTTCCTGGAAGACAGCCAACGTGGGCTCACCTTCCTTGGTAGTAAAAGCAAAGAGGCAAAAGGAAGTTCCAGTTAGATATAACCCAGTTCGGTAGGAATGACCGAAAGATGTCTTCAGTTCTGGCAAGTCTGTGGCTTCCCGCCTCTATTTTCTTCCTATAAGCCTTAATCCCAAAGTGGAAGCTAGCTCCAGTTCAGTGCACCAAGTGAAGAGGGCAGTCGGCTGCCTTTGGAGCTCCCCTCAGGACCAGCACTGCGTCCTGCAAACAGTGGCTATTCCAGATACGGTGGCCTGGGGACACATTTACAAGTCACAGCCAAGTGGTTTCCTCCATTGCCTTATCAAGGTAAACTGCCTACAGAGCACGACTCACCTTTATTTTTTTTTTTTTTTCTTTTAAAAAGCCCAAATTTTAAAAACAAACCCCTGTTCCCACCCTAGGGTACACGTGGCTGGGACATCTCTCCCCCGGGGGGGGGGGGCGGGGATATTGCGGCTGCCCCTGGAAGAAAATAAAAGACAGGCGGCGTTCATTCCTCACGCGGGCGGGGGAAGAGGGCAAGTAAAGTTACCTCGGTGTTACTAGGCTGCGGCCGAAAGCTCCTCCTCTGTGGCAGTCCGCTCGCCCGCAACTGCTTTCCGCGTGGCGGTAGCGTCCCAAGGGCTAGAAGAGAAGGAACTGCAGGGGGCTGCTGCCGGTTCCCCTTTTCCGCTTCCTTCCCCAGGTGGGCGGGGCCGGAGCTGTGCTCCCGGGGCGGACGGGACGTGCAAATGTCCCCAGCCCGGCGAAGCCCCGCACCAGCTCCGTTTCTTAGCAGATCAGAACACATGACTTCATGGTTTTTTGGGTTTGGGTTTTTTTTTTTGTTGTTGTTGTTGTTGTTGTTGTTGTTTTTTTCTGGAGCCTGGAGATTCTTTTGTTTGCTTGGACCCTACAGGCTTTTAAAAACTGCCTAAGTATGATTAAAACCCTCTAAAAAATAGTAACTATGTTGAAGGTAAACGGTAAAAATTTAATAGTTGTGTCACTGTGGTGGAACTGCGCAGTTAAACTTACTGCTTAATTTTTTTTTTCGGCCATGTCATCATGTTTTTCCCAGCAAACAATGATACCTCCAGAAAACGTAATTTTTAAAAAAATTATGGCCAATCAGAAGCCGTTGACTCTGCAGCTCACTAATTGGCATCTGCAGCTCCAGTGATTTGGCTCTTGGAACCAGTCACATTTGTGGGGTGCTTTTTGCTTTCCCATGCATCATTTTATTAAAACGCCAAGAACTGGGCGACTGGGTGGCTCAGTCGGTTAAGCATCTGCCTTCCTCTCAGATAATGATCCCGGGGTCCTGGGATCGAGCCCCGCTTCCGGCTCTCCGCTCGGCGGGAAGCCTGCTTCTCCCTCTCCCACTCCCCCTGCTTGTGTTCCCTCTCTCGCTGTGGCTCTCTCTGTCAAATAAATAAAATCTTTAAAAAAAATAAAACAAACAAAAAAGAATGCCAAGAACTGAGTTGGGGGTTTATGACTCTCCTGTTTTACAAATAAAAAAAGCGGCTCAGAGTAAATAATTTGCTCAAGATCTTGCTGGAATTTATTCATCTCTTCCTCTTTTAGCGTGTCTGCTACTCACCT
This sequence comes from Callorhinus ursinus, assembly GCF_003265705.2. Classification (NCBI taxonomy): domain Eukaryota; kingdom Metazoa; phylum Chordata; class Mammalia; order Carnivora; family Otariidae; genus Callorhinus; species Callorhinus ursinus. The sequence goes on along the minus strand of NW_027397069.1, from coordinate 54,543,961 downwards.
AGAAAGTGCTTTATAGAGAGCAAACAGCCTGTTGTAAATGTCGTTGCTTTTCTTAGGCCAGGGTATTTTAACAGGAGGGAGTGGTTAGGAAAACACAGAGTGTGTTATGTACACACCCCACTGTGTTGTGTTGTTACTGTTGCTTAGTTCTGCGGGGTCATTTTGCAGCCAGCCTGGGCAAGTGGGACTTAGACCCAAGGATCGGCAAGGGTGGGGGTTAGCCGATGGAAAAGTATGAGAGGGAACATCAGGGGTCAGGGGAGATTCTGGCTAAACTGACCTCTAACAGGATTCTTGCTGAAGGCAAGCCAGGTGACCAGATGTCACCTGGGGGAAGGTAGGGCTGAGGAATACGATCAGATATTGAGGTGATCAGATATTAAGGGCAGGGCATTCTGGTTAACACATAGCAGGGTTCTTGCTAAAACGAGATTTTACGAGGAAGTGCACAGATGAGCCTAGAAGAAGGTTCGGGAGCCTGACTAAAGTTTAGCCAAGCAAAGAATCTTTGTCATTACCCCAGAGCAGTCTCCAAGCACTAAAGAACTGTCTGGAGGAGGGCTTGTCCGTCTAATCTGTGGGGCAGGGCAATCAGACCAAGCTGAGACTCAGTCCTGTCCAGCTGATGAATCCATGGGGATCCTGCCAGGACTTGATTGACAGGAGGATTGGGATGCACCGAGGATAAGGACACAGATGCCAAGGATAATGTGGGTCTGGGGCCTGGGAGCCAAGGGGGCAGTGCTGCTATCACTCTGCTCCTGGTTCCTTCTGCGTGAGCCCTGAGGACGGCGAGAGGTGGACAGGAGCTGAAGAAGCCACTGACTTGAGAAGAAAGGTTGGACTAGGTACTGTAAAGTTTAGTTCAGCTCGAATATCTTATAGGACAATATCTTATAGGACAATTTTTATTGAGCAGCTATAAGCATAACTTTGTACAGTCTATCACATGACTTTTAATTTTTTTTTAAAGATTTTATTCATTTGCTTGAGAAGAAAGAGAGCAAGCACAAGCAGGAGGAGCAGCAGAGGGAGAGGGAGAAGCCGGCTCCCCGCTGAGCAAGGAGCCTGCTGCAGGGGCTCCATCCCAGGACCCTGAGTTCATGACCTGAGCCACAGGCAGACGCTTAACCGACTGAGCCACCCAGGCGCCCCGATCACATGATTTTTCAAAAAAACTCTTCGAAATGCATCTGTATATCATATGAATGGGAGTGGTCAGCATCATTCCTGTACGTGAAGACTAGGACATCGTGTATCAGAATTACATACAGAATATATTGCAGACTCTTTAAACTGTCTTTATTTTGCATTATAAATTGTATTTAGAATCATTACCACTTTGAGTGCCTTGTGAGTGTTTTACAGCTACAGCACAGCTCATTTTCCAGAACTTTTCTATTTCTAGTTTCCATTTTATTGATAACACCATCTCTTTTTTTGTTTTGTTTTGGTTTTTTGTTTTGTTTTGTTTTATCGCCACCTCCTTATAACCAAATGAGGAACCTGGAAAAGTCGGGGGGGGGGGTGCAGATTTCCTTGCCTGCCTCTCTTTGCCCTGTCTCCCTCCAAACAGAAATAGTATCTCTTTCTTTCTCTCTCAAAAACAAAACAGAACAAACCAAAAAACACAAGAGGAAAAGGAACTAGCAGTGGGTGATGTGCTTTCTGAAAACAAAAGAGAACAAACCAAAAAACACAAGAGGAAAAGGAACTAGCAGTTGGTGATGTGCTTTCTGAAACAATGAGCCGAGAAAGAGCTGAAGGATGTTAGCCCTGCACCGAAGCTTCCACTACCGACTAACGCTCTTACAGCATTTGCAGGAGGTTTCCGGACGCTAAGGGGGAAAAACCAACAGTGGCCAGAGACCGTCTCCTGAAAATGTGCCGGGACGGTGATGCGGAGGCCAAGACAGAAGTGTGAGGAGCTCCCACCGTGCCTCCGCGGCGGACATGAGCTGCTGCTGTTTATCCTCCAAGGTTCTTTCAATATGCAAAGTAGGGCCTTGGCAGCCGCTGCTATTCAGTCAGCAGAGGCTCCTGAACTGGGTAGTGTATTTTTAGTTGGCAGGGGAAAAAAAAAAAAAACCAAACAAACTTGATTAGAAAGGAAGTTGGAAGGTCACTTCGTAGCTAGAAACTCAAATCTGCACTTGAAACTTCTTTATGTTTCCCACATGAGTTCCTGTCACTCTGGGCAGCAACGAGCAAAGTGCTTCGATTCTCTTCTTTTTATAAACAGAATTACATAAGTAATGATGAATATATTGTCTCTCATTTGAGTGTCAAACGATGTAAATGCCTACAGGACAAAATTCTTAGGTTCACTCTTTTTTTTTTTTTTTTTGAGAGGGAGGGAGGGAGAGAGAGAGAGAGAAGGAGCACAGAGAGAATTCCAAGCAGGCTCCGTGCCCAAAGTGGAGCCACCGCGGGGCTTGATCTCACAACCCTGAGATCATGACCTAAGCCTGAATCAAGAGTCCGATGCTTCACTGACTGAGCCACCCAGGTGCCCCTTAAGTTCACTCTTTTTAAAAAAAAAAAAGATTTTATTTATTTATTTTATTTATTTTTTTTAAGCTCTTATTTATTTATTTGAGAGAGAGAGAATGAGAGATAGCACGAGAGGGAAGAGGGTCAGAGGGAGAAGCAGGCTTCCTGCCGAGCAGGGAGCCCAATGTGGGACTCGATCCCGGGGCCTCCAGGATCATGACCTGGGCCGAAGGCAGTCACTTAACCAACTGAGCCACCCAGGCGCCCTTTATTTATTTATTTTAGAAAGAAAGAGTGAGAGTGAGAGGGGGAAGGGCAGAGGGAGAGGGAGAGAGAAAATCTCAAGCCGACTCTGCGCTGAGCATAGAGCCCAAGACAGGGCTCAATCTCACCACCCTGGGCTTATGACCTGAGCCAAAATCAAGAGTCAGATGCTTAATCGACTGAGCCACCCAGGTGCCCTGAGTTCACCCTTTAAATCACTACTCCCCACCTATGAGGTTATCAGGATTAGCAGTTTGACACACATTTGTGCAGTGATCTTTCTATATATACTTACATGTTTTGAAGCACACACATCTATTTTACTGTTTGTTTTTTGTTTGTGTCTTTTAAACGTAATTGTGATGTCTGTAGCTTTTCACATTGAACGTTTATGAGATCTTTCCACATTAGTATATATACTAAATCAGATACACTTACCGTTTTGGTTTTTTTTTTTTAAGATTTTATTAAATAATGAGAAGGCCACAAGAAAATACAAGAAGCATAATGCTAAAATATTCATAGATGAAATTACATGATTCTGAGATTTGCTTATAAATAATCTAGCAATGGAGAAGTAGTAGCTTGGGATATAATGTAACAAGATTGGCCCTGAATTGATAATTGTCAAAGCCAGGTAGACAGGGGTGTATTATATTAGTCTCTCCATTTTGCATACCTTTGAAATTTTCTGTAGTAAGATATGAAAAGCATATATAAGAGGCATATTCCAGTTTACCAAATGTGTGATTCTGCCGCAGCTCACAGGCCTCTGGGCCTCCTACGACTTGTCACACTCCATATTTTCTCTGTAAGAACTCAAAAGTTGCCTTCTCTGGAATCTGCCATGACCCTACCCGGTGTGGTTTGTCCCTGCTTTACCCTTACCACACTTCGTATATATACAAACACACGCCACAACAGTCACACTCCCACACATACTCCCACACTAAGGGAATTATCTTATTGAGATTTTAAAGACCTAGCAGTCATCGATTGAGCCCCTAATCTGTATCATACACGATGTCTACGTTTGTTTCATTGCTCCTCTCAACAGCTTTGGGAGGTAAGACTTTTTTGGTCCCCTTTTATAATATAGAAACTGGGGCTACAAAAGATTAAGTAATTTGCCCCAGCCTAGTTTTTTTTTCTTTTTTATTCTCAATTTTCTATCACTTTGTCAACTATTTCTTAGATAAATACATGTAAAAAGTGATCAGTACAAACACTGAGAAGCAAGCACAAATGAGGAGGAACATTGCCATTATTAGATGAAGATAAACTGAAGAGTGTCTCTGGGTCATCATCTGAATTTGCCTTCCTTGGGAGTTTTACAAGAGTCCATCCTGGGGTAGTCAGTGTGCAAGGCCATGACAGAGTCTTAGGAAGCATAGGGCTTCCCATAGTTGGGGCAGGGGCCAGGCCTTTCCGGCGGGCCCAGTACTGCCTATCCAGTGGGAACATGGTCAGTAGGAATGGACCGCTCTGTAGATTCTACATCAGAGCCCATTTTCAGGGGCGCCTGGGTGGCTCAGTCCGTTAAGCATCTGCTTTCAGCTCAGGTCATGACCCCAGGGGTCTGGGATCAAGTCCCGCATCGGGCTCCCTGCTCAGTGGAGAGCCTGCTTCTCCATCTGCCTGCCGCTTCCCCTGCTTGTGCTCTCTCTCTGTCAAACAAATAAATAACATCTTAAAAAAAAAAAAAACAAAGCCCACTTTCAGCTCTCAGGAATGAGCAAATCTGAATACTTCTTGGGGTGAAGGGAGTATGGTCAGGTGGTCCTGTCTGTAGGGCATGGAGAGGAGAGGAGAAACCTCGTTACCACATGATCAAGGCCTGCCAAATACAGATAAGAATTCGAGCCAGGCTTGCCTGGGAATTTTTTCTTCCAGGTAAAGAGAATATAATGACTGCAGATAGTTTGGTGATAACAGTCTTTATTGTGTCTATGTCTTAAGTCCTACTACTTCAACTTGAACTAGTTGTTCTCTATATCATATGCACATCTTCTTTGAAATTCCCTTGACCTCTGTCCCATGTTGGATCTTCTGCTTTTATGTCCCAGATTTTCCCCTTTCTTGGTTCGCTTGGTTGTTTTGGTGGAGCACACCTTCAGTAGCCTCTCAGATGCATGGGAGGTAAGGTTTTAGACCTTGGATCTCTGAAAATGTCTTTTTTTTTTTTAACTCTAACGATTTATTAATAGTTGTCTGGATATGAGATTCTAGGATGGAAATCACTTCCCTTCGGGACTTAGAAGGCATTGCCTTGTTGTGTTGTGGCTTCCACTGCGGCTGTTGAGACTCTAAAACCAGACTGGCTCTTGATCCATCGTTTGTGACTTTTATTCTCTCTGGAAGCTTATAAACTCTTCACTCTTCACTGTGTTCCAAGAATTCTGAAATTTCAACTAAATTGTCATGTTGTGAAAGTTTGTGTGCTTTTAATTTTTTCCCTTTTCTTACTTTTTTATTCTTTCCTTTTATTTTATTATAATTTTTAATTTTGTTTTGTTTTGTTTTGATGAAAGAGATGTTAAAAAGGTTTGTAAACCAAAAGGTTTTAAAACCTTTTTACTTGGTATGAATCTATTTTCATCCATTATGCTAGAAACTAAGCGGTCCCTTTCCTCTGCCTCTTACTGCTAGAAGTAAGTTACTTTCAATTTTGGGACATCTTGAATTTTCCCCTCCAGTTTTTATGTTCTTTCTTTTTGGAATTCCTATTATTTGGTTGCTGAACTTTGACTTATTCTTTAGTTTAAAAAAATTAGTTTCTGGGGTGCCTGGGTGGCTCAGTCAGTTAAGCGTCCGACTCTTCATTTTGGCTCAGGCCATGATCTCAGAGTTGTGAGCTTGAGCCCTGCGTTGGGCTCCATGCTCAGTAGGGAGTCTGCTTGAGATTCTCTCTCTCTCCCTCTGCCTCTGCCCCTCCCCACCAATCTCTCTCCCTCTCTCTCTCTTTTTTTTTTAAGATTTTATATTATTATTCATTTGACAGAGAAAGAGAGAGAGCTGGAGAGCACAAGCAGGGGAAGAGGCAGAGGGAGAGGGAGAAACAGGTTCTCCATTGAGCAGGAAGCCCACTGTGGAGCTCGATCCCAGAACCTTGGGATCATGACCTGAGCCGAAGACAGATGCCCAACTGACTGAGCCACCCAGGTGCCCCTCTCTCCCTCTAAATAAATAAATAAATAAAAACATAAATAAATAAATAAATAAATAAAATCTTTAAAAAATATATATATTTTCTTTCCCTTCTCACACCTTTACCTTTTCACTCTTTCTGGGAGATTTCTTCAACATTATCTTTCAGTCCTTCCATTTTGTTCATTTCATCTATTATATCTCCGCCCCCCCACCCCCCACCAAAGGCTCTTTTTTGGTTCTCTGAATCTCTCTGAGTTTCCATGGAACCAGGGAGAATGGCTATAGGAGACCCCGAAGTAGAGGACATGTGGTAACAACCAGAGGGTTCATGTTCTATTTTCTGAGTTACTGAAGTCTGCCTCCTTCAAGGTAACATACAGTCTGTTTCCCAGCATGGAGCCTGCCAGCCTGCTTCTGCCTAGATTCTGTTTGCCATCTTGGGATAGAATGCTATTAGATCATTGTGTGCCATGAGTACGCTGGGAAGAGATGAAGGAGCACAGAACATTCACCAACATAGATCCATAGGGTGGGCTACAAGTCTCAATAATTACAAAAGAATTGAAATCACACAATATATTCTTTTGTGTGACCAAAGTGGAATTAAGGTAGGAATAAATACTGGAAAGATATCTGGAAAACCCCCAAATTTTTGGAAATTGAATAACCTACTTCTAAATAGCCCAAAAGTCAAAGAAGAAATTGCAATGGAAATTAGAAATTATTTTGAGCTGAATAAAAGTGAAAATACAACATATCAAAATTTGTGAGTTACAGCAAAACCACTGGGAAATTTATACACTTAAATGCTTATATTATAAAAGAAGAAAGACGTAAAATCAATTATCTGAGAGAAAATAAGAAAAGCAAACTAAATGCAAAATAAGAAATAAAATAAAATAAAAATGAAAATCAATAGAAAAAATGGAGAAAATAGATACAGACAAAAGATTCTTTGAAAAGATTAATAAAATCAATTAACTGCTGATAAGGCTGATTAAAAAGAAAAGAAAATCATGAAGAATAAAAAAGGGACCTTACTGGGACGCCTGGGTGGCTCAGTTGGTTGAGCGTCTGCCTTCGGCTCAGGTCATGATCCTGGGGTCCTGGGATCGAGTCCTGCACCGGGCTCCCTGCTCAGTGGGGAGTCTGCTTCTCCCTCTGCCTGCAGCTCTCCCTGCTTGTGTTCCTCTCTCTCTCTCTCTCTCTCTCTGATAAATAAATAAATAAATATTTTTTTAAAAAAGGGACATTACTATCAATTTTAGACCAAAAAAAAAAAAAAAACTGACAAGGAAGATATTACGGGCAGTCTTTTGCCAAGAAAACCAATAGCTTAGATGAATACTATTTGTTGAATAAGCTATCTTTTTTCTTGGCTAACTTGAAATATCACCTTTATTAGGGTGCCTGGGTGGGTCAGTCAGTTAAGCATCTGACTCTTGATTTTGGCTCCGGTCATGATCTCGGGGTTGTGAGCTTGAGCCCCGTGTCAAGCTCCACACTGAGGATTCTCTCCCTCTATCTCTGCTCATCCCCCCTCCCTCCCTCTAAAAAAAAAAAAAAAAAAAGAAAGAAATATCACCTTTAATGTACACGAATTCACATACTGACACATAGGTATGAGTTTGGATGCTTTTATATATCACATTCCATTACTCTATTTGCTCTAAGAGCAAGTATTGCAGTAAACCAGTGGAAGTTGCATCAACTTTTCTATTTATTTATTTAGTTAGTTAGTTAGTTATTTACTTATTTATTTAATGGACAGAGAGAGAGAGAGAGAGAGACAGCAAAAAAGGGAACACAAGCAGGGGCAGTGGGAGAGGGAGAAGCAGGCTTCCCGCTGAGCAGGGAGCCCCATGTGGGGCTCAAACCCAGGACCCTGAGATCATGACCTGAGCCTAAGGCAGTCGCTTAACCAACTGAGCCACCCAGGCGCCCCTGCATCAACTTTTCTGACCCAGCCTCAAAGGGCCACTCCTGCTGCATTTTATTGGTTACAAGCAAATTTTAAGCCCACTTAGATTCCAAGGGAAGACACATAGACTCCATCTCTCAATGGGAGGGTTACCAAAGAATATGCAGCCATTAAAAAAAAAAAATCCATGCTGTCTTTAGTGGTAATACTTCTAAAGTTGTCAATAAGTATAATATTTCTGTAGGTTTTGGATAAATATCCTTTATAAATTTGAGGACCTCTCTGATTAGATTATGGAGAAATAGAAACAGTAATTGTCATTTGTTTTTCTCACAGACAAGTAGTATAATTCATGGAAAATAGGTTCTCTTTTCTTTTTTTTTTAAGTATAATTGACATACAATGTTATATTAGTTTAAGGTGTATAACATAGTGATTTGACAATTCTGTACACTACTCGTTGCTCACCATGAATAGTGTAGTCACCATACAACATTATTACAATATTATTGGTTATATTCTCCATGCTGTACTTTTCATCTCCATGACATACTTTACAATGGAAAGTTTGTACCTTTTAATTCTTTTTATCTATTTTACCCATCCCTCCACCGATCTCCCCTCTGGCAACGACCTATAAGTTTGTTCTCTGAATTTAAGAGTCTGTTTTTTCTTTGTTCATTTGTTTTGTCTCTTAAATTCTACATATAAGTAAAATCATATGGTATTTATCTTTCTCTGTCTTATGTATTTCACTTAGGGAAATATTCTCTAGATCCATCCATGTTGTCTTAAATGGTAAGATCTCATTTTCTCTTATGGCTGAGTAATATTTGTGAAAAATAGTTTTTAAGGGTAAACTTATATTGCCAGATTTGTGAAATCTGGCCACACAGGTGAAATTCACTACACAATACCAAATACCGTTTAGATTCTAAACTTTGGCTATTAAAGCTTTGGAATATTTTACAACATAAGTGAGACAGTATTCTTTATGAACTGTAATTTGATAGTATTTGGCAATACCCAGCACATACTGCAGAGAGATTCATAGAGAAAAGAGTGGTTTGTTTTTTAAAACGTGAACATTTTCTTATAGAAACTGTACATTTATTTTTCACACAAAGGAGTATGAATAGGGAATGTCGACAATGGTGAGCTAAACAACACATTTAATTTCAAGAAATCTTCAAATCCCACTATAGAATCCTGCTGAGCTGGATTAAATTAGACTACACGGTGAACTCTTTAAGCAAAACTAAGTGGGGGCACCTGGGTGGCTCAGTCAGTTAAGCGTCTGCCTTTGGCTCAGGTCATGACCCCAGTGTCCTGGGATCGAGCCCCGCATCTGGCTCCCTGCTTAGCAGGGAGTCTGCTTCTCCCTCTCCCTCTGCCCCTTCAACTGCGTGTGCTGTTTCTCTGTCTCTAAACAAACCAACCAACCTGAGTGGCCTTGTTCCTAAGCCCACATTTATCACTTCATTGATAAGGGCTGATCTGGAACATTTAGGCCAAAGAGAAAAATGGACAAGAACTAGAATATATGCCTCAGTCTCTAAGCTGATTTAGGTCATCTGCGGGAGAAATTTCCAGCGTCCCCTGCACCAATTTTACCTGGCTGTAGTGATAAGAAGGAGATCGATGGCTGCTCTAGAGGGAAGGCAAAGAACTCCCCCAAAGAATAGATATTTACACAATATAGAATGATTATGTGTATATTTTTGGCCTCTAAAAAATACAGCCCAAGTGGTGTTCTTCACCTTGGTATATACCCATGCTTGGGAAAGATGAGGAGGCTGGGGGAGATGAAGAGGTGAGGAGATATCTGAAGTGTAAAGGAGCTTGGATTTCCATTGGCACCTCCTTTATCCCCTAGAGAGATATTGACACAGTCACAGGAGTAAATGAATGTTCCCCTCTCAGTGAACTCATTAGATGGGAATGATACATTTACACACCAATGTATGAGCTTAGCCTCATGAACCTTCCATCCAGAAAAGGGAAGCAGAAAAAAAGAAAGAAAAAAAGGATTCTAAGGGCTTTTAATTTATTCTCAAACATTAAAAAAAAAAACTTTTCTTCCTTTTATTTGCTTTCCCTAGTTATATGTGAAATGGGTATTTCAGAGTTTGCAGTGGTAGGAAAATAAAAATAATAGGACTGAAGAAAAGGAGAGACATTTAAAAACCGCATCATTTGTAACCAAGTGTTAGAATAAGCAGAAATACCAGATTTCCATTTAGCTACCTGCTAGATCTCTTGCCTTTTAAACAATTTTAGATGTTATTCCTGTTTTGCTAAATCCAGGGAAGGACCAGGAAATATCTGCCTGGCATGTTATAACATAGTAAGCTTATGTAATGTTAAAGCTCTAGGAAATGTCGAACCCTATATAAATTCTGACTCTCCGTCTTCATATGGCTGTTTTTTTTCATATTTGAATAGCCCTTATGTTCCTATTGCATGACTGGGAAATCTGCCTTCTCATCTGGCTCACTGATTAACTTTTGAGTGGACTGAGATAAATTCTACTAATTGCTGAATTCCTTTGTTTGTGAAGCACTGAAGTAATCCTCCAGTGAATGTACCTGGGCCACATTTTAAAAGTTGGTCACCCCCAGGCGCCTGGGTGGCTCAGTCATTAAGCGTCTGCCCTCAGCTTGGGTCATGATCCCAGGGTCCTGGAATCAAGCCCCGCATTGGGCCCCCTGCTCGGCGGGAAGCCTGCTTCTCCCTCTCCCACTCCCCTCGCTTGTGTTTCCTCTCTTTCTGTGACCCTCTCTGTCAAATAAATAAAATCTTTTTAAAAAAATAAAAAAATAAAAGTTGGTCACCCCTGTAACAGGTTTGGAAATATTGCAATAACTTTAGAATTGGATGAAGGAATGTATCTTGAAAATTTTTTTAAAACCTATATAATTTAAATTTAGTGTGAATTTCTTATCAGGCAGCATCACATCTAGGTTGGTTAGTAAATAAACCAGAAGCAAAGGAAAAGGGAAGAAGACATTTAACAGACTCTAGGTTTGGGCCCACACCACACGGTGGCAGGCTTACTCTATTGTGCTCCCTCTTCAGGACCAAAAGAACCAAAAATAGAATCGGGGGTTGGGGGGGGAACAAACTTATAAGAAACACATCTTAACGCTTGTGTTTAACTACCTTAAGCCACATATTTTAGGAAGGTAATGTTTAGAAAAGATGACATAAGTTATTAGTTTGTCAATATCTTATGTTCAGGGACGCCTGGGTGGCTCAGTCGGTTAAGTATCTGCCTTCAGCCCAGGTCATGATCCCAGGATCCTGGGATGGAGTCCCATATCTCCCACTGTGATCCTCCTTGCTCTTTCCACTTCTGCAGGTTTCTCATGCAAGCCACTTGTTAAAGATGGTGGAACCGCAATGCAGGAGGAAACTTGGTCCTCGAATCACGTCTTGGAGGAGAGCTTTGTGCCTGTGAGGAACCATCACTTTGGATGTTCCATGAGTGAGAAATAAACTCCTATTTTGTTAAGACACTGAGATTCTGGGGCTTATCTATTATGACAGATAGCATTAACTAAAATCGCATGTAGAGCCCTTAGCATGATACCCGACACAATACCCGCTTAATAAATGTTAGATGTTAAAATCGTGACTCTAAATATAAACCAGGAGGCGCCTGGGTGGCTCAGTCGGTTGAATGTCCCACCCTTGGTTTTGGCTCAGGTCATGATCTCAGGGTCGTAGAATCAAGACCCGTGGAGTCTGCTTGTCCCTCTCCCTCTGCTCCTCTCTCTCTCTATCTCATAAATAAATAAATAAAATCTTTTTAAAATAAGTAAATATGGGGTACCTGGGTGGCTCAGTCAGTTAAGTGTCTGCCTTTGGCTCAGGTCATGATCTCAGGGTCCTGGGATCGAGCCCCGCATCAGGCTCCCTGCTCAGCAGGGATCTTGCTTCTCCCTCTCCCTCGGCTCCTCCCTGCCTGCTCATGCTCTCTCTCTCAAATAAATAAATACATAAATAATCTTAAATAAATACAAACCAAGAGCCTAAAACTCTGAACTTCAAACAGCAATATGTGGAGATTCTTCTGCTGTATAGAAGATCTGTTTTGTTTTTTATTTTTAAGCTGGAGAAAGCCTAGGAAATAAAGTTGTGTGTGGAAGCAGTAAAAAGCTGAGCTATTTGTGTATGGAATTTGGAGAAATCATGATCAATATTTTGTGTTTATATTTGCTACTTTTTTGGGAAAAATTAACAGAATATAAAAGAAAGAAAATCAAATAAAAAATTCATGTTGGTTCCATCTTTAAAATAATATTCAGGGCGCCTGGGTGGCTCAGTCGGTTAAGCGTCTGCCTTCGGCTCAGGTCATGATCCCAGGGTCCTGGGATCGAGTCCCGCATCGGGCTCCCTGCTCCTTGGGAGCTTGCTTCTCCCTCTGCTTCTCTCTCCGTCTGTCTCTCTCATGAATAAATGAATAAAATCTTTAAAAAATAAAATAAAATAATATTTAAAATTTTTCTTCCTTGTGATGACATTAGTGTTATGATTCAATTATTTCAGTATTTCACACAATTTTTTTCTTGAAAATGTCTTCTTTCTTGGCTCCAACACTTTTTGGTTTTTTAGTGCTTGTGTTTATTTTTTTATTTTTAAAGATTTTATTTTTAGGTAATCGCCACACCCAACGTGGGGCTCAAACTCAGAACCACAAGATCAAGAGTCACACGCTCTACCAGCTAGCCTGCCAGGTGCACCTTTGGTGCTTTTATTAATGCCTATTCTCAGTTTTCTCACTTAAAACCCAGATCAAATTTCACATATGCAGTCAAAGCCTTCCAGAATATCCTGGTTGGAAGGGATCCCACTTGCACTGAACTGTCAATTTTTTAAAAAGATTTATTTATTTATTTGAGAGAGCAAGTATAAGCACAGGGGAGGGGAGGGGCAGAGGGAGAGAGAGAGAGAATCTTAAGCAGACTCCTCGCTGAGCATGGAGTTGGGCTCAATCTCAGGACCCTGAGATCATGATCTGAGCCAAAATCAAGAGTTGGATGCTTTAAGGACTGAGCCACTCAGGCACCCCTGAACTGTAACATTTATACAATCCAAGGCTCTTACCATTTGCTGTCTTCTGTGCTAGAGTTTATTTTCAGGTGGGTTTATATAGCTTGCTTCTTCCTAATCAGACTGCAAGCTATTTGGTGACAGGGACTGTGCTTTTTTGATTTTACATTGCCCACAGAAAATAGAGTCTGTGCAAACAATTATTGATAATCAACCCATTGGTTTGAAAGCTCCAGGTTTATGAGATTTCCCGTAACATTTTAATATCTATCTTTCAAAGAGTTTTATAAGAATAAAGAACAATAGCTTTCATAAAGTTTTCTTCAGAGATAAATAATAATTTACAGTTGGGGGACAATAGTGGGAAAGGTGGTATTTTAATGGTCAGTGGTTTGGGTTAGAGGAAATTTACAAAGAATAAATTAGTGCCTGATGTTCCATACTGAAATGAGGACAATTTTATATGTATTATTAGCTAAACTTATTTTCATTTTTTTTTTTTGGTCCTGCATCCTGTTTTTAAGAAAAACATTTTTTTTTGTCGGGGGGTTGCTTGGGTGGCTCAGTCAGTTAAGCGTCTGCCTTTGGCTCTGGTCATGATCCCAGGGTCCTGGGATCGAGTCCCACATCGGAAGCCTGCTTCTCCCTCTGCCTGCCGCTTCCCTTGCTTGTGCTCTCTCTCTCTCTCTCTCTTTCTCTCTCTGACAAATAAATAAATAAAATATTTAAAAAAAATTTTTTTAAAGTAGGCTCCATGCCCAGCATGGAGCCCAACATGGGGCTTGAACTCATGACCCTGAGATCAAGACCTGAGCTGAGATCACCAGGCACCCTCCTATTTACTTTTTTTTCTTTTTTAGAAAACATTTTATTTATTTATTTGACAGAGAGAGACACAGCGAGAGAGGGAACACAAGCAGGGGGAGTGGGAGAGGGAGAAGCAGGCTTCCCGCTGAGCAGGGAGCCCGATGTGGGGCGCGATTCCAGGACCCCGGGACCATGACCTGAGCTGAAGGCAGACGTTAATGACTGAGCCACCCAGGCACCCCCTGTTTACTTTTTAAATTTCTTTCTGTTTGCATATTTGCTTAAGATGTTTACCTTAAAAATATCAAAAGTTATAGCTGAAAACATTTCATATTTTACATTCAACATCAGAAGGACATAGAATGTTTTAACTCTGACTTTTTTTTTTTAAGATTTTTTTACTTATTTGACAGAGAGAGAGAGAGAGAGAGAGAGCACAAGCAGGCAGAGCGAGAAGGAGAAGCAGGCTCTCCACTGAGCAGGGAGCCTGATGCGGGGCTCGATCCCAGGACCCTGGGATCATGACCTGAGCCGAAGGCAGACGCCCAACGACTGAGCCACCCAGGCTCCCCTTTAACTCTGACTCTTGCCTTTTACCTTCAAATTGATCGCTAGTTTCATCCTGTGTTTATCGTCTAAATTTGGTAATTTTCTATAATCAGTGTTTACTTAGATATACCAATGTTCTATTAATTTCTTTGCTCATCATTGATTCTTGCATTCTGATCTTTTCTTCCAGGTTTATTTTTCTACCTTCTGGGTCTGTGAGTGGGAAATTCTCTTAGTCATGGTTTGAAAATGTCTTTATCCTCACCTTTGAATGCTAGTGTCACTGGATAGAGAATTCTATATTAACAGATATTTTCCTCCACCCTTTTGAGGATATTGTTCCATTATCCTCTGGCATCTATGCTTGTGACAAGAAGCCAGCTTTGTCTACATACTGGTCTTTGTAGGTAGTATGACTTTCAGGCTCATCCCAAACATTCACAGAACCCAGGGCAAAATTACAAATAGAGGCCTCGCATACCATATGTCTAAAAAATTTTAAGTTCCAAAACAACCTAACAACTTGTTAAATAAAATATGTTCTATCCTCCTATCTTGACAAATACAGCTTTTTGAGGACCTGGATAACCAAACCTTGAATTTAGAATTCTTAGAATCCTTGGGGGGATGGGGAAAGATCACCACCCTGGCCCCTGCCTCCCAGCTCACCCTCCTTGTTTTCCCAATCCTGGCTCCATCCCACACTGAAAGGAGCTTCAAACACATGCCTGTGGACACTCCATTTCCAAGCTTACAAACAGCTTCTCCCCGGACACCCTGTGGCCCTAAGGGTGTGCAGTCTGTTCTCAGGGGTTGGACATAGGAAGAGGCCCACAAAGGTCCTGAAAGTGGGTTGCAGCTATCTGGGCTGGGAATTCTAGGGTCTTGGGCACCTGGAACATGGTTTGGAGGAAAAGAGCAAACTTTGGGTCATGTTTTTTGATGTTGTAATAACCTCCTTAACTCCCGTCCAACCTCTTCTCTGCTGTATATCAGAGAGAATTTAAAAAAATGTAAACCATAGCATTTTACTCTCTCCTAAAAAATCCTTTAAAGGCCTCCTATTGCATTTGAAGTAAAATCCTTTAAAAAAGGCTGCAAAGCTCTAACTGGTACTTCAACATGCCAAGCTCTTTGGGAAGAGCCTTCATCCAAGAATCTCTCTTTCTGAAACATACTCTCCTACCTGCTCCTCACATGGCCGAATTCAGTCTATTGTATGGTTCCTGGCTTAAATGCCACCTCCTCTCCAAATACAACTTCCATGTTATTTGCTATCACTGCATCTTGTTTATTTCCTTCAGAGTACAAATAACAAAATGCATTCACTATTTGTTTCCTCCTCCACACTGTCACTGTACAAGGGAGACTGTCACATATAAGTCGACTCTGAGATGGAGATTAGCACGTAGGAAGTTATTAGGGAGTACTCTATCAACCCCTGTTGAAGCAGGGGTTTGGATCAGGCAGTGGACCCCAGAAAGGGGCCGGACTTTGGGCAAAACAATTCTCTTCAGCAGAAGCACTTCCTCAGAGGGCTGACAGTTCTGGTCTGGACAGGGCAGTAGAGTACCCAAATGGTCCATGCCTTGTGCAGGTGTGCTTTCCTCACATGAGTTCTGGATGTAGCTTCTTGCAGAACTCCGGGCGGGCCTGTTCCCTGAGGGAAACTTATAAAAGGAAGGTTAGTAGCGTGAACTACATCCCTCTGCTGTTGGAGCTGGCATTAGGCTGTAACCAATACTCATCCTCTCTCTCTTCTGTGGTCCATTCTAGATTCTCTTCACTGTTGATTAGCACCTCTGAAGGTTTAGGTGACTTACCTAGTGGAATGACAGATTCTTAAAACTGGTGAGTTCCAGTTCCTGTTTATCATGTCCTTCTCGGACTGCCCCTGCTGCTCTTGTCCATTTACCATCAAAATTGCACAAGTACTAAAAGATGTCCTAGTTGAATACCGGGATGCCAAACATATGCCTCCCTGTCTCCACTGTGTAATCGTAACTCTACTGTCTCTTGATAATAAGAGTCAACTACCCCCATGAGGATCTTTGTCTTGCCTGCTGGTCTTTGGCATGAAGGGCCCAAAATGCGGGGTGGTGGTATAGCTTAAAGTTAATTGAAGACTCTTGCTGTGTTTCCTGGTAGAAATGTTTCCCCTTTGGAAACTAAGACCTTTAAACCTGTGGTTACGCTTGTGAGGATGAAAAACACAAATTCCCCAAGTGGGTCATGGGGATTGATGGTACATAGGGATGCTCCTGCTTCCACACCTTTGATCACACTTCCAGGTATTCTCCTGTGGCGGATACAGCATCATACAATGGTGATTGATTCAGAGCATGACTGTGTCCTAGAGAGTAGCACTTTATCCTCACGGGTATCATCTCCACGCTGGTACTTCCGCCAAACTTTCTGGGTGGTATGCCGTGTGATGGGTACAAAGTGGATTCCATGGTCATATGCCCACAGCTACATCTCCTCTGCTATGTAATGGGTTCCTTGATTGGATGCAATGATATATGGGATGCCATAATGGCGGATCAAATACAATATAAGCCCTTGGACAGTCATGTTGGCTGAGGCTCAGCAGGCAAGAGAGGCAAACCCATAGAATATGAGCCTATTCATGTTGAAATGAGTGACTGCCTCATCTAGGGTGGGAGGAGTCCAATACGTTTGCCTTTTCACCAAAGACCTCTTTGGTATCTTCAAGGGATAGTGCAGTACTGAGTCTCAGCAATGATTCCTGTTGCCAGCAGGTTGATCATTTGGCCATGGGAATAGTTAAATGTTGGTGAGTGGGAGATCATGCTTGTGGGCCCATGTATGGCTTTCCTCCTTGTTACCATGTCTTCTCTGTTCATAAATCCACTGTGCCAGTACTGGGGTGGCTGATGGAAAAGCTGCCTGGCACTAACTGGCTGAGTCATTCTACTTGGGTGTTTAATGCCTCTTCAATGGTAGATGCTCTCAGAATCTGTGGAGGAAAGGGATGGAAGCAAGATTGGGCAGAAAGAGAAAATGGGCTTCAGTATGGTCACAACCAGGGCTCAACCAACCCTGTGGGAAGTTCTGAAGCCGGGATGATTCTTTAGAATTGTCCCTTACTGAAGTAAGGGAGTCTGGTCTTAACAATCCCACATTGATCAGTCATTTCTTGCAAGCTGCTCCTGGAAGGGGCATGACCTTGGGTAAGGTAGCATTCTTTAGTTAAGAAGATGACTGAAGAGGTCAGTGCATCACCTTCTCAGAAGCTGGGAGAGTAAGTCCTTCCGTCTTAAAGGAGAGATAGGCTGGTATAGCATAGCTTCCGTGAAAGAAACCATTACTATCGGGCGCCTGGGTGGCTCAGATGGTTAAGTGTCTGCCTTTGGCTGAGGTCATGATCCCAGGGTCCTGGGATCGAGCCCTGCATCGGACTCCCTGCTCCTTGGGAGTCTGCTTCTCCCCTTCTCTCTCCCTCTGTCTCTCATGAATAAATAAATAAAATCTTAAAAAAAAGAGAGAGAGACCATTACTATTTTTTCACCAGTATATATCCAAGCTTAATACAGTGCTTAGCACACAGTAGGCATTCAAAAGATCTTTTTGAATAAATAAGTTACTGAAATGTCCTGCTTTCTTAGTTTGGAGTATAAAGGTCAACATCTCACTCCATCTTCCAACATTTTACAATGAGAACTTCAAAATTTAAAGGGAAGTACAAAAAACATTTCCAGATTTAACATTTTGTCATATTTGCTCTCTCTTTTCATGGATAAGTATGTGTATAGTATTAGTTTGGTTTTTTTGTTTGTTTGTTTGCTGAACCATTTGCAGACCTCATGACACTCTGTCCTTAAATACTCAGGTATGCATCTCCTAACAATAGGACATTCTCAATATTACTATGATCATATCTGAATAAATAACGGAACAATTTAAAAGTCACCTAATATCTAATATCGGCACATATTAAATCTCTATGATTCTCCACAAAATATCTTTTACAGCTTCAAAAAATTTTTCAACCATGATTCCACCCAAGGTTTGTGTATTACACTTGAATATCATTTTTCTTTAGTATCTTTTAAACTGGGACAGTCCCCCTCCCCCTTTTCCCCAATAGACTTAACTTTTTGAAGAGACCAAGGCTAGGAGGGTTCTTGTACCCCATTCTGGATTTGTCTGTTTACTCATAGTGTCATTTTGTTTGTCCCAGGTGATGTCACCTGCAATATTCCAAACCAATGAAGCAAGCCCCATCTGAGAATATTCTTACTACCCCGTATCAGCACCCTAGCATCATTCCAAGAAGTCATCAAGATACATACTAATACCCAGAGGATCGGTCCTGCTTCACAGTCAATTGCAGTCAAAACTCTAGCTCCCTGGAAGACAAAAGACCTCATAACTCCTACCAGAGGCTGGTGGCTTCCTAATGAACCATGTTGCTCCCGGTGGTACTGCCATTGCTAAATGAAGGTGGCCCTAGCACCACTGCTGATGAATAGAGTAAATATGGCACTGTCAGTTCATGTGGTCATGCAGGGCTTCCACATTTAACAAGCTCTTTCATCTGACCAAGGACAAGGAAGCCACTCTAAACAGAGTGTATTGGGTCACTTTTATGCAGAAGGTGGTCTTATGTAGGAGCACCATAGACAAGATAAGTGCTGTGCTTCAGAAGGTCTCATGCCTCATCTAGGGAACAGAGTAGGTTTATCTCTTTATGTCACCTGTTCAGCATAGCATCTGCCCTCAGTGCAGGGGAAGAAATCAACCAGCAGAGTACTTTACTACTTTAGCCAGCGCTAAGACACTTGTTTGCTTATTTATGTGTTCTCGGGGTGACGGAAAAAAGGAACTAGAATAAAAATTCTTTTCCAATTCTCCATTACCACTTCTCTCAATCTTCCCCCCTCTCTATTTTATGTTTATTTATTCCAACTATAAGAGCAGAAATTATCCCCAAAGTAGTTTGAGGTTGTAAAACTAATTGTGACTGATCATGTTTACCCAGTTGGTTAAGCTAATTGAAAATCAAGGGGCACTTTGTTGAGTGTCTGACTCTTGATTTCGGCTCAGGTCATGATCTTGGGGTTGTGAGATGGAGCCCTTCGTCGGGCTCCATGCTCAGTGGAAAGTCTGCTTGGGATTCTCTGTCTCTCTCCCTCTGTCTGCCCTTCCTTCCCCACCCCCACCCCCTGGCTCTCTCTCCCTCTCTCTCAAATAAATAAATAAATAAATCTTAAAAAGAAAAGAAAAGAAAGTCAAGGTGGAATCTCTTTCTAGGTAGATTCTATATTTTATTACATTTGTAAAATCCCAAGACTTATGCCATCCTCAATTCTCAAAAAATAATTATATTGTTTTTGCAGCTGTCAGAACAGATGTCTGTGTGTTAAAACTGTGTATTACATAAACAGGTAAGCAATCTTATATAGTGAAATAAATGTTTCCTATTTAGCCATTACAAGAGTTGCTGGTTTTATGGCTTTTTTTTTTTTTTAAGATTTTATTTATTTACTGAGAGAGAGAGAGTGCACATGAGCAGGGAGAAGGACAGAGACTCTCAAGCAGACTCCCCACTGAGCATGGAGCCTGACACAGGGCTCAATTCCATGATCCTGAGATCATGACCTGAGCCAAGAGTCGGATGCTCAACTGACTGGGCCACCCAGGCGCCCCTCATTAGGTTCTTGACGATACTTTTTGCCAGCATAGTCACGTCTTAGCATGAACATTAAGAGGGATCCTCCCACCCCGATGGAAGTAGAACCAAGTGTCTTCCTTAAAGTGCTACCTATAAATTGAGTTGTTTTGCCCAGTAGTTTAGAGTGCTCTAAAATAATCTTGTTTGGAACAAGTAATTTTGCTACTTTTAGGTAACAATTACAGAGAGCTTTTGAAGCTGGAAAAAAAAAGTTAAAAAAATCACCTAGCACTATTCTACAGTCCAATTTTAGGTTAAGAGCCTATGATTTGTCTGAGAGAAAGTTACTCAATCCAATAAATAACACTAATACTAATAAATATGTGTCTTTCAAGCACAGCAATATTAACCAATTAGGTTTCCTTTGTCCCAGAGGTAACTGAGGTCACCAAGTCCAGCTATATAGCATTACTCACTTTTCCTAAATAAATAATACTGTTTCATGCCTTCCTACCTTTGAACATACTGTTCTCTCTTCTGGAAGGTCTTTCTCTCCCTTCCAACTAACTACTATGTGTTCTCCAAATTCATTTTCCCAGGAAGTTTTTTTCCTGGCCTTCTAATAGTGGTTCTTCCTTTGTGTTCACCTGGCACCCTGTATCATACCTTTCACACTGCACCGGAACAATGAAACAAACTACATATTCCTTGAGATCAGCAACCATGTCTTATCCAATCTTTTATCCTCAAAGATGTGCCAAGTATAGCATCTGGCACATGATAAGCAGTGAGTGCTCAGGAAATATTTGATGACTCAAACCCCAGACCTCAATATTTTTCTCAAACAAGTATGTTTTACAGAAGCTCTTTTGATCAGATTGTAGCATAAAGAAACTGACATCAGTTTTTGTGTGTGGGGGTTTTTGTTTTGTTTTGTTTTGTTTTGAACAAAGTAGGCTCAAGAATTTTTAGTAAATTCACTAACTGCTACAACCTTGGTGGTGCCACTTCATTCAGTGGATATGGAGGTTCTACCACATTGACCTTCAATCAGTGGATATGGGGGTGACATTGACCTTCATTCAGTGGATATGGACCTTCATTCAGTGGATATTGAAGGCACTGTATTAAGCCCAGAAGTCCTGTTTCAAAGACTTCATAATCTAAGGAAGAAGATAGCAATAGACAATTTACCTCTTACGGGAAATGTACATTTCTAGGCAGTGTGAGACTTATGTATCAAAATATGTAGTTGCCAGGAAATTAGGAAGAAGTTACTGCAGACACTGTCTGAATGGAATTTCAAATGCTGAAGCTGTTGAATCAGGGAGGAGGATGCAGAGAAGGAAGGCAGGAGTAGGTGGTATTTGATCTGGATTTTGAAAGATGAGTAGGAGACTGAGGAGTACCTTGGGGTGTTGTTAAAGATAAGCAGAACCAGAACTCCACAATAGTTAAAGCAGTAAGCAGATTTTACTCAGCAACTATTGGCAATAGGAAAAAGGAGACCTCAGTATACAACTGGGCTTGATTGCACTATGGCAATAGTTTTTGAATAAAATCTGTTTTAATGCTTTAAGTACTGTCTGACTCTGGTTTTCTTTAAGAGGGAGAGGGTAGTGATTCCAGGGCATTTCAGAGAGTCATGAAAGAATGAATGAATGCAAAGACAGGTAAAGCAACTTAGGGGAAAAGTTAGTAATCCAAAGAAAGTTAAGTAGCGAAGGAAAACAGGAATTCTCTGTAGCCAGAGCCTAGAGTACTGCTGAGGAAAAGCTGGAAGATGTGGAAAAGCAGCCTTCTTCCAGTAGATTGACTGAGTTGTTTGGTGATACTTAGAAAATGTTTTTCTGTTTATTCATGGGAGTTCAAGCGGGAAAGGTAAGTCTGAAAAAGATTGCTTAGAAAGTTATGCCAAGAAGTTTGGACTTTATCCTGTAGCCTGTGGAGCGAACTGGAGTTTTCAAAGGCTGTACAATACTTTATAAAGATGATTGTGGTCTCAACAGATGACAAGCTAGAGCAGCACAAAGCAACCCCGGCCTCAGTTTACTCATTCATAAGAAAAGGGTTGGGTCATTTGCTGTCTTAGGTCCCCTACAATCCTGGGGGCCTGCTTCCGAGGTACGTCTGCCTTCCTTTCATCACCTGGGCCCTAAGCCTCACTCCCTCCTTCCTTCGGATCACGCTCCAGTTGCCACCTTCCCTACCCTTCGGCCTAGCGCCCCTGCTCTCGGACCGGTAGGAAATGGGGGGCGGGGGCCGGGGAGAGACATCTCTGGAGTTAAACGAGGCTCTCCTCCGAAACCCTTTGTCCCCGGCAGCACCACCTGGGTAGGCTAGAGGGAGAAGGGCGCGCCACGGTGGAGGGGGAGGAGTGTGCAGTCGCTTTTCCGTCCTAGGTGCCCACGGGAGGCTAGCCGGCCGTCCCCACGGCTAAACAAGCCATCGGGGAGGGCAGCAGGAGCCAGTCCCTCGAGCGTCCCTGTCTCCCTGAGACAAAAGCCTGCGAGTCTCGGCGGTCACCGAACTCCGAGACTCTCCTCGGAGACCCCCGCCCTAGAGCCCAAAGACGCCCACTCCAAGACACCGCCAGGTGGAACGCTAAGCCCGGAGGCCGCCCGGCGCGCGCGGCGTCTGCGTCACGTGAGGCGGCCCGGCCACGTGACCCGGCGGCCCGGCCCCTAGCGCCCGCCCCCCACTCCTCCCCTTCGCCGGGCGTCGGGGCCGCTGCTCCCAGGGGGTTCTCCGGCCCGCCGCGCTTCCGAGATCCCCGCGGCTGGACCCGGCCGGACGGCGTGAGACAGCGGCTTGGCGTCCCAGGTAGCCCGTGGGGCGCGGGCCCGAGCTCGCGGGGGCCGCTTCCACCCCTGCCCTTCTCCTTGCTCCCCTTCCCCGCGGGCCGGGCTGGCGCGCCCCGTTCTCCTGCCCGCTCCCTCCCTCCGGCTGCGGGCCTCGGCCCCCCGGCCCCCCGGCCCCCGGCCGCGGGTCCGCGGGGCGCTTCGTCCCGGCGAATGTCTGCGCCGCCAGCACGGCACCATTAGCACCTCTGCTGGCGTTTCTTCCGAGGGGGAGAGAAAGGGGGAGGGGAGGCTAGCGAAAGTTTGCCCGGCTGCCTCTCTTTTTTGAGCTGTTTGGACGCAGCTTTGCTCCCAGCTGAAGCCTGTTACCGCTCTCGGCGCTGTTCTGCGGAGAAGAGACCTCCCCTCCGACTCTCCTCCCCATCCTCTCTCGGCCCTTCCCAAGATCTTAGCATCTCCTCCTTCACCTCCGGAGGGTAGTGGTGTCACAAACCATATTCTCCACTGTTTCCCTTTCCTCCACAACACGGCTTCCGCAAAGGGGCATTCACTTAGGGACCTTTATCCAGGAGTGCGGCGAACTGAGTGAAATATTTCTCTTGTCCTCCCTCGGGTATACTACCTACTCTATTTTATAGGAGATGACCATCGAGGCATGCTCTGTTCTCTCGTAAGTGGCTTTCTGTGTATTTGTTTGCATGCGAGACATTCCGATGTCATCTTTGCAGCTGGGGATTACAATTTTATAAAGTAGTATTATATTGCTTAAAGAAACAGAGTCAAAGTCTTATTTGACTTTGGCCCGTTTTGGGGGGGATTATAGTTCTTGGGGGCAAAAACAGTTTCTGAGACTGTTGTGCATTGTGGAATAGTAACATCAAAACATCACGGCATATCATGCTGAAAGGAATGGATAAATGAGCTAACCCTGAGGGCAGTTTATAGTGTGCTTTAAACTTTAGAAAATATCCATTTGAATTTCACCTCTCTGAAGTGCTTTCAGGGTTGAGTAGGTAACTATATTTCCATTCTATTGATATAGCAGTTAATCTGTGAGATGGGTATCTTTTAATCCATTGTGTGAATACCAGTCTATTAAGTGCTTCTGGACAGATCCTATTTTTTCTTCCCTCTAGAAGAAGAGGAAGGATATTAATCATTAAAGAGATTTCTTCTACAGTGATTTTTATGGGTGTGATCCAAATGATCAAATTTTGGGAACTTCAGAAAGCAAATAGCCTTTAAAACCTATCTAGTTTGTAGCTTTAAAAAATTCTTTAAAGTTTTTAAAAACGAAGAGTGCGTCCATGTCCTAGCAAGAGCTTTGGCTTCATCTTAATAATCAGTAGCTCAAGCTGGGAAGTCTGAGACAGTGTCCTCCTTTATTTGAAAGTCACTGTGGGGAAGATGAAACTGAAAGGAAATCAAAGACTTTTATTCTATTTTTTCTGTGTGTACTACATTAAACAGTAATTCATGCATCGTAAACAAGGTGGGGAGGACGCTTAAGGATTCTAGAGTCCAGCCAGGGCATTAGGACACATTTTTAAGATATTCTGTGGTTTAAAAAAAAATCTAAAAATGTTACATATTGTGTACATGTTGAGGAATGCACAGGAAGCACATGATGAATGTTTGAGTTTAACCAGAATAGACTTAATAGAGGAGGTCAGTTAATCAAGTGATTATCTAAATCAATTATGTACTTGAGCCACAACATGGACTTAATTTTTTAAAATTTCCAAGTACATTAAGTCCACAATATAGACTTTTTTTTTTTTTAAATTTTGTAAGGCAATAAATTTAGAAACTACAGAAGCGTAAAAAAGAATGTATATCACCTGTAATTATACCATCTGAAGATAACAGCAGTTAATATTTTGGGGCATACATCCTTTTTACTATACAAATTTACCGGGTTGCTGTGTTCAGAGAGTGAGATTTCAGGTAATAAGAGATGCTGTGATATACAAATCTAGTTCATACCTGGATCTAGGAGAGTCAATAGCAAAGGTTTGAGTATTGAGGAACTTAGCCAGATCTATATAATTTTGAGTTTAGATGGAGTTTGAATAGCAAGAGTTGAAATAGCTGGGGATACCTCTATTTTTTTTAGTATTAGATTTTAATAAATGAGATCATACTCATGCATACCTAAGAAATTGTAAAGTGTGAAAGGACTTGAGGTAATGAATTTCAGTTGGGAAAGACTCTACTTAGGCTATTCCCTAAAGATAATATCTATACTTCCCACAACCCCAGAAAAGAAGATTCCATGGCTTTCCTGGACTAGCATTCCACAGGGGCAAAAGAGTATGTTTGCTGAGATGTTCTTTTCAATGCTTAAGAAAAAGTTTTAGTTTTGGAGATGGACCAAGTCTGTCGGGTTCTAGTGCTTCAGTCAT
This sequence comes from Callorhinus ursinus, assembly GCF_003265705.2. Taxonomy (NCBI): domain Eukaryota; kingdom Metazoa; phylum Chordata; class Mammalia; order Carnivora; family Otariidae; genus Callorhinus; species Callorhinus ursinus. Next base: position 54,518,878 of record NW_027397069.1, on the reverse strand, counting down.
GAGCTCAACTAGTATAGTGGAAACATCTAGTAATATAGTTGTCGGCTGTGGTGAAGTGTTTCCGAGATTACTGCCAGCAATTCTTCCCATCCCTATGTTGACTGCACTACCTCCCGTTAAGAGATGGAGTCTCTCTCTATCTGCTCCATTTGAATCTAGGAGAAGGAGAGACCACCTGCAGTGACTGCGCAATGTGAGGCCTGTGTCAGCCTTACTTAAGCTCCCAGTGCCCATGACCTCATGAGTACTTCACAGAATTGAAAGAAATAACAAACAGCTCTTGTTAAGCCACTGAGTTTTGGGATGGTATGTTACTTAGCAAAAGATGATTGAAACAACAACATAGCACCTTCTAACATATAATCCTTGGTGTAAATCTGGTTCACATATATGTCAGTCCCAAGATGTGATCCCTGAGCACAAAACTGAGATCAGGATATGTGGTAGTGTGCCTTAGTGATAAATCTCTAAATTATTAAATCTTCATATTACATAAGGATGTACTTACTGAATTAATTTAACTGAATGCTGTGACAGTATCTTGTACTCTTACGAGGTAACTGGTTACTTCAAAAATTGTGAACATGTTTTAAAGGAATTACCCATTATTGAGGTGAATGGATATGTGGTGTTTTCTTGCAGTTTGCCATTTGATGAATTTAGTACCATGATTGTAGTTGTAAATAAAGTACAGATGTAAGATCTGCTGCAGTGAACACGTTTGAGAGGTGCTTTGTTCTCAAGGGTCAAGAAGAGTGAATCTTGGGCGCCTGGGTGGCTCAGTCATTAAGCGTCTGCCTTCAGCTCAGGTCATGATCCCGCGGTCCTGGGATCGAGCCCCACATCGGGCTCCCTGCTGAGCGGGAAGCCTGCTTCTCCCTCTCCCACTCCCCCTGCTTGTGTTCCTGCTCGCACTGTCTCTCTCTGTCAATAATAAATAAAATCTTTTTTAAAAAAAAGAGTGAATCTTATGCAAACTGTCATTTCAAATGTGTCTATTACAGGACTTTCAGCAAGCAGATGATCTCTTGTTCAGGAGCACTTGTCTCATTATGTTTAAACGAGCAACTTCCCATTCCAAGTCGGATCAGATCAGTTTGAGGGAAACATACCACTTCACTGGAGAAGAAAAACTCACAGATCAGTTGGGTACTTCTACAGACTTAAGGTTTCCAAATTCCCCTGGGCTCTGTCTTAGCACCTGAATAGGTTCCTCTGGTCAGTCCTTTTTCCTCACAGGGACAAAAAGGTGACCTCAAAAGAGAATGGCGCCCAAATGCAAATCAAACCCACAGTGAGATACTACTTCATACCCACTAGGATGGCAATGATGAAAAAGACAGTAATAAGTGTTGGTGAGGATATGGGGAGGTTGGAACCCTCATAAATTGCTGGTGGAAGTGGAAAATGTAGAGGGAGCGGTAGGGAAAGAGAAGAGAAAGAAATAGCTTCCAACTTCTGGTGCCCCAACCTTGAAACTCGCTTCTATCCATATCTGTCCTTTCCTTCTCTTGTGTTTTCACAGAGGACTCTCCCCCTTTCTACAGCTTACCTTGTACCTCTGCTTCAGATTCCACTTCTGTTACTTTCTCAGAAACCTTTTTAGTGGTTATGTCCAGTCCTTCTCTTTCTTGCTACGGGCTCCTTCCCGTTAACATTTAAACATTTTTCAGTCTCTGGGGGCACCTGGCTGGCTCAGTCGGAAGAGCGTGTGACTCTTGGTCACATTGGGTTGTGAGTTCGAGCCCCACGTTGGGTGTAGAAATTACTTGAAAATAAAATCATTAAAAATATTTTTTTTAAGTCTCTAACATGTTTAAAACAAAGAGATCACCCAAAATATGTCCTTCAACCTAGCTGTTTCTCTTTTCCTTCACAGACGTCGCGTCGTGAACGTGTGTTGTTTATACTCATTGTTTCCTCCTCTTCACCTTTCACATGCTCCTCAACCTGATGCAGTTTGGCCTGTCCACCCACAACTTCAACAGAAGTCTTGTGGAAGTCACCAGTGATTCTTGTTAAATCCAGTGGCTCTTTCTTTGTCCTTACCTAGTTTGGTCTCAGCAGCATTAGACCCTGACACTACTTTGTGTGATACTCATGTCCCTAGGCTTCTATGACACTGTTTTCTCCTGGTTTTCTTCCTACTCTGCCTGTTCCTTCACAGACCAGACTCTTCTGCATTGGTGTTCCTTGTCTCTCTGAGGTTGGACTTTCTTCGAGTTCTTTCCAAGATCCTGTTCTCTCCTTGCTCCATACACTTTTCCCTGGGTGATCTCATGCCAAATTTCCAAATATCCAATCCAGATCTTTCTTGATCTTCAGATTTATAAATTACCCATTGGACATACCCACTTTGATATCCCATAGGTAGCTAAACGTAAAATGTCCAGGGTAGAATTCCTCATCCTCCCCTGAAATAGGCTGTGTTCTCTGACCTAGTGAGTGGCACTCCGTTCACTCAGTTACTTCAGCTGAATAGCTGGATATAACCCTTGGCTCCCTCTTTCCCTTATTCAGCTCCTTTCCTCCCAGTCAGTTACAGAATCCTCTTGAGTCTGTCTCCTGTCCGGGGTTCTCCATTTCCATTTCCTTGGTACAGGCTCTTTTCTTTCCTGCCTTACCGCAGCCACCTTAGGCTCCCTCTGAGTTCTTTTTCCTCATCACCATCTGCTCTCTACGTTCAGCCAAAGTAATCTTTACAGACCTACATCTGATCACACCACTTCCCCGCTTAAGGTCTTTCAGTGATTAAATGTTTCTCTTAGGATAAAGGCTAAGGTTTCTGCTGCAGCCCGGCTAAATTTCTTTCAGTTCTTGCACCTGGCGTGTGCATAGTCACTGTTCCCTGCCCGTCTTCTCAGGGAGTTGACCCTCCCCGATTCTGGTCTTCCCATGGCATTCACACCTCCCCATCAGAGCCGTGGCCACTCTGGGGAACATCTGTTTATGTGCCTAGGCCCCTCTGACACCATGTAAGTACTGCTAGGGGCAGGAGAGGGGGTTGCGGTGTTGGCTTTGTGTCCTTTTTACCTAAAGGACATCCAGTAAACGTTTATCTAGTGAATACAGTATGGTTATGCCTGGAATTTTCATTTGACTTTAGGCCATCGCAGGGTATGGTTGATACTTTTATTTATTTATATTTTTTAAAGATTTTATTTATTTGAGAGAGTGAGAGAGAGAGCATGAGTGGGGTGAGGGGCAGAGGGAGAGGGAGAAGCAGGCTCCCCACTTGCAGGGAGCCCAGTGTGGGGCTCCATCCCAGGGCCCTGGGATCATGACCTGAGCCGAAGGCAGACGCTTAACCTACTGAGCCACCCAGGTGCCCCGGTTGATACTTTTAATACTTTTAGAGACTAGTAGGTGAAATCACATTAGAGCTTGTCACATAGGAAAGGTTCATGATAGCATAAATGGATTTGAGCTTGAAGCCCTCTATTCCAGCCTTGAACACATTAGAAAAAGAAAATCAAGGATTACTGTGCTCTATCCATTTCTTTAGCCTTATGACCTGTCTATTTTTATGTGATCTGTTTTACAAAGCTTTGTCTGTTTGGTGCAATGAAGAACAAAACTATAGAAATTATTTCAAGTCATGAAAGTTTCTTTTCTGGTTTCCTTTTAAAAATAGAAGGATCTCATAAAGGCAATACTTCAGTGAGATTACAGTCAGCTTCACAACTCTGGATATCTTTTTTTTTTTTCCCCTGCTAATACTATTGCCACTTGGGTTGTTTGCTTTTCTAACCAGAGCACATGGCTTCAGTTGAATTATTTCTTCACTTACAATGAGCTGTCAGTTTCCCTATGTCCTAGAATTGCCTAAAGCTTCTGTGCAATGAAATGAGAGTGGCCCTTTGGATGATGGGGATAAAGAATTGCTTCCAGAGGCCATAACTGCAAATTGTGTTTCAAGTAAAGTAACTTACTGGCAGTTGGGAAGTGACAGATGTCCTCTCCAGTGAGTAACAAATTTGAACAAAACTGAGGAGGCCGAGGGTAGTCAATATGTTAGGAAATTCTACAACTCTCTTTGTTTTTAAACGAAGGTAGGAGGATTACCTTGTCACCTGTTCATCTGCATCTTTATGAAGGATGGCATAAACTCTTTTGGAGAATGCCACGCTTTCTCGGAGCTCCTTTGTCTTGTGGAATTTGTCAAGTATTCAGGACATTCCCCTTCGTTCTTCTAGTAAGGTAAGCTTGCAGAAAAGAGAAGTGGATGACAAATTCTAGCAGCTGGGGCAGTAAAATATCAGTATCTCGGTAAATCTCTGAAACTTTGCTTCTTTGCAGTACTTATACCATGGAACCAGTGCAGTAGTTTTAAAGTGTATTTTTATATTTAGGGGTCCCTGGGTAGCTCAGGGTCCTGGGATCCTGCCCAGCGGGGAGATGGCTCCTCTTTCTCCCACTGCCCCTCCGCCCTGGCTTGTGTGCGCTTGCACGCACGCGCGCGCTCTTTTTCTCTCAAATAAATGAATTAAATCGTTTTTACAAAATAAAGTATATTTTGATTTATAAACTTTTTAGACTGAGTCTATCTTAGAGGCCTGTCTGGAAATACATTTGGTGTTTAAGTCAGAGGTGTAGCATCTGTTTAGTCTCAAACAGCTCATTAGAGTAAGTATGGAAGAAATCGATGAGCGTAACATTTGGCTCTTCTGTAACCTGAGCGGCTTTTTGAATTTATTTTGCTGTAGCACAGATGTAGGACATGACAGGCTGTGAAGTTGCACCCCCAAAGCTTACCTAAAACCCTAGAACTCGTCTGTTTGAGAGTTGTACTAGAATTGAAATACAGTCTCCCAAAATAGAGAAAGATGGCTACACACAAATCTTTTGTGCTCAAACAGGAACTTCCATTGGTGAAAAAGGAAGAAAGCTATGAAAAACACTCATTCCTGCAGGAAACTGGGTGATCTTCATGGAGGACATGCTTTCATGTTATCATCTGCTAGAATACTAAGAATTTGATTTCTGGGATTTCATGTAGCAGTTTTCTAGAATATATCATTTTCACATAGTTTTATGCAAGTAATTTTTTTCTGTTTATACATTGATACATATCACGTGGACCATGTATTTGTATGTGGTATCCCATTGTTGTGTAGTTATTCTACTTATACTTGTGTTGTAGGTTTCTAGTTCCTAAGATCTTTCTATTAGACCATAATCTTCTCAGAACCAGGGACCATGAATGTATTGCTCTTTCTGATTTCCCCCTGTATTCTTGGTATGTGGGGTCATTGTCAGAAGAAGAATTAATATATGCTATTATTTTGTTCACATTATCATACAGTAGTGCTTTTTTGGTAAGGCATCTTAGACTTTATCAATAGCTCATTAACTATAAATAAATTCCTATTGTAAGGCAGCTTAGCAACTTCAGCTGATAACAAATAATTATCCATCCAGTTTATGAAATTATCCATCCAGTTTATGAAAATGGAAAAACCTCTTAGAAATTTCCAGTGTACTTACATGTAAGTGCTTTAATTTAAATAAATTTCTTTGCAATTAAAAGAAATGTGTTTTCATATTTGACATAGCTGTTTCAAATAGCCTATATACCAGGCTATATCGTGTATGCTAAAGCGCATACAGGTCACTTTTAAATGGATTGATTCAGCATTCAGAGTCCTTAGGTTTACTGTAAGAATATCAGCCTCCATGATAAGAAACAATACAAGCTCACATCATGCCCTAAGATTGACAGTGTAAGAAGAGCCAGAATCTTGGTACTAACCAGTTCCGCGGGGCTCTTCACACTATTCTGACCTCTTTCCCTCAGCAAGCTTTTAGGCAGCAGAAGACAGGTTCTGAGGTGTACTTTCCCACTGGTTGCGTCCATCTCCTTTTTTGCCAAATACGTGCTGGTTGGAACGAAGGTTGAGATCTGTGTGGAAGACCCATGCTTGTAAGTCATAATTCTAATTTCTACTGTTATTGAGAGCATTATTTTATCAAAAACAGAGTTTTCCTGGACTGGTTTCTCCATTTCCTGTTGTTTTTTTAAAATTTTGTAAGTGTATTCAAATATATTTTTTGCTACATCAGTAAAGCAAACCTTCCTTTAAGAGTTACTTGGTTCCTAGGGGAAGGGAAAATAAATGTACTCTTAGAGGGATCAAAAGATTGGTTGCTACATTACTCCTTTAGTCTTCTAGTTCTAAATGTAGATTTCTAAAATCGGAAGGTCTGTGTTTGTCCTCTTGACTAAATTTGCTTTCAGAGTGTAAAATAAAATAACCTTTTCTTCTCCATGCCATGAGCTTTCTGAGGGACCATGCTTGTCACTAGGAAAAGCCATCCAGGGAATGGGATTTTGATCTGTAGTACCAGTGGACACAGAAAAAGTCTGTGGGAATATGGGATATATTTTCAAGTGCCAGGGAAAATATGGAGATCCAAGTGAGTTGGCATATTATCCTCTGAAGGTGTTAAAACTCTTTTTCGTCCTCTGCTTTCATTTCTCATTTCTGTTCTCTGCTTTCTTTCCATATGGCAAAAAAACAAACAAACAAACAAACAAGAAGTCATTGATTCACCTCTTAATGCACAGTGAGTGACAACTGAGGCTGAACATATCAAGGCTTTTTATGAGAAAGTTCTTCCTAAATAATAGGCAGAAAAAAATGTTGCAGAAAGAAAAAAGATTATCTTACTGAAGTACTTCAGAGGTGATTATTTAATATAATGGACATGCTAATTACAACTCATTTTTATGATTATCATTCAAGCCCTAGAAGGACTGGTCATCATAACAAATAGTTGGTTTAGTTCGAATTGCTGTATATGCTGGAAAGTTCTAAGAAGGCTATATGTCTTTTAGAAATGTTCCATTCGGGATTTCTTTAATCTGAACTTGCCTTCCCAAGACAGAATTAATGAATTATGATTGTACTTTTTCAAAAATATTTTTTAGGGCTGAAACACTTTTATATTTAAAAATATATATCTTTGAATTTATTAATGCAGGTTTGATGTAAACCCATGGGATCATAATTTTTTTTTCCAACAAGAAGCCATAAATTTATTAATGATAGAAACAGTACAAATTTCAAACCAAGCTGCAGTTATTCTTTTGAAACACCAAAAAAATCCTCGTTTTCAGATGGTTACATTGTTAATTCCATAATAGCATTTACAGTATCATTACTGTTGTTCTTCAGGGCTCGGACTGCCTTTGCTCTTGACACATTTGCTTGTGACATGACCAATTCTATGTCCTTAACCTCTACACGGGTTTCATCAACCTCTTCTTCTTCACTCTCCTCTTGTACAGTTGGAGTCTGTGTGTTTTCTTGAATTTTGAGACAGCTTCACCTTGAACTTTGAATTTCTCAGCAGCTGCTAGTTGTGCTTGCTGAGATAAATCCTCGATCTTGGCTTCCCCAAAAACTATGTAGGTATCTGAAGCTGGGCTCTTGTAGACATCTGGTTTTGTGATGACAAAGAGGATATTCTTAGATTGCCGGATAGTGACTCTTGTAACCCCTGTAACCTGTCGAAGACCCAGTTTGGACATAGCCTTCTGTGCCTTCTTTTTACTCCGGCTCTGTTGTGCTTTACTGACTGGTTCTTCATCGATTTCAGCAGCTGCTGCCAGCTGGGCCTGTTGTGTGGTTGCCTGTGTGGAATCCTGTTCCTCAAGCTCTGGTACTGATTCATCACTGTCAGATTCTGTTCCAGACCCTGTCTCAGCCTGGGGCTGTGGCAACTCCTGCTCTGTAGCAGGGACGGTTTCTGTGGCTTCCACCAGGCATTTTGTGAGGGGAACGCGGAACCAAGATGGAGGCAGAAAGAGAGCAAGCGAGAGCGTGACCCACGCCTGTTGCAGAAGGAAGCCTGGCGGAGTCAATTTTTTTTTTTTTTTTTTTAAAGATTGGTTTATTTGAGAGAGAGAGTGGAGACACGTGTGTGAGGGAGGGGCAGAGGGAGAGGAAGAGAATCTCAAGTGGACTCCCCACTGAGCGCAGAGCCACCCTGAGATCATGACCTGAGCCAAAACCAAGAGTTGGTCGCTTAACCCGCTGAGCGACCCAGGCGCCCCCATAATTTGATTTTTAAAAATTATGATAAAGGGCGCCTGGGTGGCTCAGTTGGTTAAGCAACTGCCTTGGGCTCAGGTCATGATCCTGGCGTCCCGAGATCGAGTCCCACATCGCGCTCCCTGCTCAGCAGGGAGTCGGCTTCTCCCTCTGACTCTCTTCCCTCTCGTGCTCTCTCTCTCTCTCATTCTCTCTCTCTCAAATAAATAAATAACATCTTTAAAAAAAATAAAAATTGTGACAAAATATACATAACATAAAAATTATTTTAACCATTTGTAAGTATATAGTTTACTGACTTTAAGAACATTCACATTATTAGGCAGTTGTTAGAACTGCCTGTCTCCATAGAACTTTCTCATCATCCCAAACCGACACTCTGTACCCATTAAACAACTCCCCATTCTCATCTCCCCCCAGTCCCTGGCAACTGTCATTCTCCTTTTTGCCTCTATAAGGTACTAGGCTCGGTACCTCATGTAAGTGGAGTCATGCAATTGTGTTCTTTTGTGTCTGGCTTGTTTCACTTAGCCTAATGTTCTCAAGGTTCAACCCCATTGTATCATGTATCAGTCATTTCTTTTTTAAGGTCGAATAATATTCCATTGAATGTAGATACCACATTTGTTTATCCATGCATCTGTTGGTAGATATTTGGGTTTTCTACCCTTTGGCTATTGTGAATAATGTTGTTCTGATCATTGGTGTATGACTGTCCAAGTCCCTGCTTTCAATTCTTTGGTGTATATACTAGAAGTAGAATTGCTAGGGGCGCCTGGGTGGCTCAGTTGGTTAAGCGACTGCCTTCGGCTCAGGTCATGATCCTGGAGTCCCAGGATCGAGTCCCGCATCGGGCTCCCTGCTCAGCAGGGAGTCTGCTTCTCCCTCTGACCCTCTTCCCTCTTGTGCTCTCTCTCATTCTCTCTCAAATAAATAAATAAAATCTTAAAAAAAAAATAAGTTAGAAGTAGAATTGCTAGATCTTATGGTAATTCTGTCTTTAATTTTTTGAGGAGCTGACATAATGTTTTCTACATTGGCTGTAACATTTTACATTCCCACTCCCTACATTTAATTTTATATTAATAACTCATTTTACAGATTTGCTTGAAACACTGCCATCCTAGGTTGTACATTTAAGGCAAGACTACCTCTTTAAACTTTAGCAGTTAGGGGTATACATAATTCAAATAACTAAGCTTTTATTTTCATTTAAAATATTTGTTTATCTTTTGGTCACAAAGTGTTTGTTAGAGAAATGTGGAATATATTTGAACAGTACAAAGAAAGAAAGTACCACTTCTGAATCTCTCCAGAGAAGTACATTTGGTGTATGTGTACCCTTTTATCTGTATGTATTCTATTTTAAAACATTGTAATCACGTAGCACATACTGTTTTCTAACATAGCTAGGCCTTACAGGTGCACTTGGTTTTTGCAGGTTGTTTTGTTTTGTTTGTGGGAATAAGCTCATAGTTTAACTTTCTGTTAGCATCTCCCTTGGGATACTTCATTTGAGGGATGCGTAGTACTATGGAAGGAAAAGCATTGGGTTACCTTCCTTAAAATCACTGCTGAATACTTACAAAGTATGTGCCTATCCAGGATGGCCTAGGTTGAGCAGGCCATTTGAAGATTCTTTCCTATTAGTAGTGCCTCCTGATAGAATATTACTATTTGAAGCATGATAATTTAAATGAAATGATGTTGAACTATTTTTATATACCTGTAAGTGTAATCCATACAATTAGAACAAATCTGTTAATACTTCTACTTCACGTTTAGGCAAATTTAGTAGATGAGTAGATGTCATTGCATAAGACATCTACTGTCTTCTTGTGATAGATCCTTATTTTTCTGACTCATTGTTAGCCACAGTGGTTCTTAAGTCTGGTATAGATTTCATAACAGATTAAAGCTAGTGATTCCACCTGCTTTAGCCTTTTAGATTAGTAGTATACTCTATAATTATGTGGTAGAGGGTCAAACATATGAAGCTGATAGAATGATACTTAGTATGATTTTCTCAACATTAGCTAGCAAAGGTGTCGCTGCCCCCAGGAAACTGGAGAAATTAAACATCTCACCGCAGTAATCTGATTGTAATGATGATGGTGGTAATTTTGAGTTAATTAGAAAATGTTGGTGGTATTTGCATTTACATTATACTGCCTTAGGAAAAGATATGCCACATGCCCATGTTCAGGACTTCTATTCCTTACAGCACATAGCACATCCTGAGTTTTAATACCTCCACAAAACCTCTTGGGGAACCTTGTCTGAATTCTGAGGATACCTTGTTCATGTCGTCAGCTACTCATCTTGAACATAGTCTATTGAAGACATACTTTGTGCTTTAGCAGTCTGTAGCCCAAGGAGGCACCCTGTGCTCATACACTCTAGTGAGCTCCTTGAGGACAAAGGTGCATTTGGTCTCCAGCACCTGCCGCCTGGTGGATTTCGGAGGAAGGAAGGAATGAGTGACATTCACAAGGTTTAACCAGGCAAATCTAGATAGAGGCATATTAGGGAACACATTTTTAGGGGGGAGGTTCTTTTTGTATTTGAAGCATTTTAAAAACAGATGCTGGTGTACATTATTAGACAAAGTCAGAAGGAAATAATGTTGGAGCAGTTTAACCACTGAAGGGACAGGGCTGATGTTCTCTGATGTGAGAAGAATCAGAGGGCTGGGGGTTGAGTCCTGACTCTGCCACTCATTGCTCTGTGACCTTGGGAAGTCATTTTGCCTCTGAGCCCCACTCCTCATCTGCTAAGAATGGATTTTGACCTTTCTTCCTTACAAGTGTATCGTGAAAATTAGATGAAATAACGTATGTGAAGCTGCTTAACATAGTGTCTGCAACAGTTTTTTGTTTTTTTGTTTTTTTTTAAGATTTAATTTATTAGAGAGAGAGAGAGAGAGAGGAGGAAAGAGAGCACAGAGGGAGAGGGAGAAGCAGACTCCGTGCTGAGCAGGGAGCCTGATGCGGGGCTTGATCCCAGGAGCCTGAGATCATGACCTGAGCTGAAGGCAGACGCTTAACCGACCGAGCCACCCAGGCCCCCTGCAACAGTTCTTGATCACTGTTCACATCTTTCTTCCTGGTCTTTATTTACTTAACGGAATCGTGTTGCTAGGAGTAATTACTTAGCTTGGGCAGCATTACTGCCCTTGTTCTCATGTGTTCCAAAATCCCCTGCAGCTTGTTCATTATATCTTGAACATAACATTATAGAATCTTACAGGACAGATTTTTGAGACCCAGGCTCAGGAAGGTAGGTGGCATGTCACACTGATTAATTAAAAGCCAACCTGGGAATAAAACACGTGCTTCAGGATGCTGTCTTTTCCACCATGCCAAGGCTGTTGATAACGCTTTCTGCTTTTATGATGGTTGTGGACCTGTAAGGTCCATGACCTGGTTTTATATTAACTTTTAATTTGACAGGCTTTGGAGATATATCTTGTAAAATAAAGATTCAAGTAATTTAGGAATGGGTTCATATAATAAGTCCATAAAATAAGCCACCATTATGAAATATGTAATATGTTCATATAATAAGCCACCATTATGAGATATATAATATGTTCATATAATAAGCCATCATTATGAAATATAATATATAATTTCATATAATGAGCCATCATTATGAAAGCCTGATTTTTCAGTAGCTTACCAAAACCCTTGGGGGCAGAGTGGCCTGTGACTGAATGACTTCAGAATAATTGTACTGTTGTCAGGAAATTGTATAAGTTTGATGGTAGTATCCCTTTGTGTTGTAATTGTAAATGTGGTTAATCATTTTTTTGGCTAATTTAAATTTTTCTCTGTTTATTTAAAATTCTGTATTATATACAATATTAAATGTTGAGAACTAACTTTGATATGGTTCATATTCTAGGAAAATAAAGTGCTAGATTTTTTTTGGAATTGTGTATCTGCTTATAGACATTTACACTGTTTCCTTTCTTGTGACTCCTTCCCTGTCTGTTTTGTGAGAGACACAAGGCAGGCCATTTGGGTGGGTCAGGGTGGGAGGCATCTTTTTTGTTACCTCAGAGAGCATTTAAGATAGTCATCTTACCATAGAAAGAACACAAAAATCAAGAACAAAGAAAAGAACAGTAGCCCAGGAGGAAAAATAGGGACTTTATGTAAAAGGATGATGCATGAGGCCAAGAAATGAAGAGTGCACGTGCAGATTCCAGATTCCGGATTGTGTGGCTTCAAGGCCCAGACTCAGGCACTTAATGGTTTGAGCAAATTCTTAAAAATCTCTTTGCCTCCATTTCCTTGTCCGTAAAGTGAGGATTTACACGAATTAATAGATGTAAAATATTAAGAACACACTTGGCACATGGTGTTCAAGAAATATCAGTTGTTATTGTTGCTGTTATTGTGATTATTTTTTAAATGATGCCCCGCCTCACTCATCATAGGAGGAATTCAAGTTGAAACAAAACCAAGACACCATGGTAATACACTGTGTGGTAAGGATGTGGGTCACCAGGTGCTGCCAAACAATGGTGGTTATTTTATATATGCGTATTACTTCAGTAGGGGACAATTTGAGATAACTGTTAAAAAGGTAAAATAGCAATTTGGGGTGCCTGGGTGGTGCTTTAAGACTCTCTCCCTCTCCCTCTGGCCCTACCCCTGCTGTGTGCTTGCTCACAAATAAATAAATAGATCTTTAACAAAATAGCAATTACACTTTGACCCAGCAGTTCCGTTTTTAGGAATTTATCTTATAAATGTACGTATAAAAAAAGACAAGTATATGCAATAATACATGTAGACAATAATTGCAGTCTTGTTTATGCTAGGAAAAGACTAGCAGTGACTTAGTCTCTCAGTGGAAGCAGGTAAGTTAACTTGATGTAATGGAATGCTATATAGTCCCATTGAAAAGAAATGAAGTCTACATGTGCTAATATAGAATGATTTCCAAGATGTACTGTTAAGGGAAAAAAGGCTTCCACACACACATACACATAATGTTTTTGTAAGCATACACTATCTCTGGAAGGAATTAGAAACAACTGTTCACAGTGGTTGCCTTTGAGGAGAGGGTTGGGGAGGGATGGTAGGGAGACTTACTTTCCTTTACCCCTTTATACCAGTTGAAACAAAAATTTTCAACATGTTTATGTATTAGTTTTTTACCCTTCCCCAAATCCTTACCTGTTCCCACCGGCACGCACACATGCACACTTCTCAGAACATTCAGATGCTGTGCCAGGAGTCTGGCTGTGGAGTGATGGGGAATAGCCTGTCCTTGATCGTGTTTAATGCTTATTGAATATGTGATGTGATTCTTGGGGCATAGTAGTCATCTGCTCCTTGTCATCCAAGTTGGTGCTGATGGGAAAAATCTCCCTGGATGGTGAAAACTGAGGCCTTGGCTAGGTATACCTAAGCCCCAAGGCTCTCTCTAGGTGTTATCAGAAGTGCTGGAGGCCAGAAGGCCTTGGTCTTGAGCCTGGCTCTCCTGGCTATTTTTAGAGGTCTGAGAAGAGAGTGAGGAGGAAGGAACTTCAGGAGTTCTGTACCTCATTAGGAAACCCTGGTTGTATTTATAAACTGGTTCTATTTCAGTTTCTAGAGGTGAGAGCCAGAATGGAAACTCAACTTGGCATGGTAGGGTTTTGTGCTTGTGCAGCTCCCTGGAATTTCTAGAAATACTTTTTTAACCCTAGAAGAATTGGAGGCATGACAAGGATAGATCTTTGTGTAAAACTCCTTAAACAGGTCAAATTTAGAGTTTTATGAAAATTTATACCTATGTCTACTTTTTATAGGATACTTTTTAAGCTAATTGCTACTTGCATGAAGGCTATAGTCGACCTTGAACACCAAGATTAGGGTGAATTGTCTTCCCTTGTTCATATGATAACTTTTCAGTGTGAAATGAAATTTGATCGGTATATATGTAGAAAACATGGTCATAGAAATTAGGACCAGAATATAATACTTTATTTTGTGGTTTCATTCTGTATTTCTTTTGCCTAGTACTTCTTAATATTTTTGCCACTTTAGACTTACGTGAGAGGGATGTCCCATTCCCATCATTAAACAGTGGCTTGGTAGGGCAGTGATTTTCTACAAGGGATGGGGATCTTTGAGTGCATCCTGGGGGTTGGAGGAGGACAGTGGGGAAGTAGAGGTAATGATTCTGATTTTTTATAACATTCATGTGCACGCACACACCCTCCTGCCCTGCCTCTCCTAAGCAAGAATTCAGTGTCTTAGGCAAACTAGTACTGTAACCTTTAATTTTATCTCAATAACCTAAAGAAAAAATTCCTGATGAGACACCCTGGTTTCATCCAGTTAGCGGCCTTTCCATTATCTGCTGTCTGGTTGCAAATAAGCAAGTATGTTAACAGATAAGCCCTGACTTGTGAGTAGGTAAGACAAACAACTGGTTCTAGCAAGTTGTTCCTCTCATTGCAGAAAAAGGCCCAGGTTTGACCACGAGGGAAGGATTGGACAGGTTGCTGGGGAAAGTGAGTGGTCCATTTAACCAAAGGTAGGTACTTTCTTTTGGAATTAGATTTTGTTTCCTTTTATGCACAGTGTCTTTTTTTTTTTTTTTTAAAGTTAGTTTAGTGGTTATTTCATTTTTTTCTTGGGATCTTTTTTGTTGCAGCAGAGATGTTGGCCTATTTATAGGAATTACTTGAAGCCAGAGTCATGGTGGATGTAGGAAAGTGGCCAATCTTCACTCTGCTCTCACCTCAAGAAATTGCATCTATTCGGAAAGCATGTGTCTTTGGCACCTCAGCCAATGAAGCACTGTACGTTACTGACAATGATGAGGTAAGAATCTCTCAAAACCCAGAGTGTGATTTTAGGGGGCGAGCTTTAAAGTGTGAAGTTTGAAGACCAAGAAAAGGTTGTGGCCAGCCGATCTTTCCAGAATGCAGATTTACTCATATCAGTCTCTGTTTTGAAATATTTCCTTGGAAGATCCATGGATCCCCTTGGCCCTTACTTTCCTTCCAGTCTTTTCTCCTCCCACTATCCCAGATATACCCAGCAAGGCCTACCTCCTTATCTTCTGAAAGGGTTGGGGATAAAAAGAGCCTGAAGTTCGAGAAGACCATGTCTTTGATATAATTTCTCTCTTCTTTCAGTTTCTTGATTTAATACCATTCAACCCCATGCTACTCTTTGAATTTCATAGTATAGCCAAATATTCTAAAATGTAAGTAATGTCCTCAGAGGTTGAATTTTTCTTAATCCGGTCAGTCTCTTCTACCTACTGAGCTGTCACACTGAACTTGAGTGTGTCTTATTTTCAGAGTGGAGAAGGGAGCCTTTGTGTAACTTTAGGCCAAGTGACTCAGACAAAACTATTTGTTTTCTAGGTCTTTGTATTTGGATTGAACTATAGTAACTGTCTTGGAACTGGAGATAACCAGAGTACGCTTGTACCCAAAAAGCTAGAAGCCTTATGTGGAAAGAAGATTAAAAGCCTTAGTTATGGGAGTGGACCACATGTCCTTCTCAGCACCGAAGGTAAAGAGGGAACAAAGTCAGATTTTCAGTTTGTGGGAAATCGAACCGGAATTCTGAGCAAAGGTGAGGTGGGGCCATATGGAATAATTTCGAGTGGTTTATTTCTTAATTTCTGAGAACTATACCAAACTGATAAAAGTTAAGCACTTCAGGCTAACTCTGGAACAGCCATAATATTGCTTGCAAGTTAAGCAAACGTTAGAATACTAAAGTTGTTAAAGATTAGATGTAGCAAATGAAGTAGTCCTTCTGCCTAATTTTTCAGTGGATTTATGGGAGCAAGGCAACTTTTGTGTTTTACTTGGCACATTTTTATAAACACACATGATTCTGGTTTTCCTTTCATTGTGTAGTTCCTGAATCTCTAATTTAAGAAATCTTAGTTTATTCCCTGGCATTCATGTGTGTGCCATTTGGAAAGACTGTGAGATAGATTCTTCTCCTTTTAATCTCTGCCTCCCTAAGATCACTGAAAAAGGACACTATAACATTCTTCTTTGGTAATTTATCTCCACTGTGGGCAACCAGAACTCTCTGAAAATAGGTTCTATATAACCTAAATTCTTCCCTTTATATTTTAAACATGTTAACTCTTGCTCTCTCTCCAGCAGAGACCCTCTGCTTTCTGTGGGGAAGCTTTCTGTTTGCTTCTCTTTCTCTCTCCAGACTGAGGAATCACAGCTTCCTTGGATATTGCCAGAGGTCTTAGTATTGAGCTTTTTAATTGCCTTTAACTCATATCTGAATCTACTCCAAGTTGTCTGCATCTTTCTCAAGCTGTGAAATCCAGATCTGAGCATGATTGTCTAGTGAGAATATAACTGGTATTGAGCATAATGAGGTGATGATCTCACTTCTATGTTGTGTAACCATGCTTTCTGGCATCACACTGGCTCTTTCAAGCCGTTACTACTTTGCTGACTGGTTCTGCTTGTCATCTCTTGTGACCTAATGATTTGATTTTTTCCTAACAAATATCAGTTTTAACTGGTCACTGATTGCTGACTGTAAAACACTGGGGCAGTTTTTTAGAGCAGACACACTAAAATGTATGCATTTATTTTATTTATTTTTAAAATAAAGATTATTTCAGAGAGAGAGCGTGTGCGCCTACGCATGCGTGAGTGGGGGGAGGGGCAGAGGGAGAGGGAGAGACAGAATCTCAAGCTGACTCTCCGCTCAGTGTGGAGCCCAATACAGGGCTTGATCTCATGATCCTGAGATTATGACCTGAGCCGAAATCAAGAGTTGGATTATTAACTGACTGAGCCACCCAGGCACCCCTAAAAACATATACATTTAAATTCTTGGTTTTCTTCAAAGTGGTGACCTTAGGAAATTACAACTCTTGGAATTATTTCCAGAGTCTAGATCATGTAGTCTTAACTATCCTGAGTGTTACAATTAAGATATAAAATAAATAAACATAAAACATAAAAATATAAATAAAATAACTGATTTTCTTGTGGGAATGTTTTTTAATTCAGTTTTGATTGTTACAATACATTTTATACGATATAATTTAAACATGCCCTACATTATGTATCAGGTGCATGTATAGCACATATGTTTGTGCATGTTATATATGTATTACAAACAAATAGTTTTAAAACAAATCAAACCATTTAAAACACTTGAAACCATCAAGTAGTATATGGCTTTTATTAAAAAAACAGAAGGACCTCTGCCTCACCCCTTCTCAGTCTTAGAAACTACCCTCCAGAAGGAATCACTTTTAACCCCTTCAAATGTTTCTTCTCATGTTAATCTCATATTTTTAAGTTAATACAGTTATACTCTCTGAATTTTCAATTTTAGATCTTATTTTTCCACTTTTTATCATGGCAGATAGAAGTTAGCTTTCTTTCCTCCTTTTTTCCTCCTCTAATCATTTCAATATAGCAATACCACCATTCTGGTTAAATCGATATTCAGTGTTTACATTATTAGGACTCTGTGATTTATAGCTGAACTATCACCTTTCTGTACAACTGTTTGTTTTCCTGGGGTTCATTCACTTATTTTTCTATAGGGCTGTCATTATGTCCAGACTCTTCCATAGAACAGTATTGTGTCTCAGCACTTCTGAGATTGTCTAGTTGTCTCTGGAGCCCTCGTCCCCATGTTCCAGCCGGGACTGGTCACTGTAGGCCTGCCCCCCAGCTCTCAGCCTGGAATTTCATTCACCGTCATCCATGGAAGTCCCCTTAACTTTGTCCTTTCTGGATCCCCTATTTCTTGTGCCCCCGTGTTGTCTTCCTTGGATTATACCCTTATTTGGGTGAAACACATTCTCTGGGAGCTTCTCAAAGAAAGTGTTATGACAGAAATCTTTGAGACGTTCTCTTAAAATGTCTTCATTTTACACATGCAGTTGCTCAGTGGTTTGGCTGGTCTTAAAATTCCTGAGTGAAAATCCTATTTCAGAATTTTAAAGTCATCACACCTCTCAAGTCAGGCTTGCTATTGAGATTCTGATGCCATTTTGACTTTCGCTATTTTTGCATATGACTGTTTTTTCCTCTTCGGAAGGTTTAAGGATCTTTTCTTTATTCCCAGTTTTCTGAAAAAATCATGGTTATGTACTCTGGTGTGGATAATTTTTAATTAAGTAATTAAGAAAATTTATGAGAGAGTGCGTGCACGCATGAGTGAGAGAGAGCATGAGCGGGGGGAGGGAGGGAGAAGCAGACTCCATGCTGAGCAGGGAGCCCGATTGGGGCTCGATCCCAGGACCCCAGAACTATGACCTGAACCGAAGACAGACGCCTAACTGACTGAGCCACCCAGGTGCCCCAATTTTTAATTTATTGTATTGATCATTCTGTTGACTCCAGTTTGGAAATTCCTTCATGTCTAGATTATTTTCTTGTCATACTTCATGGATAATGTCCCTTCTTTGTTTTCTCTGTTCTCTTCTTTTTTGGAACTTTTCTTAGAAGGAAGTTAGAGGAATCTGAACTGATCCTCTTTTTTATATTTTGTTTCCTATCTACTTTTGGGAAAATTTCTTCAACTTTATCTTACAACTCTGATGTCAGATTTTCACATTTCTGCTGTTACGTTTTCCCGTTCTCTTTCTTGTTTTCTCAATGTGCCTTTCTCGAGCCTTCTGTCCTTGTGTCATGGATTCACTAACTTCTCTCTGAGGCTGTCATAGGTTACATTCAAGTTGTCTTCTGTTCTCTGTAGTGTTTCTTTTTCTTCCCCTCCCAGATTTCTTCTTTCTCTTTAATTTGTTTTGGTCTCTGACTTTTCTTGTGAGAGGCTTTCTTGAAAAGTTTGGTGATCCTTGGCCATCTGTCCACAGGTGAGACCCAGGCGCTGATACACGTGTTGGGAACACTGGATTCATGGGTGGGGCTTGTCAAGTGCTTAGCTTGACTTTAGGGAGATAATTGTTGCATTAGGGATTCTCCCAATGTTAGTATGTGAGCCTCTGTAGGGTAGAACCTTCCGGATTCTTGACCTGGATTGGTTTTTTTTGCCAGATTTCCATGAGTAGGGGAAGGACAGGGGTCTCACTCTTCAGTACGTGGACTTCTACTTCCCCTTTCCTCACTACGGTGCCTCACAGCTGTCGTCAGGGCCTCTCTGGAGTATTTTTCTAGCTCATTTTCTTTGTCATGTTATGTAGGAGAAGGGAGGGAAGGAGGTTTGGGCAAAGGGAGAAGTTGGGCTGCGGGGAGTTACGATAAGAAATTCACAGCAAGTAAATGCTCTAGGTCTCTTGTCTTATACCAGCGTTGGGGAGGGGTAATTGCCTGACCCCACAGCAAGAGGATGAGGATTTGGGGTCTGAGTGCTTCTGTTTTTAGTTCCACCTGCCCTTACATCTCCTGTTATGTCCAGGTCCTCCAGTCCCTGGGCCTTCCTGAGATTCCAGGGTTGTAATTGGCTTCTCCTTTTGCAGTTGTAGGTGTCACCTTCTCTGGTCGGCTCCGTTACTCACCACATCCGTCTACCTTCCATCTTCCAAAATTTTGTTGTCATCTCTCCTATTGTATTTTCTTCTTTATTGTTCTTTTTTGTCCTTGAGTGTTTATGCCTTTTTTTTAAAAAATTGTTCCCTTCACTATATTTCAGCAGGTTTTGGGGAAGGAATAAAGATAAAAACATGTTCAATTCTCCATGCTTTACTCACTTGTGTGCTATTTCTAAAAGGTATTTTAGGAATGTTTTGATCAATGCTACATTATTAAATTGAAAATCTAGTATGTGAGTGTGATCTGGCTGCCACATCTGTCACCCTATTGATCGTCAGGGTTGTTACAGCTGATCTGGCTGGGTAGGTGGGTGCCCCCTTCCTCCCTCACTGCTCCGTGTGCATCCCTCCTGAAGCTGTGTGCTCAGTTGGAGAGGACAGGACGACCTTTCCCACAGAGGAGTCAGGGGTAGACAAGTAGCTGCGCTCCCCTGCTAGAACCTCCGAACAAGCTCTTGAAGTCCATTTGTAGGAGAACGTAGGGTAGTCAAGCTTCCAAGACTCCAGACACATCCAAATAAGGTGCTACATGTGGCAGTCTGGCTTTCCTCAAAAAAAAAAAGAAGAAGAAGAAAATCTAGTCCTGTCTGGTGACTACTCTGAAGATCAATATTCATTTAGTATTATCACTTTACTTAATAGACCTAGGGCTTGTGGATTTCTTTTTTTGTCTTCTGAAGCAACATTAAATTAGGTTACTTATATAATTAGCTGTTTCTGACCACTTCCCCAACTCGGCATCCAGTCTCTGAAAGCTGAGTTTCCTTGAAGGTCAGAACTTCATGGAATGCTTCTTTGCCTCCCTCCGTACTCTCTCTTTCCCAGGTCCTTCCCTCTTCCCGCTCTCCCTTCTATCCTGGTTGGTTTCACTCGCTCATCTCTTGACCCTCACCTGATTCTGAAGCTTGATCCTTGGTCAGAAACTGTGCAGCAAGAGCAGGGCTAGGGGAATCAGTGCTGGTGCCCCATTGGATGGGGTTGCTTTGAAAACTTCCTGGGGAGTTGGGACTAAGAGTGATCTCAGGAAGCTCAGTTTTCCTATGTTTCATCAAATAAAAAGGGAAGAAATAGATATATATACTATCTTAAGATAGTAAAATAATGTGATAATAGTAAGGTTAAATAATAATGTAATAATGGCAAAACAATCACAAGAAGGTGATTGCCAAGGGCAACTCTGGAGAGGACTGATGGCGGAGAACAGGCAGCTGGAAAGAGCCCAGCATCTGGAGAATAAGGTCCTTCATCCTGAGGGCATCTGGGTGACACAGCACAGCAGTCATTCATTCTCTCCCAGGCACTGCTCAGATCCGTGTCTTCTGATATGTTTTGGGAACACAGAGTGCCCTTGGCAGCCGTAACTTAAAGTTCAGTGGGATTCTTGCTGTGTCCATTAGTGCAAGTGTTTCCGCTTAGGGAACCAGAACCTATAATTTCAGGGACAGGAAGCACAGATTCCCCAAGTCGGTCACTGGGAGTCATGGTCAGTAGGGTCCCTCATATAAGCCACTCTGGTTCCCCCCCTCCCCCGTATCCTACCTATTAGGGACACAGCACCATCTGGTGGTCACTGATTCCGAATCTGTACCTTGGAGCTTAGCATCCCATCCTCACCTGGTCTTATCTCCAGGCTGATGCCTCAGTTGTACCTTCAGCTGGCTTGTCATCTCTGTGTCCAGTGACATCTTATGCGTGTTGCAGTACATGAGACAGGACCAGGAGCCCCATGGTCATGTGAGCACTGCCACGCCTCTTGCTATAAAGTAGCTGCCTTGGTCTGATGAGATGTTTTGTGGGATCAGATACTCTGGATTAAATACTCTGTAAGCCCTCATATAGCTGTGCTAGCTGAGGCCCTGTGGGCAGGAAACCCATACTCTGATTATATGTTGATTTCTGTTAGTATGAATGGCTGCTCCTTCCAGGATAGAAAGGGTCCATTGGAGTCAGCTTGGTAATAGTCAGCTATTACCAAATAGCTAGTTGGTCTCTTTAAAGGGTGATGCTGTAGCAGGGACTCTGCATTAGTCTTTGTTACTAACATAGCAGACTTCCGGCAATGGTAGTAACTAGGTGGTAGCCTTGGTGGGTAGGAGTCCCCTCTTCTCAATTTGCATTTTTCTTAAGAGTGAGGGTATCTTTTTATATGGTTAAGAGTCATTTACATTTCTTTCATTGTGAACCATCAGTTCATATTTCTAGAGGGTTCTCGGTCTTTTTCTTTGTATTTTTAGGAGCTCTTTTTTATATTAGAGATTATTGTCTCCTAGTAATATAAATTATAAGTATTTTTTTCCTAATATTTAATTTTTTTCCCTTTTTTCGGTGTTACAGTTTTTCAATCTGTAGCCTCATCCTTTTTAGGATGAAATTTTCCATTTATGGGTTCTGTCATAATCTCTGTAATATGGAAAACCTCTTGTGAGAAGCTCAAGATTAGATTTAGATTAGATAATCAAGAAACCTACTTAATTTTGAGTACCTTTCCTCTGGTTGCTTGGGGACCATTGCAGCGAGTCAGCAGCCTGACAGTAACACTTGGATTTCTGGTGTTGCTCTTGGATATCATTGTGTCCAGGTCTAGATTGTCCTTAATAGGGCAGGATGTTTTATTACGGGGGGAAAGACATGAGAAGAGTGCATAGCTTCGAGGTCTCTGCTCTTGACACATAGGTGCGCTGTAGGAGGAAATGCACCAAACAGTGGTACTTCTAGAGAGGAAAACAGAAGTTACCTCTATCAGAGTCCCAAAAAGATAAAGTCATTAAGAAAAATTGAGCCAGATTTTATGCCAATAACAGTCTGCTTGAGGGAAGCTCTTGCATTTTTGTATGTAGTATATACAAAAAGTCCTATCTCTTTCCTCTTGCAAGTAGTATGCCTCTTTCCTCTGTACTTTGTGAGGACACACACACACACACACACCCACACACACCCACACACACCCACCCACCCACCCACCCACACCCACACACCCCCCTACCTCAGTGGTTCCCTGAGACTTGGTATCTGGTAAAATGATAGTAAAGACTAGTGCTGAGCTTTCTTATGTCTTTTGCCTTTTGCTTGGTACCTGACACAGAAACTACTGAGATGAATCAGTGTGTTCAGACAGCCTGATTTTGTGTATACAAACTGACTTCTGACCGTAAAGCTGGTCTTCTTTCTAGGTTAGTGTCAAGTCCTTTCTTGAATGATTTTACATTTTTCTATCTCGTTTCCTCACCTGTCCCTCTTTCCCTTTGCCTTCATCAGTAACCACTTTATTGGGAAGAGGAGGCAGTGTGAAAGAAATTAAGGTTGGAGAGTAAGTTGTGCAAAGTCCGGGGAAGAAAGTACAGGGGTTACCATTCCTTCTTGTAGTTGATTCTTTGTGTGTGGCCGTCTTGTATAGATGGAGTTGTTTATGCCTGGGGCCACAATGGATATAGCCAGCTTGGGAATGGGACGACCAACCAAGGCATTGCTCCCATCCAAGTGTGTACCAATCTCTTGATCAAGCAAGTGGTTGAAGTAGCTTGTGGCTCACATCATTCAATGGCTCTGGCAGCTGATGGAGAGGTAAGTACCCTGCTTTTATTCTTTATTTTTAAACTGTGGTAAAACACACATAATATAAAATTGCCATCCTAGGCATTTTGGAAGCCAGACCTCAGGATGTGTGAGAACCACTTTCTGCAACCATTTTATCATATGCCTGGACTGTTGCCATGGTCTCTTTAACCACTTAAAATGGGTTAGGATGGCAAATTTTATGTGTATAAAATATGCATATATATTTTTATATCCATGGGATCTACTGAATGTCAGTTCAGTGACATTAAGTATATTCACATTGTTATGCAACCATCATCATCATTCATCTGCAGAACTCTCTTTATCTTGCAGAGCTGAAACTGTACCTACCAAACAATAACCCTATTTCCCTCCCAGTCCCCGGTGACCACCATTCTGTCTCCCATGAGTTTGACTACTCTCACATGCTCCTATATGCTTATATGAGTGGAATCATGGAGTGTTCATCCTGTTATGACTGCCTTATTTCACTGAGCATAATGTTGTCAGGGTTCGTCCCTATTGGGGCATGTGTCAGAATTTCTGTCCTTTTTAAGACTGAATAATATTCTGTGTATGTATATGCCATATTTTGTTCATCCATTTATCTGTTGATGGATATTTGGATTGTTAGCACCTTTTGGCTATTGTGAAAGTGCCTTTTAAAAAAAATAGTGACCATATTTATATCTGGGATAGTGTAAACATTGTAGTCCTGTGTGCACAGCTAAAAATGTGGGGAAAAAAAAACAAAAACATGTGGGAACACACTCTTTTTCTAACATAACCTATGTGATCAGGACCACTCTTTTGATGATAGTAGACTTCAGCCTGGAGGCAGTTGAGTCTCCTCTTTGCTAAGACTATAAATCAGATGTATATGACCGTGTTCTGTACTTTAGTTGTTTTTTTAACTACCCCATCCATTAAGGTCTGTTTTGTTTTTCAGTAAATGTAATGATGTCATAGAAAACAACTTCACCAACATACCGGTGGCTGTGGTACCACTTGTTCACCCTCAAGTTCCGTGCTTATCTGAAAGTTTCCTCATCTTATTGATTTTATCTTCCAATCTGTTATCTCATTTTGTTTCTCTTCATCTCTATAACCTTAGATCAGACCTTGCTGTCTGCCTGGGCTATTGCCCTGGTCTTTTTTATTCTATAGCTTTTGAATTGGTCTCCCTGTTAAGTGTTACCTCTCTGCCCCCCTGTGATTTTTTTTTTTAAGATTTATTTATTTATTTTAGAGCATGAGTGAGAGGGGCAGAGGGAGGAAAGAGAATCTCAAGCACACTCAACACCGAGCAAGGAGCCTGATGTGGGGCTCAGTCTCATGACCCTGAGATCACGACCCAAGCTGAAGCCAAGGTTCAGACGCCCATCCGACTGCACCACCCAGCCGCGCCCCTACTCCCTGTGATTTCTAAAACACAGATCATTCTGTTCTGTTTAAAATCCCTCATTGGTGTTAACAGTGATTTTATTATGTGGGGCAGGTTATGGGTGAAGAAACC
Source organism: Callorhinus ursinus (assembly GCF_003265705.2). Taxonomy (NCBI): domain Eukaryota; kingdom Metazoa; phylum Chordata; class Mammalia; order Carnivora; family Otariidae; genus Callorhinus; species Callorhinus ursinus. Next base: position 54,494,236 of record NW_027397069.1, on the reverse strand, counting down.
AGAGAAGCTGAGGGAGATCAAGGTTTCATGGCTGGGATGTGCTGGGGCTAGGCCTAGCACCCAGGTCTTATGCCCTGTATCCACAGTTGCTAGTCTGTTTTTGATTATTGGAACCCCAGTCCTCATTTTTAAATAAAAGGCAGCTGCATTGCAAGGGAGCTTGGGATACTTGAGAAGTGCCAGAAGAATGATTGTTAAAATTAGAATTCCCTAATTTGTAGCCTGGATTCCTGGTTTACTTTAACTGTAAGCATATGCTACTTTGGATAATTGTGCTAAATATTTGCTTTATTATACTAGACATTTCCTGTGAACCCACTCTCAGGAAGTGTTGCAGGTTATTTTGTACCTGTGAAATGAACCTCCAGTGCATATTCTTTTGAGGAGCCAGCCATGGGTTTTGCTATTGTTGCCTTGGGCAGCATCAGACATGTGAGCTGAGATAGGAAGTGCTGACAGAGGAGAGAATTATGGAGGCCAGACCTCAGGATGTGGGAGGACCACCACCTGTGGGCAAGTGAAAGGGGTGGGGGTCCTTAGAAATTCTCCCAGTGTGGAAGAAGTTCTTTCCCTGGCTGTTGGCCCTCCCCTAATTCTTCTCTCTGGTCACACTCTTGTTTGATAGGCTTAGTTGGTAATTAACTTGAAGTGATTGTTTTGTTTTGTTTTTCATCTTTGTTACCAGATTTTAACTAGCTTAGAGATTTATTTGTGTCTCTTTAGACATCTGCTTTTCACATTATGGCAAATCATAGGCCAAAAGTGCACAGGATGCATTTGAGGAGGGGAGCTGCTTGGAGCTGACAGCCAGCAAATGAGAATGCAGAGAAAACAGTACCAAGAATAGCCTAACAACTTGGTATCATTTCTGTAGGGACAGACACCTCTTTGGTACTTGTGAGCCTTACTGTGTTATGACCTGTAACCGTGATCGATAATTATAATCGTGATGGTCGTGAGTCATCAGGAAAGGTTATGTAATATTCAGTATTGGCGATTAGTGAGACAGGAGGAGCACTGTATGGCTTTGAAAGCTTTCCATGAAGGGGAAAAAAAGGAATATCTGTGCCCAAAGAATTAAGCAGATTTTTCCTGTCACTGCTACTTATGTGGTCTATGCCTTATTTCCTATTGATGCCAGATTGAAAAACCACATACGGCCGTCATAATGACGGAGGCAATGTAGTGCAGTGGTTAGCAGCACCGCTGTGCTTGTTGGGTTCACAGGCCACATTTACTGCTTACTGGTGTGGGACCTCAAGCCGCCTAACCTCTCTGTCTCCATTCCTGTATATAAAATGGGGGTGACAATAGTATCTATCCAGGGTCACCGTACAGGATTACTATGAAAATTAAAGAAGTTAGTGCCTGGGAAGCTCTAATGATACATTAGAGCCATGTAGCACATTATAAATATACATTAAGTGGTTATATTTTTATTTTATGATTATTAATGTGTGTTAGAGCTAGAATTTTTACCCTGTTACTAGGAATTCATTCTTTTTCCCTTGTCTTGTGTAGGTATTTGCTTGGGGCTATAACAACTGTGGCCAGGTGGGATCAGGATCTACAACAAATCAACCAACTCCTCGAAAAGTTACAAACTGTTTACATATTAAGAGGGTGGTTGGCATTGCTTGTGGTCAGACCTCATCCATGGCTGTTCTGGACAATGGTGAGGTGAGCTATCTCTGCGCCCCCCCACGCCATCCTCACATCCTCTCTCAGTGAAATATCATTTTCTTCATGAGGAGCATGTATGGGATCATGGAAGGAAAAGTGCTTTGTTTTGATAGTTTTGTTGATAAGTTAACTGATTACTGATTGAGAGAGTATCTGGAGGGTGTTTGCTCCTCAGTATGAATTTTTAAATTCCAGGATTTATCTGCAAGTAAGGACACTTTATTTTTTTGTGAGATCCAAATAGTGTAATGTCCATAGGTGCATGTGATTTAGTGTAACGAAGAGTTTGATACTACCGCTTTCATCCAATGAAAAAATCAAATGTGCACTCTTTAAAGTTAGCTGATGATGTTTGTAAGCAGCGACTGATGCCAGTGCACCTGCATCTGGAGTTTGTTCACAGGAGGAAGCAACTTACAGAAGCAGAATTTCTTGTCCTACTTGTTGTTGGCTACTTTTACACAAACTCAACTTTTAGTGACCCTTTACCATGGTTACCTTTGAGCTGATGGTTATTTCTATACAATTATTCTGGTTGTAACTTCTACTTAAATAGACCTGTTACCAACCTATGAATGTCTTAGTGAAGAAAAAGTATACAAAGATAATGTCTTTGAAGTGATTTTTTAAAAGATTTTATTCATTTGAGAGAGAGAGAGAGCTTGTGAGAGCATGAGCAGGGGAGGGGCGGAGGGAGAGGGTGAAGCAGACTCCCTGCTGAGCAGGGAGCCTGACATGGGGCTCCATCCCAAGGCCTCAAGATCATGACCTGAGCCAAAGGCAGATGCTTAACCAACTGAGCCACCCAGGCGCCCCACAAAGATATGTCTTTGGATACAGACATGTGAGTTATGCATTGCAGTGCTAGAGTATTTTACAGTTTTCTGAATACTCACCTATGTTAACTTATTTTTTTTAAATTATTTTTATTGAGGCATAATTGGCGTAGATTATGTTAGTTTCAGGTGTACAATGTAATGATTCAATATTTATATGTAGTTAAAGATCACCAAAGTAAGTCTAGGTAATACCTGTCACCATATAGTTTTTTTCTTATGAGAACTTTTAAGATTATTCTCTCAGCAATCAGATATGCAGTACAGTGTTGTGAACTACAGTCACCATGCTGTCCATGACATCTCCAGGACATTTTATAACTGGAGTTTGTACCTTTTTTTTTTTAAGATTTTATTTATTTGAAAGAGAGAGAATGAGAGAGAGAGCACATGAGAGGGGGGAGGGTCAGAGGGAGAAGCAGACTTCCTGCCGAACAGGGAGCCTGATGTGGGACTCGATCCCAGGACTCCAGGATCATGACCTGAGCCGAAGGCAGTCGCTTAACCAACTGAGCCACCCAGGTGCTCCTGGAGTTTGTACCTTTTGGCCCCCCCTTACCCATTTTGCCCACGCTCTCCAGTCCCCCGCCTCTGGAAACCACCAATCTGTTCTCTGTATATATGAGCTTGTTTTTTGTTTTTTGTTTTGTTTTGTTTTTAATTGAAGTACAGTTGACGCACAGTTTTACATTAGTTTCAGGTGTATAACACAGTTGATTTGATGAGTCTCTTCCTCATGCCATGTTCACCAGAAGTGTTATTTTTTGAACCAATCCTGATGTCATCTTGGATGATTTCAGAATTTCTTGGGATAGTCATTGGACATCCTCCATCTCAGTATTCTTTACTTTTCCTTTATTTTTAAAATAAATTTAATTTAAAAATTATGTGGTTATTTTCACAAATGAAAGGAAATGAAACAGTAAAAAGTAAAGTAAAAAGTGAGTACCTTTTCTCCAGTCTTGTTAATAGTTTGAGGTATATCTTTTTGGACTTTTTCCTATAAAAAATTCTGTATGGGGTGAATGTAATTATCTTTCATAAAAAATGGGATTATTATAGGTACTGCTTTTATCTGCTATTTTGCAACTTTCCTGCTAACAACAGTTTACCTGAATCTATTATCAGACCATTTATAGCTGCTTTCCATTATAATGGCTGCTTAGATTTCCGAATTGGATGACCCACACCCAGAACTCTACTAATGGAAATTTCAAATGTTTCTAAATTTTTTTCTAAACATTGTAGCACTGACTTTCTGTGTTACTGTGTATCCCTGTACACTTCTGTAAGTATTCTGTAGAATAAGTTCATGGGAATAAGATATCTGGGTCAGAGGGTGTGCCATTAAAATTTTTGATAGCGATAGCCAAATTTCTCTGCAGAAAGTTGAAACCTGTTGCCTTATGATATGCAAAGTGCTTTTAACCATCTCTTGCTAGTACTCTAAATTCTCTGCCCCCTTTCCCCCTCTGTCACATTGCCCTGAAAAGCCCCATTCATCTGTTTGCCTTGCATTGTCATGGTGCCACCAGACATTTCAGGTTTCTCATTTGACCAGACCTTTAGTCTGTTCCTAGTCAGTGCTTTCTCCTGTGTCCCACACTTGCCATTCTAAACCTTTACCACTGCTGGCAAACCTCTCTCCAGCTCTGCTGCTTTCAGCTGATGACTCCGCTCTCTGGGGAGTGAAGGGGTCACCACATTCTGTTGTGTCTTCTTAGCCTCTTTCCTGTCCATTCCTTCTCTCTGGGTCCCATAGTTTAGACCCTCAGCAGAGCGCATCTGTGTGCTGATGAGAGACTCATGTATCTCCCGAACGGCTGTCCCGCCTCTAGTCTTACATAGTCCAGCCCCCTTTATGTGCAGCCAGCATGATCTTTCCAAGATGTGTGAAATATTTCAGTGGAAGGCCCATAGATGCTTTTTACATTCCCTAGTATGTATTTTGGCACGTCATCCCCTTGGCCTTTGCTTTTCCTTCTAGTCTTTCGCCCTGTCACTGTGCTGGATGTGTCTTGCCAGGCCCACCTGCTCGTATTTAGAACCTGCTTCCAGAACATTCTGTGCCCTCTCCCCGGAATACCTTCACTTCCATTTATCTCTGCTCAAATCTGCTTTCTGAAAGTGTTTCCTAAACTAGCTTCCTATAGCTAAGTCCTTTCTCTTCTCTGCTCTTGTAGTGCCTTGATTGTATCTCTAGAATGGCACTCGCCACCTAACTGCAAAAATTTTGCAAGTGTCCATCTCTCCTGTTAAACTGCGACCAAAAACTTCTAGTTTCTAGTTTCCTATACCTTTTATCATGTCCTGACATTTAAGAGGTGCTTCATAATTGTTAATGAGCATTATTAGCTTTCTCATGTATAAAACAAGAATAAATGCCTTGCCCCAGGGCTATCCAAACAGTAAGTTATAGAGTAGGGGAACTCGTGCCAAATTCTGTCATCCCCACCCCCAAAATCTCTGTGGGATCACAGTAGAACGTGGGTGTTGGAAGTGGAAAAGTACTTGATTTGTTTAGGTGGACTGCATTTTTCTATCTTCCCTCTTACTAACAGTTTTAAAAGCCAGTTCTCTCCCTTTCTCTCTCTAAGGTGTACGGCTGGGGTTACAATGGCAATGGTCAGCTAGGCTTGGGAAACAATGGCAATCAGCTGACCCCTGTGCGAGTGGCGGCTTTGCACAGCGTGTGTGTGAACCAGGTACGTGTGCTGGGCTCTGCTGCGGCTCCCCTCCGGCTTGGAGAAACATTGGGGATTTACTCTTCAGGAAATCTTTTCAAACAATGTGTGCCTTCATCTTCCACATTTACAATTTCATCTTCCCTAAATTCCCGTGATGAGAAGGAACACCATGGTGGTGACACATCAGTCTTGACAAGTAAAAAAAAAAAGCGATTGGAAAAATCTAGTAGTCTCAGTGTTGGGCTTTTCTAATGCTTTTTCAGTGTTCTGAGAATGTCAGTCCATACCTGATGATGAATTGGCATTCTGCAGAAGCTTGCTGTGATCTTTAAGTAGATGTTTTCTTCTGCCCTTCCTGTTTTCCTGTTGATGGTAACCATTTACATTTACTTGCAGATTGTCTGCGGCTATGCACACACTCTAGCACTAACAGATGAGGGCCTGCTCTATGCCTGGGGGGCTAACACTTACGGGCAGCTGGGAACTGGCAATAAAAATAACCTGTTAAGCCCCGCCCACATCATGGTGGAGAAAGAAAGGTAACTGGGCTGTACCGTGTCTCGGGGTTGTGTGTGTGGTTTTGGATTTGGGGCTGTGTGTGCTGAGCTATGGGGTTTGGCTTTTGTAACTCTTCTGTTTCTAAACATTGTCATTTTGAACAAGAGTTTGAGTAGCAGCCAGAGGGAACATGAAGTTGATGTGATTCTTAATGCAGCTCTCTAAAGTAGCCTCCTGTGATTGATAGGCATTAATGCATCTTGGTGTAATTCTTACTGCCTTCTTGTGGCCCATCTAGTAGGGAAGTAAAATAGGGTCTGTCACCAGGTAGAAAATCAGAGTATAGTACTGACTTTGAGCCAACTAAAACAACTTCTAAATAAATAAAATCTCTTAAAAGGACATTATCTATTTAGATATTGATTTGATTTAATATGTGTTACTGGAATAGATGCTTTGTTTGTTCAGCCAAATTGTGAGTCCTTGCTCACTAAGTTTTAGAGGGTTAACTTCTGATTGTAGGACCTGGCCTAAGAAGCATACTGAGAAATGTAAGTTTGGCTTGATGTCCATTTGGATTAGGATGTTCAGAGTCCATTACCCCGAGACTCGTGCTTATTTAGGGGGTGGGAGAAAAAGTTGTATCAAGGAAATGGCATATTGAAGACACTATTTTTTTTTTCCTACTGTCTAAGCCCCCACACCCCCCCCGAAACGTCAGGACATTTTGCCTCTGTCCACTTTCCTCATCTACTTTGGTTTCTAGTGCCTTTTTCCAAATTGTCCTCAACAGTTTGTGTTATTTATCCTAATTCAGAATGACTTTAGGATGAGAAGTGGGGCAGCAAGCAAGGGAAAAACACACTACTCTTGTTGTGATCTTTCAGTTTTGTTCTTATGACCTGATAACTAATATCCCTCAGTCTTGGGCTGTTTTTTGTGGTGTTGTAAGCATGACCCCTTTATCTGCCTTGTGTGGTGTGCTGTCGGCTTCTGTGATAAAGAAATGACATACGTTTTTCTTAAAACTTTTCAGGGTCGTAGAGATCGCGGCCTGCCACTCCGCGCACACGTCGGCGGCCAAGACCCAGGGCGGGCACGTGTACATGTGGGGCCAGTGCCGGGGCCAGTCGGTGATCCTGCCCCACCTCACCCACTTCTCCTGTACCGACGACGTGTTCGCCTGCTTTGCCACGCCTGCCGTCTCGTGGCGCCTCCTGTCCGTAGGTGAGAAAGCTCGGGGCTCCTGCCCAGGAAGAGCGGTACTAGCAACTGACCACTCTATTTCTCTTTCTATGGTTGCTCTGTCAGGTTCTAGAATGTTTTATTCTCCAATAGCTGTAATTCCTTTCCTCAAAATAGATTTGCATAATAAAATTCATTCATAGGTTTTAAAATATTACTTATTGTTTTCTCCCCTTCAGTGCTTCATTTTAATTGAGGTGAGATTTCCGTCCATGAAGTTAACCATTCGAAAGTGTACGATTCAGAGGCATTCAGTACGTCCTCAGTGTTGTGCAACTGCCATTTATATCCAAGTTCTGAAACATTTCCATCTCCCTGAAGGAAACCCCTGTACCTGTGCAGTCACTCCCCATTCTCTCTAACCCCCATCCCTGGCTATCACGTCTTTGCTTTTAGTTTCTAGGGATTTCCCTATTTTGGACATTTCCTATGAATGGAATCATAGAATGTGTGACCTTTTGGGTTTAGCTTCTTTTACTTAATGTTTTTAAAGCTTGCCCATGTTGTAGCACACAGTGCTTCATTTGTATGGCTGAATGAAATTCCGTTGTATGTATAGACCACGATTTGTTTTTCCGTGCATCTGTTGATGGATATTTGGATGGATTCCACCTTTGTTATGCATAGTGCTGTTATAAACATTTGTATACAAATCTTGGAGTAACCTGTTTTTAAGTGCTTTTGTCATACTAGACCTATTACATAATTCAATATGAACTAAAAGTGAGCTTAAAAAATGAAAAACTTGTAATTTTTAGGGTGATGTGTTAATTCCACTTTCTTTTCCCCTTTTTCTTTCAAGCCATCTCAAATATTTTTATTTCAGAAGGGCATAAAAACCAAGGTATTTTAGAGGGTACTATAATTTAGGGTGATCTTTGGTTATGTAGTCTGTCCCTTTTCTGAATATTGTCTTAAGAGTCCATCGATGGAAAATGGTAAGGTGTCATAAAGCTGAGTAGCCATCAACAAGATGAGTTCAATCTCTTTTTCTTTCATTTCTTGTTCATTTCTGCCCGCTTTGCTGATGTATTTCTCCTAAGTTCTTTATATGCAGAGGAACAAGTGGGTCAGGCTGGCCCCGTGCTTGAAAATTAATGTAGCTCTTGTCAGCTATGGGGTTTGGGCTGCTTTAGCAGGTGGTATCGAGGCCAGTCTTGTCATGCATGTCATGCTCAAGGTGAGCCAGACAGCTAGCCGTGGCTGTCTCATTATCAGATGATCAGTCTTTATGGTCATGGGGGCAAGAGTATGTTTAGGAAGAGTTAAGCTGCTGCTCAGTTTGAAGTGAAATAAGTTGAACATTTCCAGGTTCTTTAACAATAATACAATATACACATTTTTTTTTTTTTAAGAGAGAGTGTGTGGAGGGTGGGGAAGGGCAGAGGGAGAGAGAGAATCTCAAGCAGGCTCCACGCCCAGCATGGAGCCGATGTGGGGCTCGATCTCACAACCCTGAGATCCTGACCTGAGCCGACATCAAGAGCTGGACACTTAACTAAGCCACCCAGGTGCACCTACCATATTTTTTTGCAGTGAATGTTGTGATTTGAAAAAAGTTGGTTTACACAATGGGACTGTTTGGCCATAATCACACATATGTGTAGCATGCACAGCCAAGCACTGTGTACATCTTCAGAATCCCGTGTGCTGCTTAACCAGGGCCTGTTTACAAAAAGCTGCTCCAGGTATTTGCCTCTCAAAATCCTAATCCTGAAAAGACATCCTTTTCAGAACAAAAGTTGTAACATTTTTGAATGCTAAGTTTGGAGGAGAGGATCATTCAGTATATCTCCTAGATGACTTCTTTCCCATCTACCCACTAAAAGTCAGAAAAGTTTTTTTCTCTCAGTTTACCATCTCAAGTGAGCATTAGAAAGAAAGTCTCAGATGGTTAAGAAACACCTCTGAAGAATATTTCTTCTCTGGAAGAAGGTATTGTACTTGTTGCCAGAAACCAAGAGGGGGAAGAGGGTTATTCAGGTCTTAGGACTGATGCAGGAGTAGAGGGGGCTGGTATGAAGTTATTTTGTGAATGGGGCAGCGGGGAGCTATCTCCATCCTTGGACTCCGTGCCCATCTTAGTCATGTCCTTTCTTTTATTTGCCAGGGATCCAGGTGATAGGGTCAGGGAAAGCCTGATTTTTGAGAGATTGTCCGCTTCCCTCCATAGCCAAGAAAAGCTCCGCATTGCAGGAGCCCGGGGGAGGGCTTGGGCAAATGCCATTTCCTTGGGAGAGTCTGATAGTAAAACTCCTGGGTAAGCTTCTTTATTAAGTTTCAGCCTCAGTTTAGCAGATGTCCCTGCTCCAAGAGCAGCAGGCTGCCGAGAGACACGCTCTCTTCTCATCCTAGGGGCCTGTGTCCCCAGCACCTGCGCGCATTGCCAGTGATCTCTGGGATTGTTTTTGTTTTCCTGTTTGCCTTCTACCTGTGCATTTACAGCACAGGAAAGTGTTACCTAATTTTACAAGTGCCTTTAGTTTTTTTCGTGAGGACACAGTTCGACTTACAAATAATCATTCCAGCAGTTCTTACCAGGCAGCGTGACCAGCTTTTTGTAAAACTGTTCCCTTGTAATGGTTACTAAGTTGGTTTGCTCTGTTTTTAGATAGCAGGCAAGGATTATTGTTTGTCCATTGATCTTTGGGATTAAAAGGGATGTTGAGATTCCACATACCTAGGAAGTAGGGTTTCCTTGTGTAAGAACATGACTGCATGGCATTACTTCACTCGTAAATTTGTTTCTTGACACAACTTCAGTTGAATTTACCAGCCCCTTGAAACTACCCCTGAAGTAGGAAAATTGATAAATTCTTAGTCCCCGAAGAGAACCACTAAAGTGTTAAAATAAGTAGTTATATAATCGTGGACTGCCTGTAACTTTTTCTTCTTTTAAAAAATATATATTTTAAAATGTCTAACCTAGGATGTAAGACTGGTAAGTGGCCTTTCCAACTACTTATTTTTGGTAGTTTATAGACTCAAGATACTTAATCTTGATACAGTGAAGTTGATTTGTCAAATAAGGCATGAACTCTTGAAAAAAATCTGATGGAATTGCCTGTCATGCTGATGGTTATCTTTTTGAAGTCTTTCATATCTCTACCACATTTCCTGAGCTTTTTGTATTAATAATGTGTTTGTTGCCTTCAGAGCATGAAGACTTTTTAACAGTTGCCGAATCACTGAAGAAAGAATTTGATAGTCCAGAAACTGCTGATCTGAAGTTTCGAATCGATGGGAAATACATCCATGTCCATAAAGCTGTTTTGAAAATCAGGTATTTTTGCATGAGCTTAGAGACATCAGTAACCTTTCTTTTTTGCAATCTCCATGTTTTTGTTAGTCCAAAAATGGGGACTGATAAGGAACAGTCTTGTCAGTAGAGAGAAATGGTACGACTTAATGTTTTTTATGAATGGGATCCATGCATTATTGAAGAGTTTTGCATGTGTGTATGAGTGTGCACTCATGAGCCTTTTTGAAAAGGCATAATGTGGTAGTGTAAATATTTGTCTATATTGTGTTGGTTTTTTTTTTTTTCCTATTTTTTAGAGAGAGAGAGAGAACACGTGCTCTCTGAGCCAGGGTTGGGAGGAGGGGCAGAGGAAGAGGGAGAGAGAATCCCAAACTGGCTCCACCCTGGGTGATGCGGGGCTTGATCCCAACACCCTGAGCCAAAATCAAGAGTCTGACGCTTAACTGACTGAGCCACCCAGGTGCCCAGTTTATATTGTTTTAAATGAGGATCTTGTGAATATTTATTTCCATCGACAAATTTATTTACATGCTTAAAAAAATACAAAAGATTGTTAGTGAAAAATGTGTATGTCCTCTTTTACACATAAAGATTCCTTTTTCCCCAAGCAGAAAACTCTCATGGTCAGGAATGATGGACCTCTGGCCCTGAGGGACATCTAATTTCCAATTAAAGGAATGTTCTTTAGATAGAGTAGATGGCAGGTAGATGGCAGTAGATGGTTTGGACTCTTGCTCCCTGAGGCTGCCATTACTGAGAGAGGCTCATGAAGGGAGACCATTGAGAGTTAAACTGGCCGTTTACAAGTCCCTTTTGAAATTTAGTTGAAAACCTTTTCACAAAATAATACTTTTTAAGGGAACCAAAAAGCCATATGTTAGTCACTACTGAGAGAGTAAATATCTGAACCAAAGTTAATAAAAGGTGAACTGGAAATGTTCCTTTCTGTGAACCTGTGGTCAGTCAGTCTATTCCTTTCATTTTCCTGTTTAATTTGTCATTCCTTGCCTAAACAACTATTTCTTTTTGCTTCTCAGATGAAGTAATGTGTTACGTAGGTGGAACCATTTTTAGTTGTGAATGGATTTTGAAAATATTCTATGTTTATTTACACCGTATCTCATTTTAAAAGGATTTGAAAAGATGACGTTTTAAAACTGAAGTATATTACATACTTAAGAAAAACCAGTATTTAGAAATCAGTTCCTCATATAGGTGGCTTTTTACATGCAAATACAACCTAAAAAGACCGACTTAGGTTTTTTTTTTTTTTTTGAAATCTGTGACTCTCCTGGTGAATGTGTTTTGTAAGTAAGTTGGTAACAGGCTTGGGAAGATTGGAAACGGAGCAGGTCAAAGCAGAGGAACAAAATAGGACTGATGGCTGTTTTGAAGATGTGTCAGAAAAAAAGGAAAATTATCATGTAAGGTAATGGGATAATAATTAGCCTAAATGTAATCCAGTTAGCATTTAAAGCCATTTTAAGAATATGCTGATTACATGAAAATTAAAAGCCAAATAAATTATTTGAATGATGCTGATATATAGTCAAAGATTTGAACTCTCATTTCTGAATTTCTTTTAATTTCATTGTTTAAAATGCATTTCTGTACAACACTGTTTAAGAAAAACAAGTAAGCAGAATACTTGATCTGAATGAGGACTGTCAAATGGAGACGGTGGAACACTGGAGGTGCTAGTATAATTCTTAATATAATTTTTATATTATATTTATAATTTATAATTCTTAATATTTGATAGATCCTAATCAAAAAATGAAAGTGAAAATATGCAAAAGGTGAATGTGAAAGCCTATGCTAGCTGAAGATCCATGATCCTGGTGCGTGTGGGCCCAAGGATAGGAGTAGTTAAGGAGACCTGTAATATTTACCTGACTGCGGCAACTTCCTTAGGTAACTTTCTGTGTTCTGTTTAGGTGTGAGCACTTTCGGTCCATGTTCCAGTCTTACTGGAATGAGGATATGAAGGAGGTGATAGAAATAGACCAGTTTTCTTATCCAGTGTACCGTGCCTTTCTCCAGTACCTCTACACAGACACAGTGGACCTGCCGCCTGAAGATGCTATAGGTACCTCAGCCCACCGGACGGGCCAAGCCACGCGGTCACGGATCTCTCTCGTCATGTTCTTACAGCACTGAAGTGTAAAAAGTGTCAAGTTGATTGGTTTTTAGACAGTATTTGAAGTAAATGTCTTGACAAATGTTATATAGTTATTATGGTTAATAATTGTGGACACAAGTTTATGCCTGTGGATTTATTTTCATTCTGTTAATACTGAAGTATACATTGCTAGTGCATTTAATACATCATCTTGGAAATAAAATGAGGGGGGAATTCCATTTACTCCCCTTCCTTTGTACTGTAGAAGAAGATGTATAAAGTAAGTGTAGGAGAGGTCTGTTTTGGGATGGGGGAGGTAGGGAGTGAAAAAGAGGATTTATTTAATAAAATTTAGAGTATTACTCACTAAGAAACTTCTGTTGATTTATCTACATAACTCTTTGCACCAAAATAAAATATTTATGTTTATAAATTATGGGAAATTATCATAAACTTGATTAAACCTTCCATACTTCTTGCTTTTAGGTCTTTTGGACTTGGCCACGTCTTACTGTGAAAACCGACTGAGAAAGCTTTGTCAGCACATTATCAAGCGCGGAATTACCGTGGAGAATGCCTTTTCACTGTTCTCTGCTGCAGTCAGATACGATGCAGAGGTAACATAAAATAACGAACAGAAACCCCCCCCTCCAACTCCTCATGGCCTGCCCCCCACTTTTCTTGCATGAGACAAGGAACAAGAGTAATTTCATTTCTATTTAGGGAATCTATGAACTGACTGATCCCTAAAAAAAATGAAAGCTGGCCTTGCTTGTTTATTTTGTGTTCATAGTTTCAAAAATGGTTGTTGTTCTACTTTCATTTTTGACTAAGAAAAGAACCTGAGGTCCAAGCAGCTGTACTGCGGGTTGGAATAGAAAGTGTCCTACCCAGTTGGATTGATGCCATTTGTAGTTTCGGGTGTTACTCAAGGTCAGCTTATCTATTTTTTTCAAGACCCACTTTGCCATCTCCCTAACTCTATCCTGTTGTAAGCCAAGGATGCTGTATGATTCATATCTGTGTATGCTCTGAAATTCTGTCTTTGTCTAATTATAACTCATTCACGTGTGAAGAACTTGGTCTGGGCTCCTTTTTGTTTGTGCGTTTGGTTGTGAATGGTTGGTTTTGCACTGGACTGAATTCTTAATCTAGGATTTATGGATCTCTAGAGGATCTATGAATGAATGGGCTTTGGGGAGTCTGAAATTTTGTGTTTAGTGTATTTTCTTGAAGTTAAGAACCACAGTGTCATCAGATTGTAAGCTGCTCATAAGCAGAAACTGTTTTTTATTCATCTGTGTACCCTGTAGTGCCTGGCACATAGTAGGCACTGGATAATAAATGTTTGTTGAACTGAATGACTATGGTACCACCTGAAGGATGCATTAAGGATAATTAGTGAACTTAAGGCTGGTCTGGTTGGTTTTATAAATTTATAGAGAATAAAGCGTAGAGAGCAATAGCCTTGGAGTTCAGGATGTCCAGCTAAGGCATGCACCTTTAGTGACACAATTAGCCCATTCTAGAGGTGCTTTGTCATCATTTGACAAGGCAGAGTACCTGGTATCGGGATTTACCAAACACCCTCAGAGATCTGTAATTGTGGCCTTGGTGTGGTGGAAGACAGACTTCATCTTTATCACACTTAGGGATCAAAATGGAACATTATGTCTTTTATTTTCAAAATGTATCCTATTTTTATTTGAGATTATGATTATAAATATTTAATAAGGTCAAATAGCTGACTTTCTCTGTGGCCTGGCAACAGATGGAGTGATGATCAAAGTAAATTATGTCTAATAGGAAATGGAAGTATAGATTTTTTTTTTTTTTACCTTTTCTGTGACACCATGAACTTCTTTATTAGAAGTGCTATTTCTTTAGGTTGCATTCTACCCAGTGATACGATTTTAAATCGGTCGATGCCTGTTCCGTCCGTTTGTTAATTGACTTTAATATCTGCTCTGTGTGTCTCCCTACTCCTCTTCACTGCTAATGAGTTCCCTATTCCTGGGGTTAGGGTACTGCTGACTAAAATGAGTTAGAACCCTTGGGGCAGAGGCAAACATCTCAGCTCTCGGTGCTGGAAACTTCTTTCTCCCTAAGCTAAAACTTACCCCAAAAAGTCACAGAAAAAAACCTCGTGCCACTTCTACCCATGCCAAGCGGTCATTTTTTTTTTTTATTACTGGTTTTCATTTTCCTCGTATAAAATAGAGACACATGAAATTCTGTCCCTTCCTTAAGACTGAAAATATATGTGATTCCCTTGAGTCTGTCACAGGATGGTCATTTGACTTGGCACGCAAGAGTTAAATGAATTTGAAATACCTCACCACAAAGGTGTGCTTTTTAAAAAATGAAAAAAACAAAACAAAACCCCATCCCCACAAATGTTATACATTCAATGTAGAAAAATTAGAAAATAGAAGACAAAAGGAGGAAGAATCACCTTCTTTCTAAGCTATTTTTTTTAGATTCTTATAGTTCTGTAATTGACTAATGTACTTTTACACTGTATTTCCTTAATGCTATAGACTATAGTAAGTAAATAAATGAAGTGTTTAGAATATAAAAATAAAACCCACTCTATCTGTTAGTTGATGGGAAGCTTCTATTAAGTCAGATTGGAAATTAACTGCCAAAAAATTGACTGACTTTCAGAGGCTCCGCTTAGGGAGACCCCATGACTTTTCCTTCATTCTGTGGTTCACATGCTAGGAAGATGGAGCCTGCATGCTTCTCACATTCTTTCTCTTTTCTGTGAGTTCTTGAGGTTCCTCTCTACCCCCTTTGACAAGATAATTTCGAAGCAAACATATGCACATAAAAGCAACAAAAATGTATTGACTGCAGTAGTTAAGATTTTTTTTTTTAAGGAAGCTGCTTGTGGAGCCCTTGTGTCACGAGTGCGTTGTCCGACTTTCTGCAAGTTTTAGCTGAGGAACGACTTGGCAGGGGAGTGCCTAAGTATTCGTTTAGTACAGACCCAAGTGAGCATTGCCATCAAGGGACAAAACGTGAATGAAACACTGTGTCAGAATAGTTCTATAGCTCACCACACAAGTTTGCAATGTTTTTATTTATACTGTTTTCAGGAAATTTTTGTTTTCTGTGTATATTTGAACATTAGGAGAAGTAGTTGGGAACCAGAGTAGAGCGCTTTCCAGAAAATCCTACTTGCTGAGTAACTTACGTCCTAATATTTTGCTGTTGGTGGGAAGCCATAAATAGAAGGCCAGGAATCTAATTCCAAAATTGGTTTGGGATATCGGTAGTGAAAAGTTTTGTGCTAAAGCCTGATGGTCAGCATTTTTTTCTTCTTTCCGAAATTAAAAGTTTTCCATGATCAGTAGACTATAAAATATTGTTTAGTTAGTGAGACAAAGCACCTTTCTTTATTTTGTCCTAGGTAGCAAGACATTTTAAGTAAATTCTAAAAAACCAAACCAAAGACCACTTTGGCATATTTTGTACCTGATATATATTATAAATTCTAAACTTATGGTTTTGGGGTTTTGTTACTACTTTAACAAGTTTGGATAGAGGTAGGTGTGGTTCACCATCTTGCCATATGGAATGCAGCTCAAGTGGGGCTGGTTGACACATAGGAGCCTGTCTCACCCTGGCCAAGTGGTCTTCGATAGAATTCTTAGCATTCAGTTATTTTAGCTTTCGGGGATTTAGGACTGGTTAAGAAGTTCATTTAGGCTGCAGTGGCATTTTAAAAAAATGTGGATATTAAGACCATCAATTGTCTCTGTTTTACTTTGTTACTAAAGAAAATCTGTGGAAAGGAAAAACAAGTTATTTTTGGAATATATAAGTTATTGGAATAATTTTAAAAATTTGGAATGAATTTATAAATTATTTCAGAATAGCAATTCATTTTGAGCTTCCTTGCTAATTACAACAAATCTGATATTTCACCTGATTTGCCTCAGAACCACTTTAGAATAATTTCACCACAAAATGTCATAAATAAGGGATTTAGTTACTAAAATACCAAGAATATCGTTTTAAAGCCCCTGATTTTGCACCCTCTCCCACTTCTGTATTCCATGGGCTTTAAGAAGATGCTTTCAGCCTATTATGAACTTTTTTCATCTACTGGTCTGGTGATCCTTCTTGTTTTCTGGGAAGTGTTTTGTATAAAGCCCAGCAGTCCTGTTAGAGTTAACTTATTAGCTGGGTAAGAGTTGCACTTTCTTTTCTGGGTATTGAAGATGTGATCATTTGCAGAATAAGGTGAACAGATCATGTAGCTTCTTCAAATATTTAAGAATTATCAGAAAAATAGTTTCATTTACATATCGAAGCAAAGGCAACCTGGCTCAGGGCATTGGCTACTAAGTGAATTGCTTGGCTGGGCCACTCTGGTTCGTGCAACTGAACTTGCAAACAGTTTCTCTCTTTCCAAGTGCATTCCGTGCTTCCTTTTCCATAGATCTGCCTTAAGCAAGATTCAGTTATTAAACGATTAGTTGTTTAACCCAGATTCAGATTATTTTCAGGATTCTCTAGTTTAACTTTTAATGTTTGAAACTGCAGGACGTTTTTTGAATACTGAGATATCTCACCAATTCAAACTAGTTGGAGGGGAAGGGAAGGCAGTTTGATAGAGCCATTTTCATAAATGTATGCAGTGATTTGTAACCAGAGGCACCCTTTGTATACCTGTACTACATAAAAAGTTCTTACAGTTTATACCCAAGATAATCTCTGTATAATTAGTAAACTGGATAAACTCACTTTTTCACGTGGACTCTAAAGAGCTTGAATTCCAGATTTGTAGACATGGAAGTGATAAGGTTTTACAATGCCAGAATTTAGTGAGTCTTTGAATTTGAAATTATGTAATTCAAAGTTAATATTTAAAGATTCTTGGGCGCCTGGGTGGCTCAGTTGGTTAAGCGACTGCTTTCGGCTCAAGTCATGATCCTGGGGTCCCGGGATCGAGTCCCGCATCGGGCTCCCTGCTCAGCGGGGAGTCTGCTTCTCCCTCTGACCCTCTTCCCTCTCGTGCTCTCTCTCATTCTCTCTCTCTCTCTCAAATAAATAAGTAAAATCTTTAAAAAAAAAAAACCAAACGTAAAAAAAAAAAAAGATTCTTATCTGCTACATTGCATGGTTTGAAGAAACTTTCTGTGCTTATGACTGGTTATTTCTTCCTCAAGTATGTGTAGAAAAACTAGTTTTCTATTTTTGATAAGTAAGTTTGAAATGACTTTGATCTCTTTGTAGAATATAATTTAGTTCCTGGGGCGCCTGGGTGGCTCAGTTGGTTAAGCGACTGCCTTCGGCTCAGGTCATGCTCCTGGAGTCCCGGGATCGAGCCCCGCATCGGGCTCCCTGCTCAGCGGGGAATCTGCTTCTCCCTCTGACCCTCTTCCCTCTTGTGCTCTCTATCTCTCATTCTCTCTCTCTCAAATAAATAAATAAAATCTTTAAAAATATATATATATAATTTAGTTCCTAAAGCTGTTTCTTAATCATTGGGTTGTAATACCAGGAGAGGGCTTTTTCTTTAATAGTAACATGAGAGGGAATGTTTTATATAGTTTAACGTTTTAGTTTATTATAATACACAGAACACAGAACATTCAGTTGTACTTCAGCCCACGGAGACTCTCTTATTAAAAAACTTTGATGCAAAGATTGTGCCTATATTTTAAATGCATTGTGAATTATCTAGAAAAAACTCTGGCAGCAGCTGACTGATAAACATTAGATGTGGTTTATCTCTTACCAGTGATATGACCGGAAGGGAACCTCATTCAGCTAAGGACAGAGGGACCCGTAGAAGAAGGAAGTATTTGCTTGCAGGGATCTGCACAGAGAGGAGAAAGGGATGTGTCTCTGTGTTTGTGTGGGCCCTCCCCCACCCTGCCTAAAATTTCTCATTTCACAGTGGCTTGGAAACATGAGACCAAGTCTTGCTGCAGTTTAAATGTTGTTGAGTTCCTGGTTTGATAGAACCCTGAGTACTGACCTTCGGTATAGCTGGCAAAATTAAAAAATCAAGGTATTTGTGGTAAGAGCTTTCAGTGTGATTTGCTGTTACATATTTAGACTTTGTATACATTCCAGTACCTAATTGATTTAATAAATGTATGTTCCAGTGTTTAAAGGAACAAACAGTAGCGGTTTTGCTGGGGATGAAAGGCTGTATTAGCATTGGCGGAAACAGATTTTTAAGTTGTTCTGGTTTACCACTTGTGTATATCACTTTTCTTCTGAGTGTTGGTAGCTGATGACTTCATTCGTCTGACTAAAAACTCCAATCTCTGAATATTCTCTGGATTGACTGAGAATGAGAATTAGTTTGGTGGGAGTAGTAGTGTATTATTCCTTGTGGCTTTAAGAATGAAGGCATTTTATCTAGGAGAGCACAGCAGTGGATTTAAGGTGCTTGGAATTTTTTTTTCTTTTTTAATGTGTCTCTTGAGGACATCTCTTTATCACTTTTCTGTTTCTTAAAATCTTCCTTAAGCTAAATCTTAATTCTTTTCTCGGACTTCTTGACTGTGTTTACACGTATGATGGACTGAAGTTGCTTTCAGCTTTGTTTTTAATTATTATTGCAGATGATTGATAGACAATATTGTATCAGCTTCAGGTGTATGCTCTCAGCTTCTCAAGACAAAGTCTGCATGTGACTAGACTGTGTGGTAGCCTTGTAGAAGCTGCCCGCCCCCATAGGCTGTGTGAATGGGTGTGTGTTTTGAAGAGTCAGACTTGAGGTAGTGGAATTGTTGCTTTCACTATGTTTTAACTAAATAGTGTGTGCTTTTCTGATACCTACCTATGGTCACTTGTTTGCTTAGTTTGAGGTTTCTGGCCTCAAATGTCTTTTCTAGGGGAGGGTGAAAGATTTGGGATGAGGGGTTTGGATAGAAGTAATTTGATCAAAGTTAATAAAAAAAGGCCTCTTCTTGTTTTTATTTTTGTTGTGTGTGTCCAGGATTTAGAAGAATTCTGCTTTAAGTTTTGCATCAATCATTTGACAGAAGTTACACAGACTGCAGCATTTTGGCAAATGGATGGCCCTCTGCTAAAGGAATTCATTGCTAAAGCCAGTAAATGTGGAGCCTTTAAGAACTGAAGCCCAAGGCTGCTGGGTTTTGTGAGTGCTCCGGGCACGGGCGATGATGCGTCCTTTGTGCTCTGCGGGTGATGTAATTTTGCAGGTAAAAAACCCATCAGGTCCCCCCCCCCCCACATCTGAGACACCATTCTCTGTGTAGGAATATATGAAGGATGATTTTGAACAACTCTTGTTTCCAGATATGTATATTTTAAACGTAACCTTAATTTGGCTGGAACATTGTAAAGGGGTGAAAGTGTTGTTTCTTTGTTCTTTTGTTTTGTTTTTGATTAGAGGAACTTTTGAACTTGGAAAGGGGAAGTCTGTGGTAATTCTCCTGGTTCACATATTGACAACCCTTTGACACCAGGAATTTGGGACAGTTTGTGAATTGTGGGATAGTCAGAGAGGCCCCACCATGAATTAAAGATGCTGACTTTGGGGCTTGTTGAAATGCTGCATTAGTTGCTAGTTCACTAGCCATACTGTGAAGACGTAAAGATAGTTTGAGACTTTTGTGTTTGCACTACTGAGGACCTTTTTTAACTTCATAGTGTATCAAAGTAATAATCAGTTTAATAGGAGTTAAACCTATTGAGGTGATGATTATGTAAAGATAAACTTCTAGGTTAGCCAAGATTTCTCTTCAGACTTAAGCACATAAAGAGTAGTAATTTAGGACTACCTGTGAAAAGTTGATCGTGAAAGAAACTTTGTTTGCACAAACGTCAATATTTTATAAATTAGAATCTCCACTACTATCCAACAGTGTTTTATTTCATTAAGACAAAGTCTGAGAACTGAAGTTTAAATTGCTTCCCCACCGCTTCCCGCTTTAAATGCTCATCATAAGAGGAGAGTAATGACATATTCAGTATACTCTTGCCTTCCTAAATTACGGCTGCTAGATCATCAGATTTGCTACATCTGACTCAGAGAAGCGGTTCTTAAAACCACCTTTCTGGCAGGACTTCTTGGAGTTTGTTTTAGCTCTTTTATCTAGGTCAAGCATCACAAATTTGCTTATTTGTAACGTCAGCAGCTTTCATCTTTTAATTGTGTTAGGTATAATATTTAGCACAATTTAACTTCAAAAAAGGATCAAAATTATGGTTTTCCTGAAAAGATCCAACTTAAAAGGGTCTTTTCAGTTTGTTTTTGTTTTTTTGTTTTGTTTTTGGTCTGCTTATGAAATGTGACTTTGGGAGGAAGAGTGTTCAACTCTCGGTTTTATCACGTGTGTCCGTTGAGCTTGCTGTAAGAACAAAGCTTTGTTCTGCTCCGGCCCATGGACTCATTTCCATTTGTGGGCGCTCCCTAGTGAACTCTTCCCTGCTTGGAAGTTCCCTCATCTGAACTTGGAGCCTGAATACATTTTCAGAGCCAAATTAACAAGAGGGTGAAGATATGCTGCAGCTGCTATTTTTAGCAGTGTTTCGAAGTGTGGGGGAGGGGGTTGGGTGGGAGTGAGCGCTCGAAGATAGGAGTTCATTGATAGATAATTACAAACCTAGCAGTCCCAGTTCCCTTTTCTTGACCATATCACAGGTGATTGAAGCCCAATCAAGTATTACATTAGAATTAGTTCTGCAACATGATAGACTTTTTCTTACTAGGTTAATAAATGCACATTAATTTGATTATTAGCTACGATGGGTAGTGTTTGTAACAATCACTGTTCCATAGGCTTATGATCTGGACAAAGAAGAACTTCAGTAGGTTTACTATTGCTCTTACTTGGAAAAAAAAAACCCCACAAATGAAACTAGTAGATTCATTTCCATAGATTGTTCATTCATTCAACAAATATTTACTGAGGTTCCTTAGATAGGTGAAGAACCACTTCTCATAGTAGATTACTGAGTAATTTGTATGAGTATGTATGTAGTGAAGAAAAGGGGAATGAGTTCTTTGAAAAGTACTTGAGTATCTTTTTTTTAATACACTCTTACTTTTCTACTTGGTTTTATTGTTAATCATAGCAGGAAATGAAAACTGTTCTTTGAATTGTTTTTTTCATCTGATGTAATAATGAAAGCCAAAGTATTCATATTTCTTAAGATAGCCCTCAATGTCCTCTTGAACTTCTTACTGGAACAATGTTTGATACTCTAGTGTATAGGCTGTATTTATGTAATGTTTAGAATGACATATTAATAAATAATCTGTTAAGACATATGTGCAGGGTTGTTTTTCCCCCTCAAAAATCAGTACCGTGCAGCCTTAAAAAGGAAGGAAGCTCTGGCCCGTGCTGCAGGCTGGATGAACCTTGAAGACATTGTGGTGAGTGAAGTACACCAGTCACAGAAGGACAGGTACTGAACGACCCAGCTACGCAAGGTATTCTCGGAGACAGAGAGCAGAATGCTAGTTGCCAGAGGTCGGAGGTAGGAGAGAGGACTGGAAGAGTTAGTGTTTAATGGATACAGAGATTTCGTTTTGCAAGACAGGAAGAGTTCTAGAGCTGGATGGTGGTGATGACTGCACAACAGTGTGAATGTTCTTCGTGCTGCTGAGCGGTGCACTTAAACGTGGTTAGCATGGTAAATTCTGTGTTATGTGCATTTTGCCCCAAATCAGTACTATGATTCTTAGCAGGTATCAGGCTAAAAACAGGTACCACAATGAACATGTCAGCTGTTTCTCAATTGTGTCCCCTCCCCCCAGGGAAATCCTATGGTTTTATTCCTACTGAAAGATAATACAGTTGAACTGTCATAGCAGAAAAGTGTTTCTGGATCCTTACACTTATAAATGAAGGGAAGGTTGTAGTCCCTGTCCTCAAAGAACATATAAGTTATTAGGAGAGAGGAGAGAGAAGTTTAGGAATTAACACAAAAACATATTTATAAACAACTTTTCATAATAGGCAGTTGAGAGAAAACTTAATAGGTTAATATGAAAAGCAGATGCTCCGAAGGTAATGTTTGTGCAGGGTAGGGAAAGATAGTGTGTCCTTCTAGCTCATTCCAGAATAGCAGGTAAGTGGCACAAGCAAAAGCTTAGAGGTGGGGGCTGATGAGCCTTCCAGAACTTACCCTAAGCTAGTTTGGTTAGAATGTAGAACATAAGCCAGGGCCCATTAGAAGGAAACGTGGGCAAGGAGGGGTATGTGTATGTGTGTATGTACGTGTGTGTACATTTATTTCCCATGGTGCCAGACATTGTGCCCTGTGCTTCGCATCATTTCTTTTTCATTGCCCACAAGGTAGGCAGGTGGATTAAATAATGTGATGGAAGTGTTTCAGTAGGAGGCGACATAGCAAGTACAGACCCGGGTCTATTTCGATAGTTTGCCTGATATTGGCCTACTTTAAGACCAGCAGACAACATGCTGCTCCATGGTGCCAAGTTACCTACCAGGGTAGGAATGACAGATTAAATTTGAAGGTAAAGTGAGGGACACAGGGTTTCTTTTAAGTGACATTAAAACTCAGATAAGCTTTGCTCTATGGGGTACTATCAGGGGAGGAAGTCGAAGTTCCAGTAATCAGCTAGACCAGGAGAACATTCAGTACATCTGGGATGGACACTTGGCTTCTGTAGTTTTGGGTTTTTTTTTTTTTTTACTTCCAGAATTATTTAAACATATATAAATTTACCATTTTAACCATTTTTAAGTGTACGGTTCGGTGTTTTTTAAAAATTTAAGTATAGTTGACATAAATCAGGTTTGCAACAGGTAATTCGACAACTGTGTGCATTATGAAATGCTCACCATGGGAAGTGTGGTTACCATCTATTATCACACAGTTATTACAATACTATTACTATATTCCCTCTGCTGTACTCATTATCCCCATAACTTACTTTATAACTGGAAGTTTATACCTCTTAATCCTTATCACCTGTTTTGCCTGTCTCCCACTCCCCTCCCCTCTGGCAACTAATTTGTTCTCCACGAGTCTGTTTCTCTTTTTCTGTTTCTCTTTTCTGTTATTGTTGTTTGTTCATTTTTTTTTTTTTTTAGTTTCCACATAGAAGTGAAATCATGTGGTATTTCTCTTTCTTTGACTTATTCCACCTAGCGTAATACCCTCTAGGTCCATCCATGTTGTTCCAAATTACAAGATTTCATTCTTTTTTATGGCTGAGTAATATTCCTGTGCGTGTGCGTGTGCGCGCACGCGCATATGTATTTATCTCCTTTATCCATTCATCTATTGATGGATACTTAGTTACCTTCATAGCTCAGCTGTTGTAAATAATGCTGCAATAAGCATAGGGGTGCATACATCTTTTGAAATTAGTGTTTTAGTTCTCCTTGGGTAAATACCCAGTAGTGGAATTACTGGATCATATGGTACTTTTATTTTTAGTTGTTGGAGGGACCGCCATACTGTTCTCCATAGTGGCTGCACCAGTTTACATTCCCACCGACAGTTCGTGAGGGTTCCTTTTTTTCCACATCCTCGCCAGCACTTGATATTTCTTGTCTTTTGGATTCTAGCCATTCTAACTGGTGTAAGGTGGTATCTCATTGTGGTTTTGATTTGAATTTCCCTGATGGCTAATGATTTTGAACAGTTTTTCATGTATCTGTTAACCATTTGTATGTCTCCTTTGGAAAAGTGTCTATGCAGGTCCTCTGCCCATTTTTTCATCAGATTATTTGTCTTTTAGATGGTGTTATTTTGGATATTAACCCCTTATCAGAGATATAATTTGCAAATACCTTCTTCCAGTCAGTAGGTTGCCTTTTCATTTTGCTTTTGTTTCCCTTGCCTGAGGAGACACAGCCAGAAAAATAATGTCCCAGAGATTACTGCCTATGTTCTCTTCTAGTTTTATGGTTCCTGGTTTCACATTTAGGTCTTTAATCCATTTTGAGTTTACTTTTATGTAGTGAGAAAGTGGTCCAGTTTTATTCTCTATATTTAGGGTTTTCCCAACACCATTTATTGAAGAGCCTGTCTTTTCCCCATTGTATATTTTTGTCTCCTTTGTTGTAGATTGGCAGACCGTATAAGCATGGGTTTATTTCGGGGCTGTGAATTCCATTCCATCGACCTATATGTCTGTTTTTGTGCCAGTACTGTTTTGGTTATTGTAACTCTGGTGCTCGCTTTGGCAGCACATATACTAAAATTGATTATTGTAACTCTGTAGTATAGTTTGAAATCTGGGATTGTGCTACCTCCAGCTTTGTTCTTCCTCAAGATTGCTTTGGCTATTTGAGGTCTTTTGTGGTTCCATACACATTTTAGGATTGTTTGTTCTAGTTCTGTGAAAAATACTATTAGTATTTTGATTGGGATTGCATTAAATCTGTGGATTGCTTTGGGTAGTATGGATATTTTAACAATATTAATTTTTCCAGTGCATGAGCATGGTATATCTTGCCATTTATTTGTGTTGTCTTTGATTTCTTTATCAGTGTCTTAATAGTTTTTAGAGTATAGGTCTTCAACCTCTCGGTTAAATTTAGTCCTAAGTATTTTATTCTTTGTTATACAATTATAAATGTTACTGTTTTTTTAATTTCCCTTTCTGCTCTTTTATTACTGAGTATATAGAAATGCAACAGATTTCTGTATACTGATTTTGCATCCCACAACTTTACTGAATTCATTTATTCTAATATTTTTTTGGTGGGGTCTTTAGGGTTTTCTCTACATAGTGCCGTGTCATCTGCAAATGGTGACAGTTTTACTTCCTCCTCACCAATTTAGACTTTTAAAAAATTTTTTAAATATCGGATTGCTATGGCAAGGACTTCTAGTACTATGTTGAATAATGGTCGTGAGAGTGGACATCCTTGTCTCGTTCCTGATCTTAGGGGAAAAGCTTTTAGTTTTTCACCGGAGTAGGATGTTAGCTGTGGGTTTGTCATATATGACCTTTATAATGTGGAGGTATATTACTTCTGTACCCACTTTGTTAAAAATCTTTATCATGAATGGATGTTGAATTTTCTCAGATGCTTTTTCTGCAGCTGTTGAAATGCTCGTGTGACTTTTATCCTTCATTTTGTTAATGTGTACCGTGCTGATTAATTTGCACATATTGAACCATCCTTGCGTCCCTGGAATAAATCCCACTGGTTGTGGTGAATGATCCTTTTAATGTATTTTTTAATTTGATGTGCTAATATTTTGTTTGCATCTACATTTATCAGAGATACTGGCTTGTACTTTTCTTGTGGCATTTTTGTCTGATTTTGGTATTAGGGTAATGCTGGCCTCATAAAAGGAGTTTGGAAGCTTTCCTTTCTCTTTTTTTTTTTTGAATAGTTTAAAGATTGTCATTATCTCTTTTTTAAATGTTTGGTAGAATTTACCTGGGAGTCAGCTTGGTTCTGAACTTTTGTTTGTTGGTAATTTGTTGATTGCTGATTCAATTTCATTGCTATTAATTGGCCTGTTCAGATTTTCTATTTCTTCTTCATTCAGTCTGGGAAGATTTTATAGTTCTAGGAATTTATCCATTTCTTCTGGTTTGTCTAAGTTGTTGGCATATAACTTTTTGTAGAAATCTTTTTTTTTTTGTATTTGTCATTTGTAACTTGTCCTGTCGTTTATGATTTTGAGTTTTCTTTCTTGATGAGTCAGCTAAAGGTTTATCAGTTTTGTTTGCTTTTCAAAGAACCAGCTCTTAGTCTCATCGATCTTTATTTTAAAGATTTTATTTATTTATTTGACAGAGACAGACAACAGCGAGAGAGGGAACACAAGCAGGGGGAGTGGGAGAGGGAGAGGCAGGCTTCCCGCCGAGCAGGGAGCCCGATGCGGGACTCGATCCCAGGACCCTGGGATCATGACCTGAGCAGAAGGCAGACGTTTAACGACTGAGCACCGAGGCACCCCTCATCGATTTTTTTCTATTGTGTTTTTTTTCTCTATTTATTCCTGCTCTGATCTTTATTATTTTCTTTCTTTTGCTAAGTTTGGACTTTGTTCTTCTTTTTCTGGCTCCATTAGATGTAGAGTTAAATTGTTTGAGATTTTTCTTGTTTCTTGAGGTAGGCCTGTATGGCTATAAACATCCTTCTTAGAAGTGCTTTTTCTGTGTCCCAAAGATTTTGAGTTGTCATGTTTCCATTTTCATTTGTCTCCAGGTATTTTTTTCTCTTTGATTTTTTTTGATGACACATTGGTTGTTTAGTAACATGTTATTTAGCCATGTTTGTGTTTCTTCCACTTTTCTTGTAATTGATTTCTAGTTTCATTTGGTTGGATAAGACGATATAATTTCAGTCTTAAATTTATGAAGACTTGCTTTGTGGCCTGTTATGTGATCTTGAATGTGTATTTTGTTGTTTTACATGGAATGTACTATATATATATATATATATATATATATATATATATATATATATATATATATATCTATCTGTTAAGTCCATCTGGTTTCATGTATCAAAGCCACGGTTTCCTTGCTGATTTTCTGTCTCAATGATCCATTGATATAAGTGGGGTGTTAAAGCCCCCTACTATTATTGTATTACTGTCAACTTTTCCCTTTATGTCTGTTAATATTTGCTCTATATGTTTAGGTGCTCCTGTGTTAGGTACATAAACTATATCCTCTTATAGGAGTGATCCCTTTATCTTTATGTAATGACCTTTTTTGGTCTCTTATTACAGTCTTTGTTTTAAAGTCTATTTTATCTGATACAAGTATACCTACCCTCGCCTTTTTTTTTTTTTTCCCACTTTCATTTGTAACATGTATATTTTCCTGTCCCTTCACCCTCTGTGTCTTTAGGTCTGAAGTGGGTCTTCTGTAGGCAGCACATAGATGGGCCCTTTTTCTAATCCAGTCAGTCACTCTATGTCTTTTGATTGGAGCATTTAGTGCATTTACATTTAAAGTAATTATTGATATGTATGTACTCACTGCCATTGTTAATGTTTTCTAGTTTTTGTAGTTCTGTTTTCTTCTCTTGCTCTTTTCCCTTGTGGTTTGATGGCTTTCTATAGTGTCATGCTCAGATTCCAGTCTCTTTACTTTTTCTGTATTTATTACAGGTTTTTGGTTTGTGTGTGGTTACCCTGGGGTTCATATGTGACATCGTATGTGTATAGCAGTCTATATTGAGTTGATGGTTAGTTAAGTTCAAACACATTGTAAAAGCACATTAAATTTGTATTCCCTCCTCTGTGTTTTATATGTCATATTTTACATGTTTTTGTTTTGTGTATCCCTTGGCTAATTTTTGTATATATAATTTAACCTCCCTACTAAGTTTGTAAGAGAACCACCCCACTGGGTGTGGCAGTGCAGGTGCCTGTGGGCCCATGGGTTGAATGGGCTGGTTCTGCAGGGGCAGGGCACATGATGCTGGCAAGGGAGATGGAGAGTGTCAGAACTGGCTCCTGACAGCATCTGGCTCTCTAGGGTGGGAGGCAAGAAGAATAGCACCGGCCAACACTTTCGTTCCCAGAGAACAAGTCTGCAGATCCCTGCTCCTCTGGTATACATCCTAAAGTTAGTCAATAAATCTTTACCTATATGCCAGGTGCTTTTCAAACTCCTGCAACTGTGCAGCGTCTTGGGCCGTTATTTAGCATGCTGGCTATTTAAGGATGGCGACTCCATTTCCTATAGCTTTCCAGCTCTCCCTGAGTTCAGCCCCACTGGTTTTTAAAGCTCCCAGATTGAAGCCCTGCTGATTTTCAAAGCCAGATGTTTTAGGAACCTGCCTTCACAGTGTGGATCCCCAGGGCCGGGGTACCCAGTGTAGGGCCTGATACCCTCACTACTTTGTGCCTGCAATGTCCCTGCCATTTGTGGGGAGTCACCCTGGGGTTTAGTTCCCAACTGTGTCTGTACCCCTTCTCGTGCGGCCGCCTCTCCAGGTCTAGCTGTGTAAGGCCTGTTGTGCCAGTCTTCGGGTGGCTTTCAGAGTGAGTTGCAGGACGTGTATTTGTTGCCTCACCACGGGGGAGGAGGTGAGTTTGGGATCTTTTCTACCCCACCATCTTCCTGGACTCCATCCTGTAGTTGCTTTTCAATTTTTAAAAATTTTTTTTTAAGGTTTTTATTTATTTGACAGAGTGCACAAGTAGGCCGAACAGCAGGCAGAGGGAGAGGGAGAAGCAAGCTCTCCGCTGAGCAAGGAGCCTGACGCGGGCCTCGATCCCAGGACCCTGAGATCATGACCTGAGCCGAAGGCAGCTACCCAGCTGACTGAGCCACTCAGACGCCCCCATCCTGTAGTTTCTTAAATGCCCAGGTAATTCTGATACGCAGCTGAATTTGAAAACCACCAGATAGAGATTTTTGTCCCGCAGGTCATCATGATTTCAGCTAGGGTTGCCATTAAAACAGGAATGGGCATGTTCCTTTTCACCTCTACCACATTCCTTCCACGGGTATTTTTTGAGTACTATTACATGCTAGACACCATGCTGGGGACTTGGATGAAACTCACTTTGAAATATAGCATTATTGCAGATCTCAGTAGTATGGTAAAAAATCAGAAATGTGAATGTGAGGTTTTCAGGGATCACACGTGGTGGTGCATAAAAATCCAAATTGTATATTGTTAGGTTGAGAAAAATCTTTTTTTTTCCCCTTAAGATTTTATTTATTTATTTTAGAGAGCAGGGAGAGGGACAAGCAGATTCTGTGCTCAGAGCAGAGCCTGACATGGGACTCGGTCTCACAACCCTGAGATCATGACCTGACCTGAGCCGAAATCGGGAGTCAGTCATTTAACCAAGTGAGCCACCCCAGCGCCCCTGGTTTTTCATTCTGATGTTCTTATTCAAAGAGTTGTTATAATTTAAATATTTTGAAGATGATGTATGCCCATGTAATGACAGCGGCTGAAATTTAAAAAAGCAGACTTCGTGATGACCAGTGAATTTGGTACAAGTGGAGTAAAAATACTCAAATTTATTATATCATTATAAGCTGGAACTAGTCTCAAAGGATAAGAACAGTTTATGCATTTATTTAACATTTATTGAGCGTGCTAGGTGCTGGGAATGCGTTGGTAGCAAAACACAGGAATAGTGAGTTTTTGCCCTCAGACAGCTTGTACCCTAACAGAATGATGTAAGATACAGTGGGTTACACTGGGAAGTGATGGGAAGGAAAAGTACTCCGATGAAATGAGTGGTAGAACTGGTATAGTGAGATCTGCAGGAGGAACAGGCAGAGAAAGGTAAAAGAGCAGTTAAGGCTTCACAGCAAGATGTGCAAAGGCCCTGGGGAGCCTTTACTTCCAGGAGCACCCTGTGTGTTACTGGAATCAATGTAGATCACTGGAGTGGGGGAGGGGGGGCGGAA
The DNA here is from genome assembly GCF_003265705.2 of Callorhinus ursinus. Classification (NCBI taxonomy): domain Eukaryota; kingdom Metazoa; phylum Chordata; class Mammalia; order Carnivora; family Otariidae; genus Callorhinus; species Callorhinus ursinus. The sequence goes on along the minus strand of NW_027397069.1, from coordinate 54,464,574 downwards.
TGTACCAGCATGAAGCTACCAGAAGATTTTCAGTGCAGCGGGTGGGAGAGATGGGAGGTGTGATCCAGTTTACTCAAGTAGAATCTGAGAAACATTTTATTGGAGAGAAGTGAGATGATAATAAGAGGGAGGCAGAATCAAATGAAATGTCAATCAGCAAGAACAGGTAAGAGTTGATAAGGACTGAAGCTTGAAGTCCAGAGAGACAGGAGAGGCCTAGCTCTAAAGATGTGTGGCTTCCACAGGTCAGGTCTTCAGTTTGTAGCCTGCTTGCAACTGAGCCTCATTCCTGATTTAGGAAATGGTATCCTTAGAAGACACAGAAGATACTGAAGTAGAACTTGACATGTCTCTATCTCCTTGAAGAGAGCACACGGTTTGGTTTAAGTCCTTAAGTACTCCAATCTCGTCATTCAGTTGCTTCTGCCATTCTTCACATTGATGGATTTTCTTCTGTATTCCTATGATAAAAAGAAATTTCAGGTTAGTAGTTTTATAAACAATGTACTATTTCTGGCCTCTTTCACTTGCAAGTGCATAATAGACACTGCTGTGCCCCACATGAAAAGAAAATAGGGCCTTGTGAGCAGGAACTGGTTCCTCTTCTAATTCAGGATAGAATTCTAGTTTTTATCACATAAAGCCGGTCAGTACATCTTTAGAGCTTGAGTCCCTTTTGTATATCTTTGAGAACTCAGAAGCAGAGATTGTATAACCTTCATGCTGCACTATACACATTTGTTGAGAGATAAGTGGAGAGAGCATGTGGTTTGAATATCAAGGATAACGGCAAATCTTTCATAAAAATGCATCCAGTTTTTAATGTTACATAAAAGTTTTTGGTTTTATTTAGAAAAAGGAAGGCCTTTACTGTGGAAACATAGGAAGAAGATACTTTAATTAGGCTTTATAAATAACTATTACTCAGTGACAATGTTTTTTGAAAACTTCAAAGTTGAGTATTAAAACACAAACATATAATCTTTCTCTAGAATACCTATAGTTAACTTTCTGGAACATTAGAACTGAGCAACTTTAATTAAACTACGCAAGAGAGTCTGTATCAGTAAGGATGTCAAGTTAGGCCTTTAAAGTTGGTTCTAATGCAATTTCAAATAGTGTCTCCTCTTCCTGCCCCACTCCCCCCAAGTACTACACTATAACGTCTATCTTCCCAACTAACCCATGCACGGAGAGGAAACATGACTTTCATATGGAAGAAAAGTAACACAGATGAAAGTCCCCTACAAAATAAGGCTTTTTAGAAAAAGATTTTAAAGGCTGCTTTTAAAAAATAGATGGATACTCGCATTAGCAGCGAGCAGACATTCTCAAGAGACCATTAAAGGATAGGCTAATTATCTGAATGGAGCGTAGGACACTGTGGTTGTGCAACTGTAGGGGGAGCCGTTCACACCCAGTTCTGTGTCCCACTCTGGCTGGGATGTGCAGTACACAGCCTGTCCCGCTGAGTGGCAGGTTGATACAGATGAGTCTGGTCTGATTTCTGTAAGTGGAAATGTAGCCGGTTTTGAAAGCATCTTAAGGGTGGGAGGACCTACTCACTGAGTGGTTGAGGTACTATTAACATACAGTGTCCTATTAGTTTCGGGTGTACAGTATAATGATTCAGCAAAACCTTTTTATAAAATAGCAACCATTAAGTCTCTGCCCCCACCAGGCTTGCTTCTTTTTCAAAAACGACTGTTTTTTCTTGCTCATCTTAGAGTCAGTGAATTGCAACCCTCCTTCCCCCAGTTAGATTGAAGATTAATATTGGGAGAATGAAAATTTGTACACTCAAATGTCACAGCCTTGCCACCTCCCCAGCTCCTGCTGAGTCCTGAACATGGGGCCTAACGACCTCCCATTTTGCAATCATTTAAAAAAGTAGAAACAAAAAACTGAGTTTTTTTCTGATTACTGCGGTATTGGGTATATGTAGAAAATGTGGAAAATCTAATGCAGCACTGTCCGGCCCCCTACAGGTAACGACTGTTCCCATTTGGGTACGTTTTTTCTGTGTGTGTGAGGGCTCGTACTGCTTTGTGGTGGGTTTTTTCATTTAGTAAGATGATGAACATTCTTCTAAAATGATGTTTATCACCTGAATAGTATTATATTACTTCAGTGTATATATATATAAATTATGCTGCTCGGTTATAACTCATACCTGCTTGAAAATTTACAAATGTGTCTTCAAACAATTTACAGTCAAAAAGTGAAGTCTCGATTTCTTCATGGTCTGTAGGGAGAAACACATTTTCAGTTCTAATTTAAATAATTGATACAGGCAGAAACCCCTTACAAACTAACCCCAAATAAGGAATGGAAAAACACACAGAACAGTCTAGCACTGTGCAACTTCCGTCTCACACCGGAGGAGCGGCAGTGTCCCCGGGGACGTGGTGGAAATGCGAATGCGGGGCTCTGCTACCACATCAGAAGTTCCAGAGGTGAGGCCCGCTTACTAGTTCTGACAAGCCCTCTAGGAGCTCTGAGAGGCATGTTCAAGTTTGAGAAGTACTTAGTCTCAAGTAAAGAGGAAATGAATGAATGTAGTGAATGAATTTTTGGAAGTTTGCTCTTAATTTCACTTTTTGGTTTTGTCCTATAGAAAATAATCCCTTTCAAATAATCATAGACTTTACAATGGTGCCTACAATATAGACTGTCAGTCTTTTCCTTGCAAAATAACTGCATTTATCATAAAGTTTTTAAGCTCACAGTGTAGGGTCTAAGAAGGCTAAGTGGCTATATACTTGCATATACAAATGGAACTTTGGCTTCCCAAAGAGCTCTTTCTGAAAGGTCACATTAACTAGGTGCAACATCAAACAAAACATTCCTTTTTTCTTCTATAAGCTTTGAGTTGATATTACCAAAAAAAGACATAAGGAACAGAATTTGAGTCAAATCAAAACTGTAACATGATGCTATTCTCAGATGTTAGCAACAAGCGGTGAGGGGGCAGATGTGTAACTGCCTGTGGTTCTGAGCGTCCATGTGCTGTCGGCTGTCACTCTCAGCTACACGCGTCTGCAAAACCCATCACAACTTGCAGGGCCCCAGCCTGCTTTTCACTGAATCAGTTTGTGAATTACCCACATCCTGTTGATACATAGAAGACTAGAGACCTGGAACAGTGAATTGTATTAAAGAATGAGATAAGGAAAAGAAATTGCATAGAAAATGTGTACTTTTGGTTTGGTCTGTTTTAGAAGTAGGTTTGCGAGAAGTCTCTGCACATAGAAATGTTGCTATTTCAGTACCTGAATCAGAAGCAGTGTCACCCATGAGTCTTTCTTGAATCAAATGAAGTTTGTCTAATATTTCTTCAAATAAATCATTAAGAAGCCCCGCTTCCTTACATTTCTTAAGAAAACCAGTCTTCACAGCTGCATGTAAGAATAAGAAAAACATTTTAGGAAATGATCTAGAGCAGCTCTCATAAATCCCTTTATGGTCATTTCTTCAGACCATGCCTAGTGGTGGATGAGCACAGTCAATAGGATAATAAATACAGCACCTTTATCTTTTATTGTAATTTCATCATACCTCATGTTTTCCTCACTGAAACAAAGTTACAAAAAGTGAAAAGAAAAACTTCCCTGCTTAGACTAATTATCTGAATCAAGAAGACTTTCTAAAATTTAGCTGCAGATCTTTGAGATAATAGCTCCCATCATTTTTTCTGTCACAGTTACTGTGCGTCATTATGGAATGTCTGTTTCCCTGACAGAAAGCTACAGTGACTGGCTTCAGCTTCCTGGACCCCTTCCTGGGGTCACAGTACAAGAGGTAGCACAGGACTGGATTCTGAGCTTAGGTAACCCTGGCTTCTAGACCAGGAAGTGTATCCTTTCTTTCTTAATACCAAAGAACAATGGACCATCCCCATCTAAATTACTTTGACCTGGGGCTATGATAGAGTAGATAATTATGATAAAAGCTTTCTTTTCTTACAATTACTATAAGTCTAGAAGAATAAAGTGGGATCCAACTTTGAAGTAAATGGGTTATTTTTATAAGTACTGTAAGTCATATTTGATACAAAATTTATAGCAAACCTGTGTGTCTGCCTTCCTCTTCCTTCATGAATCTATCGAATGTCAACGTTTCAGGTGGCTAGAGGGAGAGAAAAATTAAGATTACATTGATTTACTGTTGCCATTTAATATTGTGTAAAATGAAAACTAGTCTTTTGCATACAATTCAATGATATGCCTGTGGTGAAAAATCATGCCCCATATTCATTGGTAGTTTACATGTAAACATCAAATCATTTTTGTATAACAAAACATCAAGAAGTGTGGCAAGCTCCTCTTGTATAAACAGCAAGAGGGGAAGGTTGCTGGCTCATATTAATTTAGCTCATACGAATATTAATTTAGCTCATATGAGTGGATGTGTAAAAAACGGTTTCAAATCCCCAAAACATTTCATACACTTTGCACATAATAGTAATGCAGAAAATTATGATAATCACAAATCAGGTCAAGTGTGGATCATGCAGCTGAGAAATACTTGGTTAGGTAAGGATGTTTTACTGCACCTCTGCCCATTTTAAGACCATAAGCACACTGTGGGCTCTGATACTTTCACTGATGTGGTACCAGGATGTGTGTTATCAGAGCCATAGGACTGTCACCTCCTGAAGGGCACGTGCTGGGATACCCAACACATCCAACTTTTACATTCAGCTCATTATGGTTCTGTTACCATTTCACCGGATATGTGAATGGTTAAAATAAGGAAGAAACTGTGTGAAGAAACTGAAAGCTATAATAAAATGAAGTCATTTTATTATACAACATACATGAATGTCTTCTGAGAGACATTTCTTCCTTCCTCTTTTTCTTTTCAGTCCTGAAAAATCAATTGAAAATATAAATCATGTAGAAACCAGAATCCATAAAGGAAAAGACTGATGCTTGACTACATAAAATAGAAAACTCTTATATACTAAAAGTTATTACAAAGTCAAAAGATATGGCAAACTTAACACTAAATGTTTGCAACACATATGATAAAGCACCAATTTTCAAAATATAAAAATCTTATAAATATAAAACAAATGAATAGAAAAATAGGCCAATGGGGAACCCTCTAGGAAGAGTTCATTAAATAGAAAAACAGACTGTGTCACAGGAAAACAGATGTATAGATCAAAAGGGGAATACACTCAATTTTACTCATAAGTAAAGACATGCAAAATAATTTTCCACCTATCAAACTGACAAAGATGAAAGTGTTTGTTTAATATATTTGCAAGGATTGGGGTAATTGTGTACTGCTGGTGCCTCTTTGGAAGAGAATTAGCCAGTTGTTACCACAGTCTCACTGTTTATACTTTTTGACCCAGCAATCTACACAAAGTTTTCCAAATGGTACAGTTGCATAAAGGCACAAAGATGAATGGAGAAAAATGTTAACTACACTATTTGATGTGATAGAAAAAAAAAAAGGAAATAACCTCGGTGTCTATCGTGCAGAGACTAGTTCAGTTGTAATTCAGCTATACAACTGAATAATAATACACACAGTTGAATATTATGCAGCCTTTCAAAAATGAGGTAGATCCATTTGTATAGATATAGAAGGATGTCTGAGTGAAAACAAAATATAGTATGTACAGGAAATTTTTAGAAGAATTCAAATGAAACTGATAGTTTCTTCTGGGGAGAGGATTCATAACTGTGTTATAATCTGCTTTTAAAAACTAATACATTAAAAAAAATTTTAAATATTGGGTTGCCTGGGTGGCTCTGTTGGTTGAGCATCTGACTCTTGGCTTGGGTCATGAGATTGAGCCCCGTGTCTGGCTTCATGCTGCGTGTGGGGCCTGCTTGAGATTCTCTCTCTCCCTCTGCCCCTCCCCACCCCCTACTGCTCGTGCATGCTCTTAAAAAAGAAATTTAAAAATTAAGACTACATTGTTACCTTTCCCTATTAGTAAACACTGATCGAAACTATATTTTTTATAATCCTGATAAAAGGGTATTGACTGAAAAATGAGGGTAACAATACTGTTTAGAGAGTGTTGTTTACCACCAAAAAATGCAGTTGGCATGATGTGGAACTAAGTTTTTTCCAAAGAGGTCCTGACTGGTCCACAGTGAGCATTCCAGATTTCGTGCTGGTGAGACACTGCTGTTCAGGCAGCATACAGAGGCCATTCATGAGTGAATGTACAGCCCGTGACTCCAGTTAGCCAGGGCCCAGTTTTCCTTAATTATAACTGAAATGCTAATCATGCATTCTTAGGAAATTTTAGGGAATGTGCAGCAATTTATCAATTTTATAACTACTGATATTTTAGAAGAGAAGCAGTTGCAAAAGTCAAAGGTTTTTACCACGTCCTTGTTTGGCCCTCTGACTGTAGTGAGGATGGGAGGTACCAGACGTTCCTGGGAGTGGGTCTAGTTTGCAAAGAAGAAAGTTAGTCCATTATACTGCACACTGCACAAAGAAACTGGCAATTTTTTAAGTATTAAAAACTTAACTCAAAAATTTGTATTTAATTCAGTGAGGCTAGTAAATCAGGATATTCCACGTCTTACCTAAATGTATACCTTTCTTTAAACCCACAGTACTAAATTTTAGAGACTTACCATTATGAGCGTCGGTCAATGGAGCATGTTGTTTGCAAAACACTCTGAAACATGCAATTTCAAAGAATTGTTAAATATTTTTACTTACACTTCTGAAATATTCCTATTTTCTTATGATTTAAAAAGGAACTAGTCTAATTTTCATGATGGCCTTACCCTAAATATTTGTAAAAGAAAAATGCTGTCCAAACCTGTGTAAGTTACTGACCCTCATCACGTGCGGACGGAGCCTCTGTCAGATGTCTTTTGTGCTCTCAGCCCTCAAGTTGGTACGCTCTCCGAAGGAGTGCGTGTGAAACATTTTGAACAATGGTAAGTAACTCATACATCGTGGTCAGTGGGATTTTACTGTATGAAGAAAGATATCTAAAGATACAACATCTAAGACAAATTTTCATCTGACTACACAAAGTTCTACTGATTTTCAACAATAAATAGCACAAAATTGCATGCATGAATTTTGGGGAAAGTCGTTTTCTAACCCAGCAGTTATCTCCCCCCAGACTTTAGAGTTGAACTGCATGAATCTAGAACGGATCGATGCCTTAGAAGAGAAGCAAGCAGCACAGCAGGCTATGAAGAAGAAATGGAGTAAATGAATTTTGAGGAGCTGCTCAGCTCCCCTATCTTCCCCAGGCTCTATCCTCAGCCCCCAGCTACAGCTCCCTTCCTTTCCTTAAGGTGCTGACCCTCAGGAGGCAGGCTCCTTCTTGCCTGTGGGAACATATGAATTCTTCCTGTTTTACACCAATTTCTGCCTTTTACATGCAATCTTCCTAGCAACCCATATCCTGCCCCAAGCAAAATTAATCTCACCCATTGGATTCCAGTATCTGCACACTTCTTTTGCCAGGCACTTACATTTTTTTATTATGGAAAATTCGAACAGATCTAAAAGTGAAGAGATGATAAGCCCCATAGCCCCCCACCCATCACTCAATTTCAACAATTATCAACTCAAGGCCAAGCCGGTTTCATGCAAATCCCCTCCTGCTCCCATCATGCCACGTGCTTCTATTTGTTCTGGCCTCTGGTCCTTCCAGCGAGGTGCTAGGTTCTCTTAGATTTAGCCCATGTCCTATTCCTCTTTATATTCTTCCTGCACCTAGCAAGATACCTTGTGTATGACAGGCACTCTAACAACTGAATATTTAAATTAAAAAGTACATAGAAGTTCACCTGATACATGATAATGACAAAAATGATTATTTTCATTGAGTCTCTATTCCTTGGTTCTACTAACACAAGACCAGTATTTTTGCAGTTTAAGATATAACACGAATCGACTCCTTTTTGTTCAGTCTTGTAGCTCTGCTAGTAACAGTGTGTCTAGTGGGTGCGTGAGGTCATTATGGAAGTCATAATGAACTCTTTGGGAAGGTAAAAAAAAAAAAAATCTGAGTTTCTGAGCAAATCAAATATAAAAAGTATGGTACAAAATTAGTATGACTTACACATTCCTTTTTAGACTCAAGCAATAAAATACCTATGGAACTTGCTCAAAATCAGATGTAAAATTATTTAACAAATTCCTTTTAATAATATGCTTGCCCATACTGTTTTAGAATATAGGCCCCTAAGCTTGAAGAGGATGTGGTGAAGAGCAAGAACTCCAAAGCCCTAAAGCCCAGCTCTGCCACTCACCAGCTGTGTGACCTAGGGACAAATGACTAAGTCTCACAGGGCCTCAGTGTCTGCATCTGTAAAGTGGGGATAAATATCTACCTCACTGGGTTGTTATGAGGATTATATGTGTTAACATTTGTAAAGTAGTTGGAAGTATTTCTGGCACAAAGTAAGTGATTATTTAGATCAAATAAAACAACATAGTGCCTGAAACACTTTGATGAAACTGGGGGTGTGTGCCCAAAGGGGGGAAAAATCTAGCCTCCAAATGCAATTTTAAAATATTTAGGATCTCACAAAAATCGTATTAAAAAGATAATGCTCTCATTCAAAATATTGTGAATAAAAATATTTCAACTGAAATTTAAAATATTCCATCAGAATGTATGCACATACCCCAAAGAAGTGAAAAGTATCTGCCTAGCTCTTCAACTTCAGACCATCATTTTCTTTTATATTCCATTTCATAACTTTAAGAAAGGTCAAAACTTCTTCTAGATATCTTTTTAACTTTATAATTTATTTTATTAAAGATTTATTTATTTATTTGACAGATAGCACAAGCAGGGGGAGAGGCACAGGGAGAGGGAGAAGCAGAGTCCCCACTGAGCAGGGAGCCCGATGCGGGGCTCATTCCCAGGACCCTAGGATCATGACCTGAGCTGAAGGCAAATGCTCAACCAACTGCACCACCCAGGCGCCCCTATATGACATGTTTTAGACTGCATCCACATACCAAAAAACTGAACATGACTTGAATCAATTCAGTTAACAACTGGCTTACTGATTTCGTTTGACTAAATTGTCTATTTAACTGAACTGCAACCTTTCGTCAGAAGGAAGATCAGGTTTCTTCCTGGATAAAACAAATACAATTCTGTTGGACTTGAAATATGCCTTACTGGGTCAAAATTAACATTAAAGAATTACTGAAAGAGGGAAGCAAGATTTTAAAAGCCAAAGGCAATTCAAACAGGATTAATTTCTTTCTTCAAGAACTTAATGACTGATTACTATATTTGCTGCATAGTTTATCATTTTTAAAAGCTCTTTATAGGTAAGATGGTGGTGAGAGTGGTGGGAAAAGACATTCATTCAGCAGACAAGATGGATAAACCATGGACTTGTGGCTCACAAGGCTCCTGTTTGCAGGGGAGAGCAATAGTGAACTGGTTCTAGGTCCTGTGACCACCCATTAGGTCACACATGCCAGTATGGCAACCAGTGCTTTCTACTGGGAAAGAAGGCATTTAGGAAGATTAAAACCAAAACCAACTCTGCTCATTTTCTTTCTATAATACCGAGGGAAGATATTGTGAAGTCAGGTTCCCGACTGCCCCCCAAACCACGTTCTTACTTGGAAACCATTTGCATAAAATTATCTTTAAAAACCTCTTTGTTGGGGTGCCAGTGTGGCTCAGTTGGTTAAGCATCTGCTCAGGTCATGATCCCAGAGTCATGGGATCAAGCCCCTGCATTGGGCTCCCTGCTCGGCGGGGAGCCTGCTTCTCCCCCATCCTCTGCCTGCCGCTCCCCCTGCTTGTGCTCTGTCAAATAAGTAAAATCTTAAAAAAAAAACAAAAACAAAAAACTCTTTCTTAATCTAACCATTCCTTATTCCATTCCCCCAAATGTAGCTTTAAAACTGTTTAATTATACATACTTATAAATTCCTCGAGATCCATCAATTTGTAGAACTGCGTGGTCATTCTTGGCACAGAAAAAGTGGTAAGTCTTGTTACAGGCTTTTAAATCACATCCCACGGTGGCTCCTTTTTTACTACAAAGTGAACATTTCTACAGAAGAATAAATTTTACTGAGTAAGCACCTGTTTTTCATAATCTTTGTTAAAATTTAAAGTTAAAGACATCATTAAATGTTATTTTTAAGTCTGCAGCCCTAACGTCCTCAGCCACAAATGTTAGGTATTTACATCTGGCTGCTCATTTTGAGATTTCAGCAAAACTTCTGCTAACTAAAGTACTTGGTTGGCACTGACCTGTAATGATCTGACTAAAAGTAGAAAACCCTTTTTGTTTTAAAACAAACAAAACCTTTCTCTTTTTACAAGAGATTTCTAAAAAGAGGTTTGTCCTGCACCAGGCAAGGGGTCCTGTTAGGGACACTGGGGCCCATGGTGAGGGTGGTTTCTGATGGTACCACTGAGAGCTGTGTGATCCAGCAGTCTCTCCCCTCTCTTAGACCCAGATCCCTCCCTGCGGATAACACTGTCTCATGGTTTCTACTGAGGATAACATGAGATAAAGTAAGTGAAACCTCTCTGGAATCTATGTAGTAGGGCCAAAAATTTAAAATTAAAAAAAAAAACAAAACCCTGAGTAGCAAATTTTTTTCCAAGTTCTATTTATTTGATCTCTTGCTTTTATATATTAGTCAGTTGATCTGGTATTTTATATATTGAAGGTGGTGTAGAGATTGTTAGGACAGTATGTGGCCACAGCAGTCTAACTGGTTTAGGGGAGTCCAAGCCATGCCCAATGCTGATGTGATTTATAGTAGGCTCTGTCTGAATGAAGGGGAAGCACAATGAAACCACCTTGCAAAACAGGAAATACTTCGAACAGTATCCTAAGGTCAGCACAAGCAACCATACAAATAAAGAAAATTCAAATATGGGTAAGAAATTAGATTATGCTAAAGGTAGAATTTCAAATCAGAGCACAAAGAAAGATCATTTAATTTGGCGGGGGGGGCCATCTGGCTTTATGTGTAGAAAAAAAGTTACATCCCTACCTCACAATATATTACCAAATAAGTTCCACATGGATTAAGGCTCTGAGAAAAAGTTTTAAAGTTAATGAAAATGTATGGGGTTAAGGTCAGGAAGGTTAAGCAAGGAAGGAAACTCAGAAGTCACAGAGAAAAAGACTGACGGATCTGACTACATAAAAAATGAAACTTCCATTTTTATAGTGACAGCTACCAAAAAAACAATGAAAATGTTTGCAAACAGAAACAGACTCATTAATACAATGAACAAACTGTGGGCAAAGTAGGTGAAGGGGATTAAGAGGTACAGGCTTTCATGGGGCGCCTGGGTGGCTCAGTCGTTAAGCATCTGCCTTCGGCTCAGGTCATGATCCCAGGGTCCTGGGATCGAGTCCCACATCGGGCTCCCTGCTCAGTGGGAAGCCTGCTCCTCCCTCTCCCACTCCCCCTGCTTGTGTTTCCTCTTGCTGTGTCTCTCTCTGTCAAATAAATAAAATCTTAAAAAAAATATATAAATCACAGGGATATAATGCAGAGCATAGAGAATATGGTCAACGATATTGGAATATGGTGACAGATGGTAATTGGGCTTATTGTGGTGATCATTTCATAACGTATATACATACATGTGAAATCACTGTGTTGTATGCCCGAAACTAATATTGTATGTCAACTGTATCAATAAAAAAAGAAAAATGTTTGCTGCATATTTGATAAAGGTTTAAGACTGATAAACTCAGAAAAATGAGAACAGGCAAATCACAGAAGAAATACAAATGGCTAATAAAATTTCATTCACTTAAAGACTACTGAGTAACTGTGATGTGTCAGGCACTGTTCTAGGGTAGAGGGAAACAGCTGGGGACAAGGTACCTGCCCTTGTGAAGTTAACATTCTAGTGGAGAGAGACAGACCATGATCACATAAAGTTAAAAACACAGTGATACATGTGTTGTAAATATCTTTTCCCAGTCTGTTTTGTTTCTTCACTGTCTTTAATGATGTCTTTTAATGAACATAAATTTCAATTTTAACAAAAATAAATAACATCTCTAGTAATTATAGCAATAAGACTATCGATATCAATATTTACCAAGTGCTTAATTAGTGCAAAGAATGAGCTAATAAAAATATATGAATTATCTTAAAAAAACATAGTGATACATGCTTTGTTAGAAGGTGAAGTGACATTTTCACTGGGTCCCTATTTCAGATTGGGACACATTCCCTCCTCTCTGAGGAGGTGATACAGAAGTTTAGATTTGAATACTAAGAGCTCCCAGGAGGCAAAAAAGCAGGGGGAAGGATATTCTAGGCAGAAGGCTTTATATTCCTATGGCAAAAATGAGCCTCCTACCAAGCTTACTGGAAGGACAAGAGGGGTGGGCTGATGTTGTTGGGGCAGAGATGAGGGTAAGGGAAGTCAGAGGTAAGATCCAAGGGGTAAGGAAAGGCTGGGTCATGTAGGGGTTACAAAGCAGAGTAAGGAGTTGGGGTTTTGTCTTTGTACGATGGGAACATAAAGTGATCAGTATTTTATTTTTAAAATTATTTATTTATTTATTTATTTATTTATTTATTTATTTATTTATTTATTTGAGAGAGAACATGAGCTGAGGGAGGGACAGAGGGGGAGGGTGAAGGAAAGAATCCCAAGCAGATTCAGTGCTGACTGCAGAGCACAGAGCTGGACCTGGAGCTTAATCTCACAACCCTGAGATAATGACCTGAGCTGAAATCAAGAGTCCAATGCTGAACAGACTGAACCACCCAGGGGCCCTAAGTGATCAGTATTTTAAAGACACTATTGTGGCTGTGTGGAGAATGGGCTGGGGTAGGGATGGGCAGGAGAGAGTGCAAAACAAAGATCAGTGATGTTTATTAGCAAGTGTCTGAGGGAGATCCATGACTTTACTGCAGGGGGTTAGTGACAGAGAGAAGGGGAGCATAGAGGGGCGCCTGGGTGGCTCGGTCGTTAAGCGTCGGCCTTCGGCTCAGGTCATGATCCCGGGGTCCTGGGATTGAGCCCCACATCGGGCTCCCTTTTCAGCAGGGAGTCTGCTTCTCCCTCTCCCACTCCCCCTGCTTCTGTTCCCTCTCTCGCTGTGTCTCTGTCAAGTAAATAAATAAAATCTTTAAAAAAAAAATGGGGAGGATAGAGGGTCTGCAGGGTGACACTGACAGGCTGGATGCTGGGCTGGGAGGTTGATGAGAAGATGATGATGGATGAATGGTTGGCAGTTCATTGAGGTGAGGAGTGAACAGGTTTAGATGGAGTGTGTGTATATGTGTGCAGGGGCTGGAACTGTGTTCATTGGCCAGTTTAATATGAGATGCTCTTAGATACTCATGTAGATATGTCAGGTTGGTTTTAATGGCTGGAGGTACAGAGTCCCTGGCATAAGTAGGAATTGAAGCCATGGGAACTGGAAGAGGTCACACAGGAAAGATGTTCAGATGGAGGAAGGAGCCCAGGAGAACCTTGGGGACTGTACACTTTAGAGATTTAGCAGAGAAGGAAAAACAGCCCAGGTGCTTGGGAGGAAGCAGCCAGAAAGGTAAGAGACATAGCAGCAGAGTGTACATGTAGGAAGTCAAAGGAAGAAAGTGCTTCAGGATGCAGGGCATGGACAACTGTGATGAATACTGCTGAAAGGTCAGCTAAGGACAGAAGTGACATTGTAATTGACCAGGTTTTAATAATTTTACAAAGGAGGATTTAATTTAAGATGACATGATCAGTTGATCTTGGATATATGCTGAAGGAAATAATCTAGTACAAGGGGGGATACTGACGTTAAAGGGAAATGCAAGAGCCTAATCCTTAAAGAGGGGCAGGTGATGACTCCAAAGTCTAAGTGGAGGGTTGACTTTGACAAGAGGGAGGTCCCAGAGTCTGGGGACAGAGGTGGATGGGCAGTGGTTTGAATAGTAGGAGTTCTTGGCTAATGGCTTCCATTTCTCGATAAAAATCAGACAGATAGGTGTACCACCAAGATGAACCCTGATGTAAACTACGGACTTCGGGTGTTTTCATGAAATGTCAGTGTAGGTTCATCAGTTGTAACAATGACCACTCTGGTGGGGGATGTTGATAAAAAGGTTGTGTATGTGTGGGGGTGGGAAGTATATGAGAAATCTTTGTACTTTCCCCTTAAGTGTTCTATGAACCTAAAACTGCTCTAAAAGAATAAAGTTTATAAAAAAAAATAAGGCATAGTCATCAACTTGGGGATGAACAGTTGGGGTGGGAGAGGTTTTAAAAAGAGATGAGAGGATATGAAACAGTAAAGGTAGAGGGTGGAGGGTGACGTGTTGAGGTTCCTTTTGAGGTTTGTGGCCATGAAGCTAAGATCAGTCAACACCTTTGTGGGTTTTTGTCCAGTTGGTCAACTGTTCAAGTGCCAGTACTGCTCAGCATATGCAGACAACAGACAGGTGCATTTCACTGGCAGGGGCGGGGGTGGTGGTGGTTTGCTAAGTGAGTAAGGAAATGTACACGTGGGTGGTGGGGAGAGGGAGTCCAGGCTGTTTGCAGGACAATGCCTATGAGATGGGGCCACTGACTGTAGAGGGATCATGGAAGAACTGCTGGGGCTGGGTAGGCTGGGAGGGAGACAGATGCCTAAGAAGAACTAACGTTCAACCTCTCTCCAGTGATGAGGGAAATGCATGGTAACACTTCCTGTCAGACGCAAAAAATAACAAAATTCATGATACTCATTTTTGTCAAGGGCTGGGAAAAATGTTCTTTCATCCACTGAAGTATAAAATGGTACAACCTTTCTGGGGGACAGTTTAGTGGCATGTTTCAAAATTATTATTATTTTTAAAGATCTTATTTATTTGACAGTGAGAGAGGGTGCACAAGCAGGGGGAGCAGGGAAAGGAGAAGCAGGCTCCCTGCTGAGCAGGAAGCCTGATGTGGGGCTCAATCCCAGGACCCTGGGATCATGACCTGAGGGGAAGGCAGATGCATAACTGACTAAGCCACCCAGGCGCCCCGCATGTTTCAAAATTATTAAAGGGAATTCTCTTTCACTCAGCCATTTCACTTCTAGGAATGTGCTTTACAGCATTACTCAAACAAGTACACAGGGTATGTGTACAAAGATGTTTATGGTGACATTAGTTGTTATAGTGAAAAACCAGAGTTGACTCATTATCTAACAACAAGGGAATAGTTTCATGCATTCTGGTCGATCCCATGGAATTCCATGAAGTCAGTAAAGAGGATGCCACAGTCATACGCTTATAGTTTTAGGAACATGCCATGTCTTTCTTGCCTTCTCAACTATTGCACATCCTGTTCCCTTTCCCTGGAATTCCTCCTTCCCCATCTTCGTTACCCTCACTCCTCCCCAACTAGGAAGTCTTCTGGGCCCCACCTGCACTAAGGTGCTTGATTGCTTGAGTGACCTGTGCTGACCCTTCTCAAAGCACATCAGGCTGTGCAGAAACTGCCCTCATCTATGTGTATGCCTTGTAAAGACTAAATAAATGTCTGTTCCAGATCATCAACCTTACTGTGGTGGTGGGCATTAGGTGCTCACACCTGCTGTACTGCTTGCTAAGCCATGAAGGGCCTTTCCTAAAGGAAGTCTACTGTAACTGAACTAATAGGGTAGCTACTCCACACTCTTGTCTTCCCAAGCGGAGCTGACCCAGGTCCAAGGGGGTCGATCCTGATTAGTTATGGCCACCTTTAGCAACTAGAGCAGGAAGATGGGTGTGGCCTAATTTAATTTTCAGAAGGGCTCTTATTCAATGCTTGGGGATGAATTCTTTCTTTTCTTTTTTAAAAGATTTTATTTATTTAACGGAGTGAGAAAGCACAAGAGTGGGGTGAGGGGCAGAGGGAGAAGCAGACTCCCCACTGAGCAAGGAGCCCGATGTGGGGCTTGATCCCAGGACCCTGGGAACATGACCTGAGCCAAAGGCAGACACTTAACCAACTGAGCCACCCAGGTGCCCGGGATGACCTTTTTCTTTTACCTGATAGAGATAAGAAAGACTGACACTTCAGTTGTTGTCTGTGACCACCCTATGACCACAAGAGGACCAAATGATGTTGTGGACAGGATGACAGAAAGGATGATGGGCTCTTGATGGCCACTAAATCAACCAACTCTGAAGCCAGTTTTCCCTCTGGCTAAGTGAGAAAATGAGCATCCTTTTTGTTAAAGCCTTTTCTTAAAGTTTGAGTTGAGGGTTCCTTCTACTTACAGCCAAAAGCAATCGAACTCATATCTACTTTGCTGATGAAGCGTGTTGTAGTTTGTTTTAAAATATTAAATGTTCAGTTGAATTTAAGTTTCCAATACAGGTCCTATGTCTTTCAGCTCTCCAAGATGTGTCTCTATCCCTGGTTTACCAATCAAGTAGACTTTCTCTTGGAAACATCCCCTTCAAGATCTGTTCATCTTTTATGAGTAATAAAATCATTTATACTTACCAACATCCGTCCTCTGTGGATTTCTTTCTTTACTGATTCCACATCAAAATTTCTGTCTTGATTATGTGGATCATGATCCTCAGATTCCACAAGAGCTGAAGAATACAGCTACAAATTGGGAAAAGAAAAAAATGCACAATATGCACAAAGTACCATTAAAAGCTGCAAATCAGAAAATGGTATCACAAAGTACTCTCCAGGAGTGGAAGATGAATTGGGGGTATAACAGTGACCACCTTTTGGGGTATGTAAACAGATTACAAGCCACCCTGCTTTTCTTTGGAAGTGGCTCTGATCCCCAGGCGTGTTTTATACTGCATAACCCTGACCCCCCAGTGGTTAACTGGACCTCGTTGGGGCCCTGACCCGAAACTGAGCCAACTGGATTCCCTATCCTGAGAGAGTGGAATAGACTCTGAGCCACATGGTAGACAGCAAGCCAGTCTGCAAAGACAGGAATATAGAAACGAGGGCTAGAGAGAACAAGATGGGTTCCTGATGGTTTCCTAGCTACGGTTCTTAGACCTGCCTACATGCCAGCCTTCAGAAACCATGAAATCCCCTGCAGTCTGATTAAAAACCCACTTTTATGTTTAGGTTGGCTCAAGTTTCCGTGTGTTACCTGAATCCAATCTATCTCTGAATTGAAGATCAACATTACACAATGCAATTACAAAGCAACCTACAGATTCAATGCAATCTCTACCAAAATACCAATAGCATTCTTCACAGAACTAGAACAAATAAAGCTGAAATTTGTATGGAACCATAAAAGACCCCAAATAGCCAAAGCAATCTTTGAGAAAGAACAAAAAAACTGGAAGTAGCACAATCTCAGATTTAAAGATACACTACAAAACTATAATAATCAAAACAATCTGGTACAGCATAAAAATAGATCAACGGAACAGAACAGAACCCCCCGAAATAGACCCCTGATTTTATGGCCAACTAATCTTCAACAAAGGAGACAAGAATATACAATGGGGAAAAGACAGTCTCTTCAATAAATGGTGCTGGGAAAACTGGACACACACATGCAAAAGGATGAAGCTGGACCACTTTCTTATACCATATACAAAAATGAACTCAAAATGGATTAAAGACCTAAATGTAAGACCTGAAGCCATAAATTTCCAGAAGAAAACATAGGCAGTAATCTCTTAGCTATCAGCCATAACAACATTTTTCTAGATCTGTCCCCTCAAGGAAGGGAAATAAAAGCAAAAATAAACTATTGGGACCACACCAAAACAAAAAGCTTTTGCACAGCAAAGGAAACCATCAACAAAATGAAAAGGCAGCCTACTAAATGGGAGAAGATATTTGCAAATGACATCTCTGATAAGGAGTTAATATCCCAAATAGATAAAGAACTACAACTCAATAATAAAAAAACACATGATCTGATTAAAAGTGGGCAGAAGACCTGAAAAAACATTTTTCCAAAGAAGTTGTACAGATGGCAAAGAGACACATGAAAAGATTCTCAACATCACTCAACATTAGGGAAAAGCAAATCAAAACCACAATGAGGGGGCGCCTGGGTGGCTCAGTCATTAAGCATCTGCCTTCGGCTCAGGTCATGATCTCAGTGTCCTGGGATGGAGGCCCGCATCAGGCTCCCTGCTCAGTGGGAAGCCTGCTTCTCCCTCTCCCACCCCCCCTCTCTCGCTGTGTCTCTGTCAAATAAATAAAATCTTAAAAAAAAAAAAAATAATAACCACAATGAGACATCACCTTACACTTGTGAGAATGGCTAGTGTCCAAAAGACAAGAAATAAGTGTTGGTGAGGATGTGGAGAAAAAGGAACTCTCGTGTACTGTTGGTGGGAATGTAAATTACGGAGCCACTATGGAAAACAGTATGAAGTTTCCTTAAACAACTAAAAAGAGAAATACCATAGGATCTAGTAATTCCACTACTGGGTACTTACCCCCCAAAAATGAAAACACTGATTCAAAAAATATGCTCACCCCTATGTTTATTGCAGCATTATTTATAAGAGCCAAGATATGGAAGCAACCTAAGCATCCATGGGTAGATGAATGGATAAAGAAGATGTGGTGTGGGCGCCTGGGTGGCTCAGTTGGTTAAGCGACTGCCTTCGGCTCAGGTCATGATCCTGGAGTCCCGGGATCGAGTCCCGCATCGGGCTCCCTGCTCAGCAGGGAGTCTGCTTCGCCCTCTGACCCTCTTCCCTCTCATGCTCTTTGTCTCTCATTCTCTCTCTCTCTCAAATAAATAAATAAAATCTTAAAAAAATAAAATAAAAAATAAATTCTTAAAAAAAAAAGATGTGTGCGCACACACACACACACACACACACAGGAATATTACTCAGTCATAAAAAAGAATGATATCTTGCCATTTGCTACAACATGGAGGGGCCTGGAGAGTATCACTCTATGTGAAATGTCAGAGAAAGACAAATACCATATGATTTCACTTATATATGGAAACTAAAAATAAATGAACAAACAAAAAAAAGGCAGAAACAGACCCAGAAACAGAAAATAAACTGGTGGTTGTCAGAGAGGAGGGTGGGAGGGCATGGGCAAAAAGAGTGAAGGGAAATGGGGGGGTATAGGCTTCCAGTCATGGAATGAGTAAGTCACAGGGATGAAAGGCACATCATAGGGAATATAGCCAATGGTACTGAAACAGCACTACATGGAGACAGACAGTGAGCACAGCATGATGTATAGAGTAGAATTACTATGTTTACACCTGAAACATGTAACATTGTGTGTCAACTATACTTCAATTTTTTTTATACTTCAGTTATTTTTTTAAGGTATTAGGAAAAGGTAATGAAAAAAAAAAAAAAGACCCAGGAAATAGCTTAACCCAAAGTTTTACCCCTCTACAGGAAAAAAATTATTGAACATTTCTGAAATTCATAAAAGAAGACATGAATCACTGAAGACAGACTCTGTTAATGGGCAGAAATACTCATATCATTTTTTCCCAAATTCATCTATAAATTAATGGAATTCCAGTTAAAATTCCAATAGGAATTTGTATAAAACCTTGTAAGCTGATCCCAAAATTCAAAGCACCGAAAAATAGCCATGGCTTATCATAAAATCATAGTAATTAAGACAATGTTGTACCAGCTCAGTGAGAGACAAAGTGACCAATGGAACAGAATAGAGCCAGAAACAGTCTGTGCACAAATATTATATTGTTAGCACACTGGATTAAGAGTGAGGGTTCTAGAAGTAGGCAGCTTGGGTAAGAATCCTGGCTCAGGCACTTGCAGCTGTGTGACCTTGGGCAAGTGACTTAACTTCTCTGTACCTGTTGTTTCATCTTTAGTTTGGGCATAAGAATGATACCTACCTTTTAGGGTTGTTGTAAGGATTAATAGTTTAATACAGCTTAAGTTCCCAGAATAATACCTTACACCTGGTGAATACTGAATAATAATTATAGTCATCATTATCACTACAAATCAATGAGAAAAGAACAGATTAGTCAATAAATAATGCTGGGAAAAGTGGTTAATCATATAAAAAAAAAGATGCCTACTTTACAGAGTAGTCCAAATAAATTCCGGTTGGATTAAGAAACTAAATGAGAAAAGCCAAGTTTTAAAATTTGGGGGGAAAAAGAACCTTAGTAAAGGAAAGAACTTCTTAGGGGAAAAATCCTACAAATTATAAAGGAAAATAACGATGAATTTAACTACATTATAAACCTCTGACAGGAAACACCACAAGTTAAAAGCCAACATATATAATAAAGCATAGAATCTATTTATATACATATATAAATACATGTAAGGAAAATCAATATCTTAAAGACAAAATGCAGTCGATGAACACAAGTCACAGAAGCGAGAAACAGAACTGTGCATAAACACAGCCAAATGAGGCACAATCGCACTAATAATCTAGGAATGCAAACAAGACACCATTTTACATCCATCGGAGAGGAAAAAATTAAAATTTCATAATAGCACGTGTGGCAAGGAAAAAGAGGAACGAATTCTGAAACAATGTGAAAGTCAAACTTGGTGCAATCCTTTTGGAGAGCAATGTGGCACATACAGTGAGGTGCAAAACGCTCCCTCTGTGCCCTACATCAGAGAAATCCTCCCATGAATTAGGAGACCTATACAAAGTTGTTCATGACAGCTGGTTAGTTACATGAAAAGAAGTGGAAAAACCTAAGAGTTCATTCACACCAGAATAGTTTAGTAGTGATGGTCACAAAATGGAATGGAATTCTATAACAAAATGGAATTCTATAACATTTAAAATTAAGGAGTTAAGAGTTAAATTTATCACATGGATAAATCTCAATAGCCACAGAATTTGACTGAAATGCTACAAAGTCCAAGAACATGTAAAACAATATATCTTGTTATAAGCACTTAAATATACACAATAGGAACATAAAATCAAAAACACAAGATAATAAAAAACACCAAATCCGTGAGGGCAATTATATCTCAAGGGATGGTGGGAGGGGAACAGAGAGAATTAGCCCTTA
Source organism: Callorhinus ursinus (assembly GCF_003265705.2). NCBI lineage: Eukaryota > Metazoa > Chordata > Mammalia > Carnivora > Otariidae > Callorhinus > Callorhinus ursinus. Next base: position 54,443,647 of record NW_027397069.1, on the reverse strand, counting down.
ACTATCTGTGTTTTATTTCCTTTAAAAAAGAAAATCAAAGTAAACCAAATATAGTATGATTCTACAATCTGGGTGCAATGTCTATGGGTATTGGTTATATTTGAAATATCTCAATAAAATATCTTCAAAGAAGCTTCATCATAATTGTATTTGATCAGTTATAAATAAAGCTAAAATGTAATCATAAGATCTGAAACAGTTTAAAAAGTTAGAAAAATATGCTCCCCATATCCCCACTTAGAAGCCCAAATCATGGCCAACTCGTCATTCTGTCTCCAAAGTACATTTACCTATTTTGGTATGTCCTTCCCTAAAAGGACTCAGGTGTTTTCAAGTAACTTACCAAACAATTTTCATGAGCAGCTATATTCTCTGATTTTGCAAAGTATAGGACACTATACTCGATGTCTTTGGGGCAGAGTGCACATGTCCTTTTTTCCATCTTTTCTGCAACCTGAAAGACACCTATAAGTAACATCCCTTATGAGAAATGGTAAAGTGGAACTTCTTGGTCTCCGTAACTCCTCCACCAGTCTTAAAGTAGAAGGCAGGGCACTTGTTCTTATGAGAGATTCTCAACTCCCAGAGAGGAAAAAAAATTGGTACCCAAGTGGAAAGGCAACTTACTGTGTATTTCTTAAATGGTTCAATACAAGGAAGGACAAGAATTAATGAATTTATTTAAAATGTTTAAACATAAGGAGAACTTTATTCAAGAAACACAACCAGGGGGCACCTGGCTGGTTCAGTCAGAAGAGCATGAGACTCTTGATCTGGGGGTCCTGAGTTTGAACCCCATGTTGGGTGTAGAGATTACTTAAATAAATAAACTTAAAAAAAAGGGAAGGAAACACAACCAGGAATTTAAATACAAAGCTCTCAAAACACTGCCTTGGCAATACTAAGCTCTCAATAATTATTGTCAATACAAATCAACAAGAAAACAATGATGTGCTCAAGAAATAGTGCTCTGGTTAACTGTAAAAAAAAGTTTTAGATCCCTATGTCATACTATATTCAAAAATAAATTTTGAGTGAATTAAAGAAGTAAATGAGCAAGGTGCTTTAATTTAAATGCACTTTAGCATTGTAAGTTAGGAGAGAAAGATACATAAAGGCAGGAAATCAATTTTCTTTTTTTTTTTTTTTTTTAAGAAATGAATAGAAGAAAGGAGAGGAACCTAAGAGAAGGAGAGCTAGGAAGAAAAGGAAAGAGACGGAAAAAGAAGCCATCTGTTCCCACAACCCCACTGGGCATGTCAGTGAGGGGTAACCTTCTCTAACTTACTAGTTTGCTATTAATTTAGCCATAAGCATCCATTTAACAACTTGTTTGCCCTTTCCAATGCTTATCCTCTTATTGATTGGGTTTTCTGTAGAACACAATTCTGCTTTTAATCTTCAACTTTTAGTTTTGAAGCAAAGATATATTTTACCATTTAATGGTGAGAGTTTTACATTTAGATGAGCTCAACCACTTAAAGGGTTCCTAAAAGTTCTTTTTGTTATCTAAAAGTATAAGATCTCTTGGTGTCTCTGAAATTAGATCCTGTATTGCACAAAATCAGAAGACTGCACTTTGGAGCAGCATTTATCTCACATTTAGAAATTAATTTCTGATTCCTGGATTTGTGTCCTACCTAGTAAGGATACAAATTTGTAGTCTCTCTGCTCCCCACCAACCACGAAAAAGGGGAGACCGAGAGAAAAACCCTCAGATGAATGAGACAGGCCAGCTGCTTCTTTTCATTCATTTCAAAGCAGCACCAATTTGGGAGCACCTCTTGTAGGAGAGTAATTTTGCTGGGCACTCTAGACCAGTGCTGTCCAATGGAAACTGTAATGCGAGCCACAAATGTGAGCCACAGCTGAAAAATTTCTAGGGGCCTCATGAAAAAAAGCAAAAAGAAACAGGTGAAATTAATTTTAATAACATGCTTTATTCAACCAAATATATCCACAATATGATGCTTTCACCATTTAATCAACATAAAAATTAATTCATTCTTCAGTACAGAGTCTTTGAAACCCACTGCACTTTGCACCTATAGTGTGTCTTAACTGAATAAACCACATTTTATTTTGTTAGTCACCATACAGTACATCATTAGTTTTTGATGTAGTGTTCCATGATTCATTGTTTGCATATAACACCCAGTGCTCCATGCAATACGTGCCCTCCTTAATACCCATCACCGGCTAGCCCATTCCCCCCTCCCCAGAACCCTCAGTTTGTTTCTCAGAGTCCGTAGTCTCTCATGGTTCGTCTACCCCTCTGATTACCCCCCCTTCATTTTTCCCTTCCTTCTCCTAATGTCCTCCATGCAATTCCTTATGAAATAAACCACATTTTTAAGTGCTCCACAGCCATGTGTAGGGAGTGGCTACCGTAGGGAACAGCACAGCAGAGGATCTAAAGAAACAGGAGACAGAACTGTTGCCTACAAGAAGCTAACAAAATAAAATAACAGAATAAATGCCATAAAGTAACAACTGCTGGGTGGAAAATACCATACATGCTATGGATCCACGGGAGGAAGTGCTCCCTGTGGGATGGAGTGTTGTCAAGGAGGTGGGCCTTGAGCTGCTACAACCTGGAGACAGAGAGAAAGGGGAGGGGGGTTGGGAGGGACTGCAGACATAAGCAGCAATGTGGGAAAAGGCCAAGAGGTTTGACTAGGAGGCAGAAAACCAGCCAGGCTGAAGGGGAGAGTCTGTGCAGAGGAAGCAGGAAAAGAATTTGAGAAACAGATGGTGAAAGACTGTCAGGAAGGATTTTGGAGCAGGGGAATAACATGATGAAAGAGTTGTTTTAATCAACTAAACTTCAATAAAAAATGAAAAACAAAAACACAGCATGGAGTAAAAAAGGATATTACAAAGCTGTCAAACAAAGAGACAATCAATGCATATGCTTTTCTTGGTCTAAATAAATAATTCAAATTGTGGGGGAAAGAAAAGAGTTGTTTCAAGCTCGATTTCAATACATGGAGAGAAATACTATGCTCCTGAGTAGGAAGACTGAACATTATAATACTGTCAGTTCTTCCCCAAACAAGTTTTAGGTTTAATATCATTTCAATTTAAATCCCAAGAAGGTTAAAGAACTTGGGGGTAAAAAAGAGATTATTTGGAGGAATAAATGGGTATGGACTGTGAAGAAAACTTTGAAAAAAATATACCTGGGTATCTGCCTACGTGATTTAAAACCATATTATAAAGATAAAACTAGGACAGTAGATGACTACATCAAAAGAAAGGACAACAAAGTGCAGAGAGAAGTAGAACATAATCTATAATTATGAATTTAACATACCATAAGGTGGCATTTGCATTTCTTCTCTAGCACTAATGTCCTCAGCCCATTTTCTATTAGGTTATTCACTATTTTCTTATCGATTTATGAGCTTGTTATGTATTCAGGATGACCCTTCGTTAGTTATATAGAGGTCTTTCAACTTTATTTATAATGTTCTATGATATAAAGAATGTTTAAATGTTTCATGAAATATCAATCTTTTATTTTATGGTTTCTACTCTTGGGTGAAGGAGACATAACTTAGAAAACACCTCTATTTTCTTCTAAAATGTTATTTTTTATATTAAATATTAATGTGAAATTTATTATAAAGTATGTGATGAGGATCTAACTTATTCTCATAGTGGTTAGCCACAGATTTAAATCTCCTTTTCATATACTTAATTATTACATATGTTTGGTTTGTTTTTGTACATCTATTTTGTTCCATTGATCACTTCCTCCTCCAATACCACACTTTATAATTTTCAGTGCTTTAATATATTAATATTTGACAACATAATATCCCATCCTAGATGAAAATCGGGAAAAAAAATCCCAATATTTTATTCACCTCAGGCCCAAAATCTATTTTGATAAAATACTGTATTCTTAATTATTTTTTAATAAAGATTATTTATTTATTGAGAGAGAGAGAGAGAGAATGGTAGAGAGAGAGCATGAGAGGGAAGAAGGTCAGAGGGAGAAGCAGACTCCCTGCTGAGCAGGGAGCGCGATGCGGGACTCGATCCCGGGACTCCAGGATCATGACCTGAGCTGAAGGCAGTCGCTTAACCAACTGAGCCACCCAGGCGCCCTGTATTCTTATTTTAAAGAACACACAAACTGGACATGAAAATTTGTAAAGCATAGGCAAAAAAAAAAAAAAAAAAAAGCACAAGAGGATGGAATAAAAATCCCTAATAAAATGATTACATTTGATAGGCATGCAATGCTTCCTGTTGTATAAGAGCTAGACATTTTTGCACAGTGTTACCCTTTCCTTGTGCAAAGCAGGGTGTTCAGACAGGCATACTCTATCTGGCTGAGCTGTCAGGCTGCAGATACCTGAGTATGGCCCCCTGTGTTTGTTCTGGGGACTCTGCCCTTCTGAGTTGCACTCCCAAGTCCACAGGCTTCTAGGGTTTTGGCACCTGGGAATAAGGTGGTGGTAGAAACACTGCTGCCTTCTGACCTAGAGTATTTTTTCCCCTGCTGATGGACAGAAACCCAAAGTGAGACACACAGGCTCCCCCTAATGGCTTTTCCTTGGTAAAACATCTCCTCATCATAGTTTCCTAAAAGATCTTGGCTCTTCTAACTTATTCATTCTTCCAGACAGGAGGATGCACAGAACTCTCTGCAGTTGGGGTAATCACATTAGAGGCTTTTACGTAGACAGACATCCCCCACTTATTTGAACTCTTGCTACTCATTATCTGAAACTCCTGGACCATATACATTTGGATGATATTCCTCACCTTCAGAATTCAGGAACTGTATAGATTCAGACAGTGAAGGACAGGTGTATTATGGGGGCTGAAACATTTTAGGGAAGAGTCCATTGGTCTCTATCAGCAGCTGACACCAAGAATAATGAAGAACAGCAGGGCTCCCCATGGTCCTTCTACTGTGTCCAGCAGACCTAAGGACTCACAGAGACTGATCTAACAAGAATTCTCAAAGAATGAAACTGGAAAAGTTCTACAGAATGAAGCTGCAGAAAAATGACAGCCCAGGAACACATGAACTATGACTAACTCAACCAACACAGTGAATCTCGGGTCTCTCCAGGTCCACCTCCACCAGGTAAGGGATTGCTAAGGCCACAGCCCCTGCAGAGGTTATCAGGCGTATCTTCCAAATGTTCCTCTTCCCAGATATGGTCCTAAAGCCCACGAGACAAGGGCAATCCAGTCAGAGGACAGAATCTGGAGTAGCCAGATAGGATAGCCAAAAACACATTTCACCATTAAATGAGTGGATGATGGAATGAGAGTCACTAATCCTATAATTCCATTTACAATCCCCTTCTGTTAGGGTATGATTTATGTTCTAGACTGGCAATCAATTTATGATGCTGGCTTGGAAATTTCTTCCTCTTTTCTTTCTTGCTCAACTTAATTTTTATTGCAGCTTACTATTTTAGTTCTTCCATTAGATATCAGGTCAGTGGGAGAAGTCAATTCTTTCACTGAGTCCAGTGACTACACACTGAAATGGATAAAGACCAAAATAGAAGAGTAGTAGATATAACCTAGAGGTTTGGTAATGTACTCAGAAAATAAATGGCTTCATCAGATTGTCCCTGGATGTTGTGACTGGATATAACTTTGGGAGAAGTACGTGAGTATGTATTTGGGAGAGCCAGAGAACATTACTGGGGACAGCTTTAGAATGTACAAACAGGAATAAGGATGTGTGTGCTGCAGGAGAGGAGTGGTGGATACAGCCACAGAGTAGGACGTTCAGTGGACTTCTTTAGAATTACCTAACTTAAAAAAAAAAAAAAAAAAAAAAAAAAAGAATTACCTAACTTACAGTCACACACAGGGGCAGTCCTCAGCAGACGTGTTTGTACTGTGGGACTTCATTCCCCTAGGCAAAGCTGGCAGTCCCATAGGATGTACCTGCCCAACTCTCAGATATACAGAATTCAGAATAGAAGATTTTAGTTCAGATTGGGCTGGTTTCCCTCCTGTGAAAGACCTTCTCCATCACCAAGAGAATAGAAGCCAAGCTCCTGAGTGGTACATACCAGCCCATTCATTCCTTCAACAAATTCTTAGTAAGAACCTATTATGCACTGTTTTAGGCACTACAAATAAAACAGAGAATGAGATGAGAGTTTCACCTCTCAAGGAACTTACGTTCTAGTAGTAAAAACAGACAAGTATTTCTCCTGCTAGCAATAAGTGCTATGAAAAAAATTAGAGCAGGGAAAGGAGGAAGAGGATGGTGGGGTACTCTCTTAAATAGGATGGGCATGCAAAGCTGTGGAGGATACATTTGAGAGAGACTTGAATTATGGTGGGGAAGTGAGAAATGGGAGGCAAAAGGAAAGACCCCGAGGCAGGGACAGGTTTGGGGGCTTGGCTGACCCACAAGGCAGTGAGGGGTGGCACAGTCATCAAGATGGGCAGGGAAAGGATCAGATCAGGACACAGGGTGCACTGTAGGCCACAGTAAGAGATTATTCTGAAGGTAATGTGAGACTATTGAAGGGCTGAGGAGAATCACATTTGCTTTTTGTTTTTTTTAAAGATCATTTTGGCTGCTGTGCAGCCTTGTCTATATGAGACGTTAGAGTAGGAGCCAGACTAATACTCTAAGCAGGAGATGATGGTGCATTGGGGCTTGCATGGTAGTGCAGGTGAGAAGTGGTCAAGCTCAAGATATAGTCTAAAAACAGAACTGACTGGTCTGACTGCATTAGATGGGACGTGAAGAAGAAAGAGAGGCCCTGAGGGCGGTGCTAAAGGTATTGGCCTGAGCAACTGGATGAATGGAAGGGGGAAGGCTGGTGGTTGAACAGGTTTGGAACATGTGGGTATATGCAGGGAAATGAGAATTCTCTTTGGGACATATTCAGTTTGAGATCATTCTAGGCATTTATGGAGTTGGTTATACCAGTCTGGAGTTTGGGGAAAAGGTCAGGATAGAACTTCATCTCCAATAACATTCTATAGATAACACTAGCTGAATAAAAACATGCAACTGCTTGACTTGTGGTTGCCAAGTGACATTTCGTGGCTGGTGCTTTTTTTTTTTTTTAAAGATTTTATTTATTTATTTGACAGAGATAGAGACAGCGAGAGCAGGAACACAAGCAGGGGGAGTGGGAGAGGGAGAAGCAGGCCTCCTGCGGAGCAGGGAGCCCGATGTGGGACTCGATCCCAGGACCCTGGGATCATGACCTGAGCCGAAGGCAGACGCCTAACGACTGAGCCACCCAGGCACCCATGGCTGGTGCCTTTTTGTGTCATCACCTCTGTATGCCAACACCCTTTCACCCTTTCTACCTCTGGTTGACTCTTGTCCTTTAAAACTTAGGGCATCTATGCCTCCATAAAGCTTTCCCTAAACACCAGGCTGAGTTAGGAACCCCTCATTTGAGCCTTTGTGGTTCTTACCAGGTCATATGCAAGCTGCCTTTTCAATTCTCTAAGGCGGGGTCTTCCTAACTCAAATCTGTATCCCCAGTATCTAGTCCTGAGCCTGCCACACAGTAGGGAGCTCTACACCTATTTGAGTGAAGGGAAGGTGCAGACTCACAAGACTGTTGCCTTATTCATAGAGAGGGCCATTGAGGATTTGAACTACTAAATGGAAAGGAGTGGATGGTTCCCTAAGAGTCACATTCCCTGCAAGAATTTCACCAACTGCTTCCTGAGACCCCCTTCTTTTCAGGAAGGGGTCCACCTCCCTTCCTACTTCTCCCATGCCATGTCTCTGGCAACAGTTTTAGGAGTGGGTGGACTGCACGCAGAGAGTAAACCCACGCGAGTTGATGTCGACTTCCCTTGATGCCTCTATTCCCAGTGGTGTAGGACAGTAGCAATAGGCGGTCCATCAGCAGCGGGAGAGGTAAGCGGAAGACACACCATCGCACGTGAAGCTCTGGGTAGCGGTCTGGGCGCAAAGCCCCCGCGGAATTGCCCCCAGGGCCGCTGGAGGTGAATGCAGACTAACCCCGCTCGCCAGCGCTGCCTCAGGGGCTCATGAGGAGGGTGGGGGTGGAGGACAGCAGCCAGCGAGCAGGCCAGGGGACCCGCCCTGTGGTTGCCGGGACACTGCACCCCTGCCACAGCGTGCGCGCGCGCGCGCGCAATGCGCTCGGGCGGTACTCACCGGTGGGGTGGAGGAGCTGGTCCTGGGCGTCCTGGGTCTCGGACTGGTTGGCTCCCTGGACTGACTTGGCTATGGAAGACGACACTTGGTCCATGGCTGCAACCTCAGCGGGTGCTCAATGGCTGCGCGCAGCGCCTGCACTTCCGGGAGTTCACGGGCAGCTGCAGAGTTTCGTTTTCGTAAAAGCTACGATGACCGATTTCCCCTGCCTAGGGGAAGTTCCGAGCAAGAGACACGTAGGGTTTGCAGGCGGAGTTTTCATTCAAACAGGAGCTCTCATCTTCTACAGATCTGAGTCTGATTTTTTTCTTTTTTAATTTGCAGGCGATCCCCACTTTTCCTCTCCAGATGGGGAGGAAAGGTGGCCCAGACCCCTGGGATCAGCTGGAGAAGTGATTGCTCTTCTGAGGGATTACCCGTTTCTTCTAAAAATTGTATAACACCAAATTTGGCCTAAATAGGTATGTCATAAACGTAGGCAGAATTAACCAACTGTAATTCCAGTTGCGAGTCGCAAATCTTTATTTGGCACCCATGGGGTACACAGCACCATACAAGACGAGGTTTTCAGTGCATGTAACAAAATATACATGTAGAGAACACAAATGTATATAATTACAGATAAAAAAAAGTTTTGGAAAAGAAGCATATAATAGTTGGTGGTTTGCTGAGGAATTAAAGGAAAAGTTGCATTTTGAGGTTTCATTATTATTTTTTGCATTTTGAGGTTTTAAAGGGAAGAGAGGCAAAGTGGGGATAGCAGAAAAGAGAAACAATATGTAAAAAGATAGCTTGGATAGTCTTGACAAATATAGAAATGGATTACAGAAGAATAGAGCTCAAAGGGGAAATAAAAACACACTTTGGCAGCCACGTTTTTGCCCTTCAATCAGCCAAACAAAGCACTAAAAGAGAGGAGACTGGTAGCTCAGCTCAGTTATGATGTGGCACTTGAAGAGACCCATCTCCCACTCTCAGCTTTCAATCTCAGCCTTTTATAGGGTTCTACTCATGTGTAGACTGCCAAGATCACAAACTGAGGAAAGCCTGTAACAGAAAAACAAGGACCAAAGGATACATACGGGGAAAACAAATAAGAAATAAACCTTCAAAGTCACAAAATATGCAGGGAGAATACAGATATGAATGTGTGTGTACACATCATGGTATTTTCAAAGAGATAAGATACTACAAACATGAACCCAAAACAGGATGCTGTTAAAAGAAATCCAGAGAAGAGAGTTCTAGAAATTAAGAATATGAGACCAGAAAAAGTAAAGCACAACTGACATATTGGAAGATTTAAATTGAGAAAATCTCCCAAAAAGTACAGCAAAAAGATAGCTGAAAATAAAGAGAAAATTTGGGGCATGTGGCTGGCTCAGTTGGAAGAGCATGCAACTTTTGATCTCAGGGTTGTAAGTTTGAGCCCCACATCAGGTGTAGAGATTACTTAAATAAGTAAACTAGAAAAAAAAAATCAAAACTCTAAAAAAAAAAGAGAAAAGAAATTTAGAGAGCCAATCCTGGAAGTCTAACATCTGAATAACAAGAATTCTATAAAGAAAGAAAGAATGAACACATGAAAAATCACTAAAGAAATGGTTCAAGATAATTTCCCTGAACTGAAGGACAAAGATTTCAGATTGAAAGAGCCCACCAAGCACTCAGGATGAAGGATGAAAATGGACCTTACCAGAAATAGAACAATGGACAAAGATAATTCTGTCAGCTTCATGAGAGATAAAAACTGGTCATATATACAAAAGATAAGGAACAGAATGACATCTGACTTTAGTAGTCACCATGGAAGCCAGAAAGGAGACCATTTTCAGATTTCATAGCCGCAGCACTGGAAGCCAGCAGAAGCCTTCAAAATTGTGTATAGAGGTTACTCAAGAATTGCTATACCCTGAAAAAATAGCAATCAAGTAAGTGTAAGGGTAAAATAACATGTTCAAACATGCAAGGTCTCAAAATAATTACCTCTCAATTTTCCTTTTCAAAAACAACTGGAAGATGTCCTTCACCAATATGTTGAAGTAATCCAAGGAAAAGGGAAATAATGGAATTTAACTGGAAACAGATTTGACATAAGAGAGACAAAGGGAATCTCTAGGACATTGATGGAGGGTGAGTGACAGCTGTGAAACAGATCAAGATGTCAGGATTTATGTACAAAAATATTTCCCATACTTATCAAGTATCTTCACTTTCAGTGTACTGCCTAAAATTCCTACATCTTCACTGCGAATAAATGGACTTAACTTTCCTCATCTTAACAGGCTATTAGGTTATAACTTTTTGCTCCTTTTCCTAGTTCTTCCGTTTCCCACTCTCTATAACAATTTCAAGTTAAATTTTCATCTAGTTCAATATTTTTAAGCAATTAAATTGGGTCCAAACTTAGAATACAGTTTTATTTGAACAGTAACCAAACTAAACCCAGAATCGAGTATAGAAAAAAAGAAAGAAAAAAGACATAAAACTTCTCAAAAGCCAGAACTACTTTTTAATTACTTCTTTTTGAGCTAGTATTCTTCTTCTGGTTCCAAGGGAGAAGTTCCTGGCAGCCAAATGTACAACTTTGTTATGGATAAAATTAGTTTTGACACCTGGAGATTCCTAGTCCCTTTTCCACTCCATGATCAGGGCTGGGTAACCTATAGCAGAGTATTACTCCCTTTTCCTCCAAACACAATCTGCACATCATACCCAGGAGAATCCAAGAAGCTGTTCCAGACTTTACAAACTCAGTGGAATTGCTTTGTTTTACTAAGTGAAATTCTTGCCCAGCACAATCCCTTCCAGAAGGCCTAAATAAGCCAAGTCTGACTAGTTTCTAAGTTTTCTTATGGCTCTCCTCTACCTAGAACAAAAATATTCCAATTCCTCTGGGTTTCTCTTCCCTCTTTTCTTGTCTATGTTTGTACTGGAGTAGTAAGGAGAATCTGTGGAAAAGAAGTTCCATCTCAAAGAGTTTGCCAAAACCCTCCCAATAGGAGAGCTTCTTCCTCTTAGCACTCAAATGGTTTGATGAGACAGAGTTGCAGGCAGCCAGAGCTTTTCCAACTAGTGTTAAAATACTTGGAAGTAATATGCGTAAAGTTAGTTCTTACATATTCTTCAGGCTGTGTTGCCCACCTTATGGCTCATGATGGTAAATTATTTGCCAAGAATTAAGCATAAATTTTGTAGGTAAAGATGTGAAATTTGGCCCTTTGGGGGCATGAACTCAAAGATAATAATCACAAAAGTAAATAAGAACAATTGTATTCTATTGTAACATTTGTTTCTCTTAATATATAATTTACAAATAAGTTACAAACTGTATAATGGTATTTCATATAAAATATACACTTCATCCCACTTATGTAAAGTTGAACAGCAGAAAGAATAAAGAGATAGCCTATGCATATGAAAATGTCCTTATTTTGTTCCTAGCATTTCTAATTCATACAAATGAATTCCCTGACAAGGGTAAACTGAGAAGAATTCTCCTGATGGATCACAGCCCAAGTTAATTCCACTGATGACTGAAGGTTCTCCTGCATGGCTCTAATTGCAGTGTGATAAGCTAATCTCATCAACAGGCATTAGCTAAAGATTTATAATATTTTCTTTCTACACTTATTAACTCCACATTGGCAGAGGATTTCTTTCTCAGGCATAGTCCCAGCTTCATACCCATAATCCCATGTTAGTTCTGTTCTTGCTTTCACATACCTAGAAAGTAGAAATTAAAAAGCAAACATAAATTACTCTGAGTAACTACCAAATGAACTAAACTTGATATCAATTTATTAACATCACCACAAATCTTCAAAAATCTGGTTTATTCTAACACCCCCCAGTTAGGAATGCTCTTTTATTAAGAATAATCATTTGAGTTTTATTTCAAATCTACCAAAATCCTAAGAAACTTGTCAATATCCAGGAGAAAGGAAGTGTTTTGCAAACAGTGGAACCCAGTGATGTGATGACATCTGTGGTATGAGGCCTGTGGTGTGATAGTTGGAGGCAATTGTGACTTACAGGAGATGTAGCATTCTACATCATTTATTCCCTGAACTGAACTGGGTCAGAACTACCATCCTTAGTCCTTTCAGGAATTCTCACAGGAAATAAGGACTGAAATTTTAGCTGTTTAAAATTTTATTGACTAGGAACAGTTTGGGATAAATGAATATTCTAGGGTAGCAGATATTAGGGACTATCACACATTTTTTTATCACACATATTTTTAAAAATATTTTTCTATTGTTATTTTTCACAATCTCAAAATTAAATCACATAAAAGAAATTTCAAACCTGTTGGTGAAGAACGCCACCAATGGAAAATTCCTGTCACGTGTTTCTACAAAAACATTCTGTACCAAAAGATTTGGGCAACAACTATGCTGTTAAAATAAATACATAAACACAGAGGTTAGATATAGTAAAGAGTTTGATACCTTATTTTTGAAACATTAAAATACCATTCTGTTTCTAACACGTCTCACTTATTTTTGTTTCTTTCCCTTTTTTGCTGACCTATATTGTAAAGTATCATAGAATGTAATTTTTTAATAGTAGGAACTCAATCAGAAAAGCCCTCTTCTGATATTCTTATCTTGCTGGTAGAAATGCAAAATGGTACAACTTCTACAGAAGATAATTTGTCAATTTTATCATTATTATAAATGCATTTATCCTTTGATTCAGCAATCTTATATCTGGGAATGTATTCCACGATATATATGTACATGTATCTATGTGTTTGATTATTCATTAAGCAGTTTTTTTATTTTAATTTTTTTTAAAGACTTTATTTATTTATTTGACAGAGAGAGATAGTGAGAGCAGGAACACAAGCAGGGGGAGTGGGAGAAGGAGAAGCAGGCCTCTCACTGAGCAGGGAGCCCGATGTGGGGCTTGATCCCAGGACCTGGGGATCATGACCTGAGCTGAAGGCAGATGCTTAACGACTGAACCACCCAGGTGCCGCAAGCACTGTTTTTAATAGTAAAACATTCTATTCTAAACATTGTTTAGAATAGAAACAACCCAAATGTCTATCCAAAGAAGATTGGTTAAATAAACTCTGGTATATATCTATGCAGCTATAAACAAAAACAAACACAAAATGAGGTGCTCTGTGTACTGATAGGGAAAGATCTCCAGAGTATATTGTTAATTTAAAAAGCAAGGCACAGAACAGTGAATATGCGTTTATGTAAGAAAGGGGGGAAATAAGAATATATATATTCACTTATATTTCCATAAAGAAACACTGTAAGAATACACAAAAAGTAATAAAAATGATTTTACCATATAGAGAGTGGAGTGGGGACAAGGTGAATAGAGGCATAGTTACTTTTTAGGGTATTTTTTTTTTAACAGAAGAAAAAAGATTAATACGAAGAATGTATGTGACTGAGTTTTACACCATCATCAAACAGACCCTCCAGAAAGGGGACATATGTAAGCAACTGATGTCTCTGCTGAACATAACCATTAGTTATCCTTGTTCAAGGCTTTTAACATGATACTATTTTATCCAATTACCACCATTCCAATATTGTTGTCTATTGGCCACTAGCACCCATCTCCACACATTCACCTATGCCAGATTCATAAAAGGACCAAATCCCAGCAATACTCCTTGAACATGCCTGCCACCATTCAGTTTCAATGATAACTTCCTGTCCATGCATTTTTTTCAGTTGGGCTGGTAACCTTTACTCATCTACCATGAGTAGAGGCAGGCTTGGAGCTATCTTGAAACAGAATTTTGTTCAGCTGTATGTATGTATTCTGTATGGCTTTTTATTTCATGTATTCATCTTATTTCTATTTTTAAATCATTAATGTATTTTCTATGTAAAAAAAATAAGGAAGGAAGGAAAGAAGGAAAAAAAGAAAGGAGAGAAAGAAAGAAAGAAAATTTCTGTTTTTTCCTCCTCTAAACAAGAGAAGAGTCCAGGTGGTGTGCTGATTGGGAGAGTAAAATCAACCATGCTGTTCTGGTGCAGCCACTTTCAACATAACTGACAGGAAATAAAGCCATGACAGTCCTTTGCTGGGGATCCTTCTTTAATGGCTCTCCAGACATGTTTAATGGCTCTTGACATGTTTGGCAATAGTGCAGAAGTAGTCAAAGTGGAATAAAGAATAGCAGCTGGGGGACAGAAGAAGAAAGGAAAGGATTCTATTTCTTGTTAACCAAGTATCCTCCTAACTAGGAGAGAAAGAAACAAACCAAATAAACAGATCACCTAGCAAGGAAAAAGTTCTTTGTTTTTAAAGATTTTCTGACTTCAGGTGGGGGGGCGGGTGATGGATATTAAGGAGGGCACTTGTGATGAGCACTAGGTTTTGTATGTTAAGTGATGAATCCTAAATTCTACATCTGAGACTAATATTGCACTGTGTTAACTGGAATTTAAATAAAAATTTGAAAAAGAGAAAAAAGATTTTCTGACTTCAGAATCTCTTTCTCTTCTGATAGCAGGTGAATTACATGACTGCACATAAATTTCAAACCATTCAAAGCAGCACAGAAAAAAAGTTTAGAAATGTGAATCTCAGCCCATATACTCACATTAAGGAAGCGGCCCACATTCCCTTCTTTTGTGGCATCCAATAAAAACACATTCCCTTTATTAAACTTCTTTAGAGAATCAGGTGAAATATTCTTGGTTTCACTTGGGAACTCTTTTTCACAAAAGACTTGATGGTTTTGATATGCTGGAGATCTTTCCTCTTGGGGCTTTTGCATTTGAGCCTTGAATTCCTTTGTAATATTCTGTTTATCCAATGTGGCTGCTTGGTTACATCTGCCCCCTGATGGAGTTTCTTCTCTGCATTTAGTTATATCTATCACATCTGATTCAATCTGCAGATTGTCTTCAGAGTCTTTAACTTGGTAGGAGCTTGAATCCTCTAATAAATATTTTGGAAGGAAGTGTCAGCAAATATACTTGGCTGATCAACAGTCCTGTGATTAACATATTAATTAAATGCTAGTTGCTTTAATTATTGCTAATCCTTACAATGTATGAAGGTAGATAGTACTCCAATTTTACAAATAAAAACTTTGAGCCTCTGAGAGAGTAAGAGATTCACTGACCTGTAATATAATGAGAAGTGGGGTAAGAAACCCAGAAGAAAGAGTCTCAGATGTTTGAGAAATGTCTGGCTCCAGGTCTGTCTTCTTTCTACTACCTTTTTACGAATGTACCTATTGCCTCCTGCCACTACTATATTTAATCTCTACTCCTCATAAACTGACTTACTCTCTTCAACTCTGGAATCTGCATTTAAGTATATTCTAAACACTTGTAACAGAATAGGTATTTAGGGAGTACTCTAGGCCTTTAGGACACCAATGAAAGGCCTGAGAAGACCCTCCTGGTGTCACCCTCAGCAAGTCCCACGAGTAATAACTGTATTGCTATGGGTTTTGCACACATTAGTGTTTGAAGGTTTTGCTAGATGACCATTCAATATTTATACTTTTACAAACAATAATACTTTAGAATAAGATGAACTGCCTTAATCATTTTTTTTATCCAATAATGGAAATAATTTTTTAGAATATTCAGAAGTGTAAATGCTTGTCAAATGGAATAAGTAAAATCATTTTTTTTTAAGTCACTTGTGCCACCTAACTTAGTGGCACAAGGAAATTGTATTTCTCTTAATGTTCTTGATCTAATCATTACTGTTACTGCCTGCTGTTCCTACATGTTCTCATATTTTAATTATGGGTTACTTGTGAACCATAATAGTACACAACTGATTTTATATATATATTTTATATATATATGTATACACACACACACACACACACACACATATACACTGTAGCAGTTAATGAAAATAACAAAAGAACCAAAAGCAAGAGTACTCATTATGGCTCATATGAATCAAATGGTGAAGGAAATCAGAGTATGTCATGCCAAAATATGCTTCCTTGACATAAGAATTATTTTAAGCTAAGAGTGATTAAGTAGCCTATGCAGGAAAAGTTCTTTACTTTCCCCCATCTGTTTAAAAGCAGTATATAATGTGGTATATATACACAATGGAGTATTATGCAGCCATCAAAAGGAATGAGATCTTGCCATTTGCAACGACGTGGATGGAACTGGAGGGTGTTATGCTGAGTGAAATAAGTCAATCAGAGAAAGACATGTATCACATGACCTCACTGATATGAGGAATTCTTAATCTCAGGAAACAAACTGAGTGTTACTGGAGTGGTTGGGGGTGGGAGGGATGGGATGGCTGGGTGATAGACATTGGGGAGGGTATGTGCTACGGTGAGCGCTGTGAATTGTGTAAGACTGTTGAATCACAGATGTGTACTTCTGAAACAAATAACGCAACATATTTTAAGAAAAAAGGAAAAGAAGAAGATAACAGGAGAGGAAGAAAAGGGGAGTATGTCAGAGGGGGAGACGAACCATGAGAGATGATGGACTCTGAAAAACAAACTGAGGGTTTAGAGGGTAGGGGGGTGGGGGGATGGGTTAGCCTGGTGATGGGTATTGAGGAGGGCACGTTCTGCATGGAGCACTGGGTGTTATGAACAAACAATGAATCATGGAACACTGCATCAAAAACTAATGATGTAATATATGGTGATTAACATAACAATAAAAAAAATTAAAAAAAAAAAGCAGTATATAAATTTACAAAGGTGTCCTCCCTCCTCCTACCAGGAAGGACAAAAGTTATAACCAGTGACAGGTTTAGACCTTGATCAGCCCGGAAATCAAACCAGAGGAATCTACATAACAAACTTTACTAACTAGCCTTTATCCACTATTGGTTTCCAATATTTTACCTTCCCACAATATGCTGCCCCTGGAGACTCAAGGTCCTTTTCCTTTGTCTTGTCACTCCTCTAAAAATTTATTGTTCTTTGGCAAAGATGCTAGATAAGTCGGAGTTCTAAGCTGCCTTTTTTTTTTTTTTTTTTAAGATTTTACTTTTGAGTAATCTCCAAACCCAATTGGCCTCAAACTCACAACCCCAAAGATCCAGAGTCACATGCCCCACTGACTGAGCCAGCCAGGCACCCCTTTAAGCTACTTCTTTATATTACTCATCTCTGAGTACTCCCATGTGTTACATATGTGATACACATGGTAATGGCGATACATGGTAATAAATTTCTGCTTGTTTTTCTCTTGTCAATCTGCCAGTCTAATTTACAAGGTCCCAGCTAGATAACCTAAGATGGGTAGAAGAAGAGATTTTCCTTCCCTTTGATGATGAAATAATTATAATACATAAATGCCCTTTCTGATAGACCTTTTCTGTCAAGCAGCTGCCTTGCTCCCCAGCCCCAATCTCCAACCTTTAAGACCAGGTGAGGAGTTGGGGATACAGATGCAAAGAATCTCTAAAGAAGAGGCAATGGCTCAGTTATTCAAAAAGGGTCATCTCTCAGCAGTATCTCCCCAGTGAGGGATATGAAATGCAAAAGTACCAAAATCCAGGTTTGTCAAGTTGTAACATGAACTGGTAACACTGTAACAAGACTGGTAACACTGAAAGACAAGCACTCAGAATAGCAATATTTTTGCTTTTTGCTGAGCATCCCTACAGCACTGTTGGCTGGAGTACTGCAGGATGATGTATCTTAATTTTAAAGGAGCCCCTAACAAAGAGTTAGGAAATGGCTGCTTTGGACAATGCTTCCAAAGCCACAGGTAACACTGTGGACCATGTAGACTCAGAGTTGTCTACCCCACTCCTTCCTGCAATGCCTCAGGGTCATTGTTGGCATATAGATCAAGGGTTGGCAAACTACTTCTGCAAGGGGCCAAATAGTATTTTAGGCTTTGTGGGCCATATAGTCTCTGTTGTGACTATTCAGCTCTGCTGACATAATGTGAAAGTCATCAGAGATAATATGTAAATTAATGAGTGTGGCTATGCTCCAATAAAATTTTGTTTATGGACACCAAAATATAATTTCATATAATTTTTAAGTGTCACAAAATATTCATCTTCTCATTTTTTTAAGTTATTTAAAAATGTAAAAATTATCTTAGCTCACGGGCCATACATAAACAGATGGTGGGCCAGATTTGGTCCACAAATTGTAGTTTGTCAACCTCTGATCTACACAAGTAATAACTTTTATAATGAATGCAGCTTGTTTGTTCTAAGTCTGAGAAAATAAGCCACAGGTATTGAATGAGACAGACAAAAAGGCAGAAGAGGGAGGCTATCACAGAGTGAAACAAAGCCTACTTTTCATTTCCTTGGCTTTGGAGTTCAGATGTACTTGGGCTGGTTTAAATCCATCATTATCTTCTGAGGTGACAGACTCTGAGGAAGCAAATCCCTTAAAAGAGAACAGGTAAGCTGTCTTTATTTTCTAGGTCAGGAAAAGAATTTAATGTAGCAGTTAGACCTCTTTTGTCAACTGTCAATCTGGCTGTAGCTACCACATTAGTTTTGGAAGCCTCAAAGCTGATACCATAAGGAATCTCTGGAGCAATGGAGCCCCTTTGGCTGTGTTCTACTTCTAGGCACTTTAGTAAGCCACATGTTATAAAGACTTTATTTATCAAGACTGTCAAGACATTCTTTAGGCATTAAAATTTAAAATAAAATTCAAAGGCATCTGTCTGTATCCCTCAATTTTGATACCATATTATGAATTTGGCTTCAACTATAAGATGTGCAAGGATAAAAGCACACTTTAGCTATTTTACTTCAAAAAGAAGGTTAAAGGAGTTGCCTATCTTTATGAGTTGTATACACGGCAATCACTTTATATGTTAATGATAACTTTTAAAAAGGTGATAAGCTTAATGCCACACTTGGCACTCAACTAACTGTTCAACTAGTGTTGACCATTATTATTATTATTCAAGTTACTTAAATGGTCAACATTTATTGAGCACTTGGGTGTCAAGCATTGTGCTACACAAAGTTTCTGAAGCTTAGCTCATTTAATCCTCTTAACTCTGAGATAGATACTATTATCCTCATTTTACAGATAAAGGAATGTGGACGTGGAGATGTCACCCAGGTGGAAAGCAGCAGAGCTGGAGGTCAAACCCAGTTCTATGTGGTCTGATGGCCTAACCTTTTCATAATTACGTGATCCTGAGGAGGTACTTACTGTATGTACATTATTAGGCTGAGGGCAAATATTTGCACATCACCTAGGGCAGAGTTTTTATTTCTCATCTACAAGCCCTACTGTGAACTATCTTTATGTCTTCCTCTGTTCTTTTTCCTGCATCTTTCTTTGCTTCCAAGTTATAGTCTCCGACTGGTTATTTTTCTCAGTACAGACTGAGAAGTATACCTTCAGAGGCTATCATGTAAAATGGTGTTTTCTGGATGATTCTTTCTTTGGGCTGTGTCTCTTCTTTCTCTTACATCTCTCAACCTTATCTCCTTAACCTAAATTACTCCATCTTTTTTCTTATTCTGTATCACTATCAACTCTGGAACACTTCAGCTTTTCTATAAATTCTCAGAACTGGATAGCTCTCAGTTTCAGTGGAACACATTGTCAGATCATGACCAACACTCTCCTTACGTATCTAAGTTGGGAACATGCCAATGACCATGGAGGACACTAAGTAAATAAAACACGGTCCTAACACTTCAAGAGTACACCCATTCCAAAATAATAAAAGAAATCCTACACATTATTAAGTTACACAAACAATTGGAACTAAGTAAAAGACAGAAAGTTGAGATCACAGTTAATGTTCTCAGAAGGGCCCCATCTACATTTTGCAGTTTTTACCATCCTTTTCCCATTGTGTTGAATAATGGCTGTCTTCACTTTAGGACTTCTAATGACTGAATGATATTGAATTCTTGAAATACTGTTACATTTCATTTCTCTGAAAAGGAAAAAAACAGTTATTCTATATATCACTAAAAATTCTCTTTATTGGACCTTGAAATATAGATATCACTGTTAGGTAAGTATCCATTAGAAATTAATCTAATACACCTACGCTTATCCCCCACTAAAGAAGGAAATAATTTTAAAGTCAATCATTTTTGAAGTATGTTTAGAAAATAATCTGTGAAAAGGTTTGTAAATACGATGCTAGAAAATAAAAAGGACAGCAAAAGTTATGATATCCATAAAGACTCTGATTAAAGGCATAAGTCTTTTAAAGGTAAAACTCCAGAAATGGAAAAGAGGAAATAAAGTATGTTGGCTAGCTTTTAAAATATAAGCATTCTAGATTTCTCAGAGTTAAACTTACAACTGTGAAGCAAGCCGATATATGAGATACACAGGAGTTCGGGGGAGGGGGAGTAAGAAACAAAGAGAACCATTCTTAATCAATAATACAGATCAATCTTGATTGGGTTCCTAATATCTTACTTACATAACAGGCTCTTTTAAATTATTATTGAACGTAGGTAGACATTCCTCAGTCTCAGCACTTCTATGTGTTTCCAGTTCTAATGGGATAACTTCAACCTCACCATCTGCAACTTCTATTTTCCTCTTTTTTGAAAACATATTTTTCATAATATTCTCTTCTTTTCCATTTTCATCAATAGCATCAGGTTTCTCAGTGTTAGATCTGCTTAGTAATCTTCCTAAAAGAAAAAAAGTAAGAGTTTAGTAAGACAAAAATTGCTAAGCAACAGAAGAACATCTCTATTCTGCTCCATTACTAAAGAACTCTGTGAAATGTACCATATTTCTATAATGAAAATAAACACATTAACTCATCCTAGGAAACTCTTGTAAGAAACAATAAACAAAAGACCAGTAAGAGATTTCATATCTTCCAGTATATGAGAAAAAACACCAACCATCTAAAAAAAGCATTTGTCTGTTCTGGCATAAAATGAAAGAGAACAGATTTAGCTACAATAGTAAAAATAAAATCAGAATGGATTCTAGAAAATTAGAGAGGTGAACTCCAGTCTTTTTATTTTTTAAAGATTTTATTTATTGGGGCGCTTGGATGGCTCGGTTCGTTAACTGTCTGCCTTCAGCTCAGGTTACGATCCCAGGGTCCTGGGATTGGGCCCTGTGTTGGGCTCTCTACTAGGTGGGGAGCCTGCTTCTCCCTCCCCCTCTGCCTGATGCTCCCCCTGCTTGTGCTCTGTCAAATTAAAAAAAAAAATTATTTATTTGAGAGACAGAGAAAGCACAAGCAAGGGGAGGGAGAGAGGGAGAAGAAGACACCCTGCTGAGAAGGGAGCCTGATGTGGGGCTTGATCCCAGTACCCTGGGATCATGACCTGAGCGGGAGGCAGACGCTTAACAGATTGAGCCACCCAGGCACCCTGTGGTGAACTCCACTCTTAAGAATGCAGCTTTTGTGTCTAGTTAAAATGCTTTATCAGTTAAAACTTACATATTTTTTAGGGGTGCCTGGGTGGCTCAGTCAGTTCAGCATCTGCCTTCGGCTCAAGTCCTGATCCCAGGGTCCTGGGATTGAGCCCCATGTTGGGCTCCCTGCTCAGTGGGGAGTCTGCTTCTCCCTCTCCCTCTGCTGCTTCCCCTCCCCCACCCCACATTCCCGCTCTCAAATAAAATCTTTAAAAAAAAACACATTTTTAAATAAAGTGACCTATTTAAATCTGAGGTAATACGTGCCTATTCTCATATTAAGTTCTAGTGTAATATTAAATCTTAAAGTTTATGCATTTTCTTTTAAGGGACCCAAAACTATAGTGACCAAGTCAAAATTAGCGGCTGAATCAGAGAGATACCTTAGGTACATTTCCTAGTAATGCAGACAAAGCCAATGAGACTTCCAGGACACCATGTGGCTCCTTATATAAGGCAGCTGACTTTCATCAGAGTGATTTTGAGAAATAGGAGAGATGAATGTATAGGCAAATTGTGTAGTATGTGACAGGGATCCAAGTGTGGCTGTCAGGAATTATAGGAATTCTTGCTCTCACTGAAGTGAACCTGGACTTTCAGATAAGGATGGTTGCTCTGGTCCTGCCGCCTTGCTGCCAAGACTTGGTCCAGCACAATTCCTTTAGACTGGCTCCAGAGCCATGTTTCCTCAACCAGTCTCATTTCATGATACACACAGGAAGTGAGGATTTTTACCTGATACTCCAGGGTAAATAGCTGAGACTACTAAGACTGATGTGTCTGGCCTATGGGTTGTGACCAGAAAAAATCAGTAATGGCACAACTATAAAACACTGGTTGGGAAGTTTTGCTTAGAGCATGGGCAACTGTCTCGAGTCCCTGAAATGGAGGGAGCTGCTTGAAGATCACTGCCTGAATCATCCTGTACAGGTATTTATTACAGACTTAACCTGTTAAATTCTAAGAGTTCAAATTATTGAACAAGATAGTCTTTGATAATCTTTACCCTAGCAAGTCAGTCATTTAGTTTTCTTATTCAAAAAGTCTTCTTAACTTATCCTAAAGCATCTGTAGCCATGGAGATAAGAAAAAAATATGCCTCACACAATAACCCAAGTTTTATCATTGAGACTTTCTTTTCTGGAATATCCGATGTCTCCTCATCCCATCAGTGCTCAATTTCCCAGTCACTTGCCCCCCTCTGATGGTCCTCCTCTATATTGTTGCTCCTGTTCTTACTATAAATCTAGTAAAATGGAGATTCAGGAATGCAGATCTTACTATAGTAATTTGAATAATGAACCTCTGCTTTACCTGAATAAATGCAAACAAATGTCCCTCTGTCAATGTCATCTAGGCAGCGTACTCCCCATCCCTTCTTCTCAGTTTTGAAGACCTGTAGCCTCACTTGAGGTCCATGCTGGACAACTCGGTTTTGACACATTCGTCGATTACACTTGCACAACAGGCTGCATTCATAAATGCTGTCAATAAAATATGCAAGAAAAAAAACCAATCAGATATCCTAAACTAAAAGCAAAAGCAGTTTATACTGCTACCTCACTAATAATTACCATAGGAGGCCAACTAAGTGTGAAGGCTCCTAGACTGCCTGGATTCTCATCATAGCTCCAGCCATTTACTAACTGTGTGATGTTGGATGAGTTATCAATTTTCCATTTTTTAATGTGGGGATATATAAGTGTACCTATCTTGTAGGGTTGTTTCATGATTAAATGAGTCAGTATTTACAAGGTGCTTAAGGCTATGCCTGGCACATAATATATGTTAGCTTTTAAAAAATGTCTAGTTGATTAACATAACAATAAAAAAATTAAATGTAAAAAAATGTCTAGTAATGTCTAGGAAAGGAATGTTTAGGAAGAAAGCTTTTCTATGTATCTTTTAATGACAACAATTTTGAAAGTCTGAAAATTCCCAATTCTTAGATGAGCTTTGCAAATTATAAATCCTAATGGGGAAATTATATTTCCTAGCTGCCCAAAGTCTAACCCTAGTGGGTAAGAGCCAGACTCAAAGCAGATAGGTGTTTAAGTACACTCTGCATGCTACGTGTGTGCTTACATTTCTTTTTTTTCTGACTTCCATTTCCAAGAACAATATATAAGTTTGGTTTTTTATTCCTTAATATAGATTTCTGGTATAAAATTAATATTTAATGATATCTATAAGACTACAGACCACAACAATAAAGTACCCACCTTCAAAAATACAAACACCCTGCAACAAATCCTCAAGGTATCTTACCCAGTAGGTATTTGTCTCTGTAGTCTTTTATATTTATACCCAGTGGTTATTTTATTACTTGACAAGGGGCCAGTCTTGGCATTCCTTGCTGTCAGCTGAAGACATGCACATTTTGTTCTAAAAGGAAAGCAATGGATGGAGAAGTTAGAATAAAAAAGCACCAACTTAAGAGAGTCTTGATAAAAATGTAAATGATAAAGGATGCAATTGTATTTAGAACAGTCACTTAGCTCATGGACAGTTGGACTTCTCCCCTAACAGAACAGGTCTCTTTAAAAGACAAAATTTCCCAAAATTTATCATAATTATAAACTGCCCTATACCTCTATTTACTCATGAAATACTTAAATATATGAGTTTTAATTTTTTAAAATGAATTCCTTTCATTTCCTATTCAGCAGAAGCTAATTTGTGAAAATTCTCCTAGGTCCTCTCTCCTATAATGGATAAACTTATGCATGTCACACCTGAAAGGGCATAGGTAGTTTTGCAGACATCTTAAAGTATCTCTCCCTCCAATGACATGAAAACAGACTGGGGAGATTGATGCTGGCCATCTGGCTACTACAATCTGTTTTTCATAATGTTGCTAAGCAGAAGACACGCAACCATAGATTTTTCTCATTCAAGATGGCAATGTAGGAAGACCCTGAACTCACCTCCTCCATGGACAAACTGTATCTACCTAATTATAGAGCAATGCCCCCTAAAGAAGAACTGAGGGCTGACTGAACAGCTTCTGCACAAAAAAAGAGAGACCACACAGAGAGACAGAGACACAGTAACAAAGGGAATCCCCACCACCTCTGACACTTTGAACTGCAATGAGGAGGGACTGGTGAGCAGATTTGTCTGCCCTAGGGCACAGAAAAAAAAAAGCTGTGGCTTAAAATGACAACTAGAATATAAAGGAACTAGCCCTAGACCCCGGCCATTTGGCAGGGGAGCTGCTGGAACTCCCTCTGGGTTAGAAGGGCTGGCAAACGCTACGGTTTACGTTTCCTCTCTACCTTGCCAGCACAGATGAGAGTACGGTCTGGATGTCCTAGACAGCCTGAGACTTCAGCAAGCCTTGGACACCCTGCGGCACAGAAAAAAATCCTCCGTTTAAAAGAGCTACTAGGGGGCACCTGGGTGGCTCAGTTGGTTAAGCCGCTGCCTTCGGCTCAGGTCATGATCCCAGGGTCCTGGGATCGAGCCCCACATCGGGCTCCCTGCTCATGCAGGAAGCCTGCTTCTCCCTCTGCCTGCCGCTCCCCCTGCTTGTGCTCTCTCCCTCTATCTCTGTGTGTCAAATAAATAAATAAAATCTTAAAAAAAAAATTAAAAAAAAAAATAAAAGAGCTACTAGGATATAAAGGACTCAGTCCTAGAACTATGCAAAATGGCAGGGGAGCTGCTGAAACTCTCTCCAAGTCAGGGGAGCTGGTGAACACCATGGTTAATAATCCCCCTCCCCCTTGATACTGCAGATAGGGAAAGGGCCCAAGTACCCTAGTGGGTCTACCACTGCAGTGAACTCTGGGGCCCTAACCCACACCAGCCCTAGCCATCCCATCAAAGCAGCCCCAGTGCAGCACACATTGCACACCTCTGGTCAGCATTCACTACAGCTCCAGCCATCTCGTCAAGGTGACACAGGTGCAAAGTATCCTAGAACAGTCCAGGCCCATACCACTTTGGCTCCAGATGATGACTGCACACCCCTGGTGCATAGCATCATAGAACATCCTGACCCATGCCCTGCCTCAGCCCTGGCAATGCTACTAGAGCCCCCCTGAATAAAGAACCATGGGAACCCCTGGCCTCATACCCATTTAACCTTCTGCTGTACTCCCAGGGTGCCCTCTCTGTAAAGAGCCCTGGGATCACCCCAGCCCATACCCACTTCAGCTTTAGCTGTCTGGCCAATGTGCCATCTGCACTGAGAGCCCTAGGACTGCCCATCCTGCACCAACTTCAGCTCCAGGCATCCCACTGAGACAGTCCCAGCAGAGTCCCCTGGGGCCTCCAGCCCACAATAGCCAGCCACAGCTCTAGTCGGCCAGCCAAAGTCACCAAGCCCACAGTCTCCACAGACACAACCATGCACAAGATCACTCCTTCTAGTTTAGGAGAAGCAGCCATTCTGTCTAATTCATAGAAACAAAGACAGAAAGTCAAGCAAAATGAAGAGACAGGAGTATGCTCCAAAGAACTACACAAAACCTCAGAAAAGAAACTAAATGAAATGGAGATAAGCAATATGCCTGATAGAGTGTTCAAAGTAATGATCATGAAGATGTTCACCAGACTGCAGAGAAGACTGGATGAACTCACTGAAAACTTCAACAAAGTGATAGAAAATATGAAAAATAATCAGAGTTGAAGAATATAACTGAAATGAAAAACACACTAGAGGGAATCAACAGATTAGAGGATGCAGAAGAACATATTAGCAATCTGGAGGATAGGGTAATGCAAACTACCCTAGCTGAATAATGAGAAGATAACAGAATTTTTAAAAAGGAGGATAGGTTAAGGGATCTCTTGGACAGTATCAAGTGAACAAACATTTGGATTATAGAGGTCCTGGAAGTAGAAGACAGAGAGAAAGGGTAGAAAACTTATTTGAAGAAGTAACAGCTGAATACTTCCCTAACCTAGAGAAGGAAACAGACATCCAGTTTCAGAAAGCACAGAAAGTTCCAAACAAGATGAACCCATAGAGATACACACCATGACATATAATAATTAAAATGTCAAAGATTAAAGATAAAGATAGAATTTTAAAAGCAACGAGAGAGAAGCAATTAGTAACATACAAGGGAAACCGAATAAAGCCATCAGCTGGTTTCAGCAAAAACTTTGCAGGCCAGAAGGGAGTGGCATGAAATATTCAAAGTGCTGAAAGAATAAAATCTACAACCAAGAATACTCTATCTAGCAAGATTATTATTCAGAACTGAAGGAGAGATAAAGACTTTCCCAGACAAAGAAGTTAAAGGGTTCATCACTATCGAACTGGCCTTAAAAGAAATGTTAAAGTGACTTCTTTAAGTCGAAAAGAAAGGACACAATTAGAAGAAAATTATGAAAGGGGACTCACCAAAATTAAAAGATATAAAATACGATAAGACAGATATAAAATGAGGGAGGGGGAAATAAAAATGAAGATCGTTTAGAATGTATTCAAACTTCAGTGACCATCAGCTTAATGATCACTTCACTGCTAATACTTAGGATGTTATATATAAAGATTTTACTTATTTGAGAGAGAATGAGAGAGCGAGCACACAAGCATATGAGTCAGGGGGAGGGGCAGAGGGATTGGAGGGGCAGACTCCCCGCTGAGCAGGGAGACTGACATAGGCTCGTTCCGAGGACTCCAAGATCATGACCTGAGCTGAAGGCAGATGCTTAACCGATTGAGCCACCCAGGTGCCCCTAAGGATGTTACATATAAACTTCGTGGTAACCACAAACTAAAATCCTGTAATACAGACACAAAAGATAAAGAGAAAGAAAGCCAAGCCTAACACTAAAGAAAGTAATCAACCTTAAGGAAAGAGAACAAGAGAAGAAAGGAATGGAGAAGAACTACAAAAACATCCAGAAAACAATTAACAAAATGGCAATAAGTACAAACCTATTAATAATTATGTTAAATGTAAATGGACTAAATGCTTCAATCAAAAGACACAGGGTGACAGGGGTGCCTGGGTGGCTCAGTCAGTTAAGCATCTGACTCTTGATTTTTGGCTCAGGTCATGATCTCAGGGTTGTGAGACTGAGCCCCAAGTCAGGCTCTGTGCTGGGCGTGGAGCCTGCTTAAGATTCTCTCCCTCTCCCTCTACCCCTCCCCCCTCTAAAAAAACAAAAACAAAACAAAACAAAAAAAAAACAAGACTCATCTATATGCTGCCTATAAGAGACTTACTACAGACCTAAAAACATATAGACTGAAAGTGAAAAGATGGATAAAGATTTCCATGCAAATGGAAGTGAAAAAAAAAGCCTGCAGTAGCAATACTTATATCAGACAAAATAGAATTCAAAACAAAGGCTGTATTAAGGGACAAAGAAGTGCACTACATAATGATAAAGGGATGAATCTGACAACAGGATATAGCACTGTAAATATCTAAGCACCCAATACTGGAGCACCTAAATGTATAAAGCAGATTTTAACAGACACAAGGGGAGAAACTAACAGTAATAGAAGTAGGGATTTTAACATCCTACTTACAGGAATGGAGAGATTATCCAGGCAGAAAATCAATAACGAAACAGTGTCTTTGAACAATACATTAGACTGGATGGACTTGAGATATATATATATAAACATTCCAGCCGAAACAACAGAATACACATTCTTTTGAAGTGCACATGGAACATTCTACATGATAGATCATATATCTCAATAAACAAGTCTCAATAAACTTAAGAAGACTGAAATCATATCAAGCATCTTTTCTAACCAAAATGGAATGAAATTAGAAATCAATTACAAGAAAAAAAGTGGAAAAACCATGAACATGTGGAGGCTACACAACATGTTATAAACAACCAATGGGTCAATGAAGAAATCAAAGAGAAAATTAAAAAATACCTCTAAACAAATGAAACCTAATGGTCTAAAATCTTTGGGATACAGCAAAAGCAGATCTAAGAAGGAAATGTATAGTGACCTCAAAAAACAAGAAAAATCTCAAACAATCTAAACTTACTCCTAAAGGAAGTAGAAAGGGAGAACAAGACCCAAAATTAGTAGAGAGAAAGGAAATAATAATGATCAGAGCAGAAATAAATGTAACAGAGACAAGAAAAAAAAATAGAAAAGATCAATGAAACCAAGAGCCGGATCTCTGAAAAGGAAAAAAAAAAAAAAAGGAAAGAAAAACAAAATTGATAAAACTTTAGTCAGATTCATCAAGAAAAAAAGAGAGAGGATCCAAATAAATAAAATCAGAAATGGAAGGGGTTAAGTAACAACTGACACCATAGAAATACAAAGGATATGAGAAATTACATGCCAACAAATTAGACAATGTAGAAGAAATGGATAAATTCAAAGAAACATAATTTTCCAAAAGTATATCAAGAAATAGAAAAGGTGATTACTAGTATCAAAACTGAATGAGCAATCAAAAAACTCCATTTAAATAAGGGTTAATATCTATTCTCAAACTATTCCTAAAAACAGAAGAGGAAGGAAAACATCCAAATACATTCTATGAGGCCAGCATTACTCAGATATCAAAACCAGGTAAGGACATTAGAAAAAAAGAAAACTACAGAGCAACATCCCTAATAGATACAAAAATCCTCAACAAAAGAT
The DNA here is from genome assembly GCF_003265705.2 of Callorhinus ursinus. Classification (NCBI taxonomy): domain Eukaryota; kingdom Metazoa; phylum Chordata; class Mammalia; order Carnivora; family Otariidae; genus Callorhinus; species Callorhinus ursinus. Next base: position 54,414,577 of record NW_027397069.1, on the reverse strand, counting down.
TAACAAACCAAATTCAACAATACATTAAAGATCATTCACAATCATTTGGTTGTTTTGTTTTGGCCTGGGTGGTAAATACACAGGAACTTGTTATGCTGTTCTCTATTTCTTCTATATGCCCCATATATTTTTGTTTTTGTTTTTGTTTTTTTTAAAGATTTTATTTATTTGAGAGAGAGAGAATGAGAGATAGAGAGCACGAGAGGGAAGAGGGTCAGAGGGAGAAGCAGACTCCCTGCTGAGCAGGGAGCCCGATGTGGGACTCGATCCCGGGACTCCAGGATCATGACCTGAGCCGAAGGCAGTCGCTTAACCAACTGAGCCACCCAGGCGCCCATGAACAGCTTATTCTTATGCATATATGTATGCATACCTCTAGAGTAGGGTCTCTCAAATATTTTTGACCCACAGTAAGAAATACATTTTCTTCATGATCCTATATAGGCATACAAATATATTTCTCTACATATGTGTATAAACTGAAAGAGTGGCATGAAATTTTACCCTTATGTATGATACACTTGGGTATTTCCTTCTTTTAAAGATTTTATTGTTTTTACTTATTTTTTTAAGATTTATTTATTTATTTGAGAGATAGAGAGAGAGCATGAGCAGAAGAGGGAATCTCAAGCAAACCCAGTGTCAAGCATGGAGCCCAAAGGGGGGCTCGATCCCACAACCCCAAGATCAAGACCTGAGGCTGAAACCAAGAGTCAGATGCTTAACTGACCGAGACACCCAGGTACCCCTAAAGATTTTTTTTTTTAAAGATTTTATTTATCTGACAGAGAGAGAGAGCAAGCAGAAGCAGGGGAAGCAGCAGAGGGAAAGGGAGAAGCAGGCTGTCCCACTGAGCAAGGAGCGGGACTTGGGGCTCAATCCCAGGACCCTGGGATCATGACCTAAGCTGAAGGCAGATGCTTAACCAACTGAGCCACAAAGGCGCCCCATGATTTTATTTTTAAGTAATTTCTACACCCAGAATCAGGCTCAAACTTAACCCTAAAATCAAGAGTAGCACAACTACTGACTGAGCCAGCGAGGTGCCCCTTGGGTATCTTCTTTACTATTTAATTAAAAAAATGCTAGTTACAACCACTTTAATGATTTTATATCCCACTAAATCTGTAGCTTGGAAAACAATGCTCTAGATATACTTATAAGTACTACTGCTGGAAAGTATATATGCATGTCCTCAATTACTATGTAATTGTTTGAACAGCCCCCTGTCAAATGACTGGTCTGGCTTGGTACGGAATTCTAGTTTTACATTTATTTTCCTTTGTCATTTTAAGCTAATATGCCTCTGTTTTTGTCTTCTTTATTTCTGATAAGAACTGTGTTGTTAATCAATTTTTTTCTCATAGTGTTTGAGATATATTCTTCATCGTACTTTTTAAATTTTCAGCTATTAGCTCTTTGAATGTTGCTTTTTTCTTTTTCTCAGATATATTCTGGAGTTTATTTTATCCTCCACAGTTTTTAATCTACCTGTAAATTATCTTCCTCAAGTCTTTGTCTATTTTCATTCTGGAAGATCTCTTTCATTTTGCCTTGCAATTCACTAATGCTTTCTCCAGTTATATGAGCTCTACCATTGAGTCCATCTATTTAGTTTTTTTATTTCTATGACCACGTTTTATTTCCCACATTTCCAAATTGTTTTTTTTCATATATACACCTTTACCCACCCCCCAATATCCTTTTATTTCATGGATGTTAATATTTTAATCTCTCTAAGCATTTTAAACATATATATTTTAAAGTCTCTTTTCGGGGCACCTAGGTGGCTCAGTTGGTTGAGTAAATGACTCTTGAATTCAGCTTGGGTCATGATCTCAGGGTTGTGAGATCGAGCTCCACTCAGTGCAGAGTCTGTCCCTCTCCCTCATCTCTTCCTTTCTCTCTCTCAAATAAATAAAATCTTTTTTAAAAAATAAAGTCTCTTTTAATCAGATTCTGTATTTATCTCTGATTCTTCAGGCGTGAGTTCTCCCATTTGTTGGGATTCATGCTGCCTTCATGGTCCTAAACATCTCTGTGTGCTTTGACTGAAATCCTACCTTTCTGTGGGTTTACTCCTGGGTGCTCCTTTATGTTGACTCCTTTCCTCATTGCTCTGGCTGTGACTATGGGTTTCACTGCTCTAAAACCAGTTGTTTTTAATCCCATTCCAGGCTATGTGAGATAATCAGCCTACTTCCCAGCCCCTGTAGAGGTCCCTGATTCTATCCCCTGGAGAACTGAGTGCCCACTCTCTGCCATACATGGGACATGTTTAATTCCCATTTCTATAAGAGTTAAAATCCCTAGCCACAGTGCTTGTGTCCATTTTCAGATCCCAGCAGGTTTCAGCCTTTGCTTTTGTGATTTCTCTTATAATTTCTGACCTATAGATGAAAATATGTATACTGGTGGTACATGTTATATAAAGGTTAGTGTCTACAGTGTTAAAGCAAAAATCATATACAGTTGGGTTGCCTGGGTGGGTTAAGGTCTGACCCTCGATTTCGGCTCAGGTTATGATCTTAGGGTCACGAGATTGAGCCCTGCATTGGACTCCACATAGCGTTTAGAACCTGCTTGAGATTCTCTCTCTCCCTTTCCCTCTGCCCCTCTCCCTGCTCTCCATCTCCCTCTCAAATAAATCTTTAAAAAAAATCATATATAGTCAAGATTCTTTAAAAAAAAAATCTTATAAACTGACCAGTAAGTAAACATTGTCCAACAGTTTTTTCTCCAGCAGTGAGGACTGGGTTTGGCCACATGTCAATTATATTTAGACACAATGTTAAAAACAAAAAGACAAAAAACAAAACCCTTATTTTAAAATAAAACCTGACACTGTGAGAGATTTCCTCTATGACAGGCCTAAAGGAATGAGCCAAACTGAAGTAACAGCAGATTTATACATATCCTCTCACACTTCAAATAACTGAGATGGTGAAACTACTGCCTATACTATTTAAATTCTTTCTCTCCTTTTTATTTTGCCCAGTACAGGTAGCTAAATTTGCATCAAATTAAATGTATATAATGCAACTCCACTCTATATATGCCTACCTACTACATGTATCTTACATACCCTTTAAATAAAATTTTCAAATTCTTACTATAGTAGAACATGTTTTTTTAGTCGAATGTCAATGTTATGGGATTATGAATTATAAGCACCTTTAACTTTATAAAGAAGTAGCACGGAAATATTTGTAAAAGTAAAACAAGACATATAACATAATGGTAAAGAGCATGGGTTCAAACACTGACTCTTCAATTTGTTTGCTCTACGACCTTAAAATTGGCTTCTCAACTTCCTCATTTGTAACACAGAAGTAGTATTACCTACACTTCATGAGGGTTTGCGAGGATTAAGTAAAAAAGTATATGTAAAGCACTTGTTACAGTGTCTGGCACTGTTACATGGCTTTAGCTGGACTTGTTGCCATTGTGATTATGGTACTAGATTAAAGGAAATACTCATCCTTGGAAGAAATAACTTTCAAATTACTATAATATTTGGCAAAGAGTTTTCTTTTCTATTGCTAGTGAGACAGTATATCTTTCCATTTTTGATTCTTGGTGAAAAGAGTTTAGAGAGACAAACTGATACAATGCAGGACTTCCTGACAAGTACCCCTACATTCAGAAGACTTTTTGAAATGCCATGTTTTTCTACTCACATGTCTATGCAGCCCTCAGAACAGTCACACGAATCAGTAAACATGTTGGTAAAGCTGTTTAGATAATATGCTCGTGGCCATATAGTCCTTCTGTACTTAAACTGTGGAAGCTTTCTATTGTCAATTTCATTACAGAAAGAAATGGGTACCGATTCCACTCCATTGCTAATATCCACATCAGAAACAATTTCTTCTTGTTTTGGGTAATTCCGAGTCAACTGAACATAGGTATTGAAAGAAAAGTTATCTGTAAATAAAAAGTTACACTCTGTCTCAAGCAGGTAACGGAAAACTTCTTCCACATTTCGTAGACTCCTTCCACAAGGGGTTTTATAACTCACATGGAGTGCTGAAGAATGAGAGTTTGTCTTTGCATGTCGTCTTTGGAAGTGGCATTTGATTGGTAGCTGCAGAGGGTTTTCTCCCTTGAAGGTAAGTGGTATTTTCATCAGACAAGTTCGAGAGCAGTCATGACTTCGGTAAGATAGATTCAAAGATGATTTCTTTTCTCTGATGTATGCAACTTTATTTTCCAAAGGAGGAACTTCCTTATTTTTTGTAGATCTGTTTAAAATTAATTATTAATTAGTATCTCAAATTTATACAATTCCCCATTTTTAAAAAACAATGCACACTAAGGAGTAAGTTAGTTCCTATTATCTTCTTTTTAGACATCACTAAAACAAGCCAGACTCTGAAATAAACATTTATTTATCATGTTCTGTAACCATATAAAAGTTATACCTTAAGGGTTTTTTTCCTCTGGACACCAAATACATGGTGTTTTTTTTCCAGCTCCACCTCTTCAACTTGGGTGTCCAATAATTCAGTTCAGTTCTGACACTGTCTACCTGGAGTCAGCATCAGTTACCAGAAGTTAAAGGCCTCAGTCCCATAAGACTGTCTCCACTTCAGATGCCAAACAAAAGTTCCAGGCCACCTAAACTGACCAACCCAGGGGTTTCCACATGATCTCCTCAGGTATGATAATTTGCTAGAAAGATTCACTTTAATTACTATTACAGTAATATTACTAGGTTTTAATTACTATTACCAGTTTATAACAAAAGATACAGCTCAGGGGCAGCCAAATGTAAGAAGTACACAGAGCAAGGGAAGTGGGAAGGGGCATGGAGTTGGCCTATCCTCTCCATGTCGCCACCCTCCCAGCACCTCAAAGCCTTTACCAACCAGGAAGCTTACAGAATCCTGTCCTCTTAGAGGTTTTTAAGGAGACTTCACTACGTGAGCACCACTGATTAAATCATTTGCCACTGGAGATTATTTGAATCTCTAGCCCTTCTCCCCTCACTGGAGGCTGGGAGGTAGGACTGAAAGTTTCAAGCTTCTAATGGAGGTTTCATCTTTGATGACCAGCCTCCCCGCTGAAGCTAACTGGGAGCCCATCACCAAGTCATTTCATTAGCTTGCCAAAGACCCTCATTCTTCAGGAAACTCCAAAGGTATTACACGCTAAATGAGGGACCAGAACAAAGACCAAATATTCTTCCTATTATACCACAACCTAATTTCAGAATATCCCAGAAAGCTGTGATTATAGCTGTAATTCTGTGCTATGCAGCACCTACCATTTAGAGCATGCACTTTGAGGAATGTTACTTCTTCAAGCATGCTTGGTTCACAATTCTTGCTTGTAAAAAAACAGGAAAGGCTAGCTTAAAAAAAAAAAAAACTAATTCATCAAGACTCCTGCAATAATTATACCAACTGGATTTCTTCTGTAATGTGTATTCCACCTGGCATCATATTGACAAATATGAAAATGATCAGCTGATACAAGAAAATGGAGAGGTTACTGATTTTAAGGAAAAAAAAATCTGTGAAAAGATTCCATGTGTATAGAACTCAAGTTTTAATCTTTCATAAAGTACCTAAGTTTTGTTTTACCTAATATTTTCTATCTATCTTTAGGTATCTGTTATTTATTATTAAAGTTACATAGGTATTTTGGAGATATTTTTATGCTCACTATATAAAGCAGCACTATCAATAAGACTTTCTGCATTGATAGAAATGTCCCATGTCTGTGCTGTTCAATTTGGTAGCCCCCTAGCCACATGTGGCTACTGAACACTTTAAATGTGGCTAATGTGACCAAAAAACTGAATTTTAAATTTAATTTTGATCAATTCAAATTTAATTTTAATTCAAATAATTCAAATTTAAATAGCCACATGTAGCTAGTGGCTACTAAACTGAATGCACAAATACGAGGTTCTCCATCCCTTTTCCAGCTATATAGCACTCCTCTGCATAAATTCCACAATTTAGTCTTCTACTGTTTCCAATCTTTTGCTATCACAAATCATGATGTGATGAATAACCTGGTGCATAACAATTTCAAACGTGTAGAGATATCACTTCAGAATATGTTTCCAGAAGTGGGAGTACTAGGTCACAGGGTAAATGAATTAGTAATTTTGTTAAGATCACCAAACTGTTCTCCACGGGGTCAGCCCTTCCAGCAATTTATGAGTGCTTGCTATTGCAGAGCCTCATCAATCAATGGCTCTTGATGTTTTGGAATGTTCTACTATATTTATAAATCTTTTAATGTTGAAAACATTTGTTTCCAATTTTCCTATTGGTTACTACTTTGATGAACATCCTCATACATAAATCCTTGACCAAATTCCTGATTATTTTTCCTGATTATTACCTTAGGATACATTCCTTTAAGATGAATTAGTGGGTAACAAGAATACACATTTTAAAATAACCTCTTATTAATAAAACTTGCAAACTTATACATAGCTGTGTATTTTTCTCATAAAAAAAAAAACTGTTATATTGGACCCCCATGTACTTGTAAGGACTGTAGAACTCTCAGCACACGATGACTCCATCCAAACCTGTGCACTAAGACAACCAAACTGTCTAGCAAGGCTTCTAGCAGCATAAGGCCATGTCTCTGGGAGGACCCAAGTCCCCCAATAAAGTGCTGCCTAAGAAAGCTCAAGGCTATCAGAAGAGTTTGTTTCTTCTAGCCAACACCTGAAGATAAGCCCCTCAACCTTTCTTTCTTAGAGCATTTACTAAAAAGGGCTTGCAATTGTGAATCTTTCCTCCATTCCCTAAAGATGTGTTATTTAATTCCTACAACTCAGGAGTACCCTTTCTCCAGGTCCTGAAGGCCCTTCTCTTGGAAGTTAACCATCAGGAAGGATAGGGCCTTTGTCTTCCAGTCTCTGTGGCAGGATAAATCCTAACTTTGATGGTTTCCAGCTAGCACAGAGCTGGCCTCAGAGGCATTCACACTAACTCTTTGTACAATTTTTCACTTGGGTTCCCCTCTTCCTCTATCTCTACTCCCTCATTCACCTGTAAAACACCAGCCACCCCAGCACAAATTGGATTGGAGCTCAGCTTTTTCCCCTACTGTCAGTAGTTACTGAAGTGAAATCAGTTTTCATCACTTTAATGTCTGGTTTTATTTATCTTTGACACTTGTTACCAAACTTCAATTATCAACATGTTGCCTGTTTTACTTCTATTCTTCCTCCTCTTGCCCCACACTAGAATATGCTGGAGTATTTTAAAGCAAATCCTAGACATTACCTGAAATAATTCGGTATGTATATCTAACAAACAAGGCTTTTTAAAAAACATACAAGATCAATGACCTATCTTCACATTTTGGTGATTGTTAAATTTGTTTGAATCAGAATTCAGAAAGTCCCACACATTGTATTTGATTCAGATGTCTTTTTGCCTCTAATCTTTTAGCAGTGTCCCCTCCCTCTTCATTTTATGACATTTATTTGTTGAAGTTGAATAAACCGTGTCATTTGTCCTATAGCCTATAGTCCTATAGTCATTTGTCCCATTTCCCACATTCCGGTATTTGGTTGATGCTTTCCTTGTGGTGGTTATCATTTAACTCATCCTTCTGTCTCTCTATTTGGTAAATCAGTAGTCAGTTCTAGAAGCTTGGTTAGATTTAAGTTCTTAGGCTGGGGGGTGGGGGTTGTTCTCTATCTTTCTTTCACTTAATAGTTTTGTTATTCACTCGTGATTATTGTCTAGGCCAGTGCTACTCAAGGTGTGGTGGTGTCAGTCCCCAGTGGTTTGCTACCAATTCATAGTAAGTATAAAAATATAAAGATGAAAAAGTTTAGAAACTCTTACAGCAATTTAACATTGTTGCAACATCTCATTGCATTTCATAAGTGTATTCCTCAATAAATTTGAAGTTTCAAACAAAACAAAACACCTGTTCTTACCACCATTAGTTTGACAGCACTGGCCTAAGGCCACAGTTTCTTTGGGAATGGGGGAAGTTGTAAAAATAACAATCTTCCAATTCTACCATTTCTATTGCATTTTCTGGCTGGAATTCTTTGATAAAGAAGAAATTTTCCTCATCAACTCTTGGGTTATCTGAAATATAGTTAATATAGGAAAAGCAGGATAAATGCTTGATTCTCTTTATTTACTAGAATTCAGAATGGTGAGTTGTATCCTAGCAACTACCAAAATGACTGATTTTTAAAATGTTATCATGAACCCATTTATAGATTTAATGTGTTTAAATCAATCACAGTGATTATTCCTTTAGATGTTCAAATTGTGCCATTTTTAGCCAGTGGGAGCTCCTCCAAGTTTGCTCCTACATCTTTCTAACACACTTGGTAGGCTTTGATGGCTTTCTTGCTTTCTGTCCCAAGAAGCCCCAGGTCTAGAATCAGCCATTCCTCCAAAGGACTATGATTCCACTTAATGAGAAATAACATTTAGAGATCACAATCATGGTGCTAGGAGGTACACACATTTTAACCAATACAGACTACCAAACTGCTTTCCAAAAAAGCTGGACCAATTTACACTGTATGAATGTTGATATAATTATTATTTTTGAATTTTTAACCAATTTGATTAATGAAAAACAGTACCTTATTAGCTCCTTAATGTTTTTCTCTAAGTAACAGAGTTTGAACATAATTTCATGTTTACTGGTCTTTTTTTTTCCCCCCTTTGGTTAACTGTTCATATGTTTTGTCCAATTTCCTATTGGGGGTTTGTTTGTTCATTCACGCATTCATTCTTCCAACAGATTTCCTGAGTGCCTGCTATACACCAGGTGCTATGGAAACAATGATGAAAGCTCCATGATCTCAAGGAGCTTACATTCTAGGCAGACAATTAAGTATCTACAATAAAGTGTAAATAATGTTATGAATAAAGCCATGATACATGATGTCATGAGAAGACATCTTTATTATTATCATTTTTATTAGGGCTCTAATTTTATAATTAATTTTTCCATGAGGTGGGAGTCTAATTTCCTAATTTATTCTGATGTACCATGAAGAACTAACTTAAATTTTCCAAATGATATCCAACTATTACAGAGTCATTTACTGAATAAGTCTTTTACTGTATAACTTTTGACTTACTAACTTAATCCTATCCTACATTCTTATAAATATATAAAATGTGCTATTATTTTCTAGGCTTATTCTGTCTCTTGATACAACTGTTACCAACTGACGCAAACCAATACCAATGTGGTTTTTTTCCATAGGTTGATAGAACATTTTGAGATTTATCAGAGCAAGTCCTCTGTCACTATTTTTCCTTTTGAACATGTTCTGTTTTCTGATTTTTTGCCTTTTGACATTAAATTTATAGTATTTGCCAACTTAAAAAAATCCAACTGCCTGGATTTCATGTTAAATTAAATCTACAAATTTATTTGGAAAAAATTTACATTTTTGTAATATATAGCTTTCCCATCCAGGAACATGGTAAGTTTATCCATTTATTAAAATCTTTAGCTTTAATTTTCCTCATGTATACATTTCTTGTAAATAGTCCCATTTATTTACTTTTTTGGTATTGTGAATGGGGACTTTATTCCATATTTTCTATTGGTATACACTTTCAGATTTTTATTTTATGTGACTGTTACTAAACCCTTTTTTTAGCTTAATAATTTTACAGTTGACCCTTAAATTTTCAGGGTAGATAAGATCATCTACACATAATTTTACCGTGTACATTTCAATAATCATATTTTCTTTGATATTCTGTTGTACTGCCTAGAATTTCTAGGAAAATATTGAATAACAATTATGATAGCAGGCATTCCTGTCTTATTTTAAAGAAAATGCATCTAGAGATTCATCACTACATAGGATATAGATGTTAGAGAAATATATTGTCTATCCCATTAAAGATAATGCTTCTATTTCTAATTGTTGGTATTGAATTTTTAAAGTCTTTTGGCATCTGTTAAGTTTTTCTTCCTATGGTTTACTTTGGTAAAATAATGGATTTTCTAATACTAAATCATTCTTGCTTGACTAGAGTAAATTCCACTTGGTGATCTCACTCTTTTAATACTTCTCTGGATTAGAACTGCTAAAATTTTATTTAAGATCCTTATATCCATAATAGTAATACTTAAACTTTTAGGGTCATGAACCCTTTCCACAATCTGATGAAAATTATGACTCTCTCCCTAGAAATATAGCATTAACATAAAATTTTGCATACCATTAAGGGACTTGATAGCCCTAAGGACTCATGAATTTATTATAGTTAACTTCTTATTTAGATGGTTTCCATGCCACTCCCATATCTTAAATACTATGTCCTCCTCAATCCTAATTTCCACATTCTGATTCATCTTTTGGTCAGCAAGAGGATGTATGAGAAAGTTTTCCAGAAGGGCATATGGATGGTATGTTTTCTGAGCATCTGCAGGGGTTAAGTCTGGTGCTAACCTAGACTTTCTGTGTTTTGTTTTTTTGTGTTTTATTTTTTTGCTTTTGTCTAAATTTCTAACATACTTATACTTTGATACTAAAACTTTTTTTTAAAAGATTTTATTTATTTATTTGAGAGAGAGAATGAGAGAGAGCGAGCGCGCACATGAGAGAGGGGAGGGTCAGAGGGAGAAGCAGACTCCCCGCCAAGCAGGGAACCCAATGCGGGAACTCGATCCCGGGACTCCAGGATCATGACCTGAGCTGAAGGCAGTCGCTTAACCAACTGAGCCACCCAGGTGCCCAATACTAAAACTTTTTTTTAACGAGTGTTTATCTAATAGTAATTTTCATTACTATGGTACTTGGTGAAGCCTTTTACCTCCAGATTTGATATTTTCTTACACTCAGAAGTTATCTTTTTTATTGTTTCTGTTTCCCTTATTCTAGCTTCTAGTGTTTTTGTTTCAGTTCAGAATAAAATATGGCAGATTTTTCCATAAGCAATGCTTCTGCAGGGCAGGTTTACATTATTTAATATACTGAAAATATCTACATTTCATATTTTTATAAGTACCAAATTTATAAATGGAAAAGACATGTATTTTTATTTTCTGAGTTGTCTGAGCAATTTTGAATCCTAGTTTAGACACTGTGATCTCCTTCACCATGAACAGCAGCACACTGACCCTAATCCTACCATTTTTGCTTGAAATGCTTACATTTTCTAAAGAACATTATAACATAAGGATGATCCTGAAAGCATTTAGATAGCATTCACTGGAGTTACTGGTTTTCTGTTAGTAGCTTCTTTTTTAGGACAGTAATTATTCAACATTCTCTTTTTTTTCCTCATCCATTTGTCCTTTTCTTCTACATTTTGGATAATCTTATAGATCCCAGGTTACATCTTTAACCTCCTTAATAGGTGACTTTCACAATGAACACTTTCTTAAACGAAAGACTAGGATAAAACTGATCACTGCACTACTATTTATAAATAGGAAATATTTAAAACCAACCTAATTACCCATCCTTAAAGGAATGGATAAATAAAATGTAGTATTTCACATTATGAAAATCCAAACAAGAGTTAAAGAGAATGAAACAGATCTATACACAGCAATATGACTAGATCTCAAAATAATACTAAGAAAAACAAGATGATACATATATGAATATTTCCATGAAATTTTAAAACTACAATACTATATATTATTGGTGACTATATAAATATTAAAAAATTAACTAGAGAAATGATGATAGTGATGCTCTTGGGAAGGCAGATAGGGGAATGGAACTTGTCACAGTAAGAAGTTAGGTATGGATCAAAGAGACTCTCTCTCTATATATATATATTTTTTTTTTTTTAAAAGAAACTGGAAGTACAACGAAATATTTATAGCTGTTAATTCTAGATTGTGTTTGGGTTTTGCTGTATCCTTTTTTTAAATTTCTTGAAAAGACAGTAAAAAGAATACTAGATGAGAATGTAGCTAAAAGATTAAGGCAAATCCAATGGGGGAAAAAACCAGAAGAATCATGAGGAAAGGTTTTATTTCCCTTAAATAATTTCAGTCTTTTTTAGTATTTTTGAATAATGTTGGGGGTACATATTCCATAGTAAGAAACATATTCTATAAGGCACTTTTTGCTTTACTCTTCCATTTACCTTGTGTCTGCTTTAGCGTTGTCCACTTCAGTATTGCTTTTATTCATTTATTTATTTTGGTATCCAATATTTCCTTGTTTTTTAAAGCATGTGCCTAGAATTGCTTTTCTCTTATTATTAAGTTCTACTTTCCTTCCTATCACTTTTTCTTATAAAGCATAGTACATTCCAAACTCTGAGCACTTCTATTTATTTGTCTACCTAAGAAATAACCTCCCCTCTGTCTTGTTTCATTCAATGTTCACTGTAATAAATTCTCTTAGGCTCTCACAGCTTTGTTCTTTGTTTTGATAAGGTTACTCACTCTCATGTGATTTTATTTATACACCTACAGGGTTGTATAACCAGCAAACCAAATGTTTCATTTTCCTTTTCAACTTGCCCTAACCAAATAAATTATGTTTCAGACTGGCTTCTGTGGCATCCTTTTCTCCAAATCTTTTTATTTGATTTTCCCTATTTCAACTATGCTCTTATTTTGTTCCTGTTTTACTTTTTTTGGGAAAGGGAAATATGGAATACTAATTTGATGACTCGAAAAGTTCTTCTCTGAATATGAAAAGATTAACTTAGGGTACATGTGAGAGAGAAAGTATCTGGGTTATCCTTAGTTCTTAAATAATAACTAATGTCTGTACTGCAGTTTATAGTTTACAATGTACTTTTACATAATTTCCTCATGTGACAAAAAGTACAGCTCCAAGTTAGTCATTATTGGAACAATACACAATTAGACCTACTCAGGACTAAAATTTGTAATAGTAAACATAAAAACAGTTTTACCAACTGGTAATTTGGAATTTAAGATTTCAAAAATGTTAGCCAACCTGGCTTAAGTGTACTCTTCTGGTGACTAAATTAATTAAAATTAAAATTAAGAGATATAAGGCTTGAGTTATTAGGCAATTAACAAAGGGAGAAGTACCTTTTATACTGAAGCAGAGTTAGAAAACAAGAAGCAGAAAAACATGGAAATGAAACACTGATATGAACCTTAGAAATGACTCTTTTCTTACCTGTGCCTCATTTCATAAAGTCAAAGAAAACCAACTTACTACAAGCTCCAGAAGTAAAGTAACCTAGTTTCAATCCCATTTTATGGGGAGAAAGGTTAACTTTCTTATACAAATGAAGATACATTACTAGAAAAAACAAAACAAGAAAAAAAAAACAATCCCAGAGGAGAACATAGTCAGTAACCTCTTCGACTTCAGCCACAGCAACTTCTTTAAAGACACATCTCCAAAGGCAAGGGAAACAAAAGCGAAAATGAACTTTTGGAACTTCATCAAGATAAAAAGTTTCTGCACAGCAAAGGTAACAGTCAACAAAACAAAGAGGCAACCCACAGAATGGGAGAAGATATTTGCAAATGACACTACAGATAAAGGGCTGATATCCAAGATCTATACAGAACTCAAACTCAACACCCAAAAAAACAAATAATCAAGTCAAAAAATGGGCAGAAGACATGACACCTCTCCAAAGAAGACATACAAATGGTTAACAGACACATGAAAAAGTGTTCATCATCATTAGCCATCAGGGAAATTCAAATCAAAACCACATTGAGATACCACCTTACACCAGGTTGAATGGCAAAAATTTACAGGGCAAGAAACAACAAATGTTGGAGAGGTTGTGGAGAAAGGGGAACCCTCTTACACTGTTGGTGGGAATGCAAGCTGGTACAGCCACTTTGGAAAACAGTGTGGAGGTTCCTCAAAAAATTAAAAATAGAGCTACCCTATGACCCAGCAATTGCACTCCTGGGTATTTACCCCAAAGACACAGATGTAATGAAAAGAAGGGCCATATGCACCCAATGTTCATAGCAGCAATGTCCGCAAGAGCCAAACTGTGGAAAGAGCCGAGATGCCCTTCAACAGATGAATGGATAAAGAAGATGTGGTCCATATATACGATGGAATATTACTCAGCCATCAGAAAGGATGAATACCCAACTTTTACATCAACATGATGGGACTGGAGGAGATGATGCTAAGTGAAATAAGTCAAGCAGAGAAAGTCAATTATCATATGGTTTACTTACTTGTGGAACATAAGGAATAGTATGGAGGACATTAGGAGAAGGAAGGGAAAAATGAAGGGGGAGAAATCGGAGGGAGAGATGAACCATGAAAGACTATGGACTCTGAGAAACAAACTGAGGGTTCTAGAGGGGAGGGGGTGGGGGGGATGGGTTAGCCTGGTGATGGGTATTAAAGAGGGCATGTACTGCATGGAGCACTGGGTGTTATACGAAAACAATGAATCATGGAACACTACATCAAAAATTAATGGTATATTTTATGGTGACTAACATAGTAAAACAAACAAAAAAAACCCCCAAACCTATGCATAGTGTTATAAACCTAGTTACTGAGCCCCCCAAAATATAAAAATGCTAGAGGTAAACAAAGGATAAGTAAGTAAACATGGTATTGTATGTATCTGTTTGCTAGCTTCTGGATAGGGGCTGCTCAATTTGGATGTGGCTTGAGAACTGTTTTGTTATTAGACACCCTGACCTGCAAGGCTTCAGAGACTTGTCAACAAATGTCCTAGCTTTTGGCAAGTCTGAGGTAAAAAGTCATTCTATCCTTGATGTCCACTAAAGGGGCATTTTTTTTTTAAAAACCTATATAAACTATAATTATCTTAAAAACTGTAGTAGATATATTTGTTTTCTGCTCAATCCTTTCCCTGATCATCCTCTTCTGAAAGGTGGCCATTTATTTTATTTTTTTTTAAGATTTTATTTATTTATTTGAGAGAGAGGGAGAGTGAGAGGGAGAAGCAGACTCCCTGCTGAGCAGAGAGCCCCATGTGGGACTCGATCCCAGGACTCTGGGATCATGACCTGAGCCGAAGGCAGACACTTAACCAACTGAGCCACCCAGATGCCTAAAAGGTGGCCATTTTAATTTCAGTGTACTCAAAGCTGTTGGGTCATGTATTCACACTGTGCTATTTATAATCTCAAGAATTTCTATCAATACATAAAAAAAATATACCATGAGGTGACACTAGCACTAGCAGATCATATAGTGCTTAGCTGGGACAGCAATGTTAGACTATGTGGGAACAGAAGAACCAACTGATAACAGATGGAGAGAAGCAGAGCTAAAAAATGCTGACCCTGACCTCAGGTACTGACTCCCCAGTTCCAATTCTAGTCCCTGTATAGCCTGCTGTGTTACATTTTCTGTTCTTAAGACACCTCATTTTATTTACATGTGTTTATATTTAGGTTAGGGATGTATGTGTGTGTATGCACCCATTTAATAAACCTCTTTTGGGTGTTTGTATGTATGTCATGTGAAAAGCCAAATGGCTTAAATTCACATCTCTGTGGGGCAAGCCTACTTCCACTATGTATGTTAGCCAAAGCTGCATGTCTGATATATCTCTAATAAATTCTACTACTTAAGCTGGCTTGAGTAGGTATGTGTTCCTGACAAAGTACCTAAGAAAAAGAATTAAGCCGGGTTTCCTAACATCACAAAAGTAGATACCTTTGAATTATTATTAGAATAAATTTTTTTTTACATTTACCTATGTCATAGCTCAATTATAAGGTGAAGAAATTTAAATCAACTATAGAATAAAATACAGAAGGCGAGTTTTTTGTTTTTTATCAGTTCTAAGATTTTCACTCTGGTTTTGCCATTGACAAATTGTATGACCTTGAACAATTCAGCTGGGATTGAGAACCCTTGGCTTAAATTATTCCCCATTTAGTTTGCCAGTCTGCCTATGTAACTAATGGCTTACTAGATGTTTAATTACTGAAAGCAAAATAAGTAATAAGCTCATAATCTACAGAGGAAATACAAAAGGAATTATTTAGATTTTACCTATTTGACAGAGAGTGAGACAGCAGCAGAGGGAGAGGGAGAAGCCGACTCCCCGCTGAGCACAGAGCCTGAAGCGAGACCTGATCCCAGGACCCTGGGATCATGACCTGAGCCAAAAGCAGATGCCACCCAGATGCCCCCCAAAGGAATTAAACACAATTTTGATCAAGAATGAAACATGGCCTTGGAATTCTTAACAGCAAAGGAAGAAAACCCTGAGTCTAATTAGAAATATCTCTTTATTTGAAAAGATCTCAGAAAGTTCAAAGTTAGGTATGATCTCATGGACAAAACCTCTGAGTGGGAATACAGCACAAGAAGAGTTGCAGGTTCTAAGGAAATGAAGTTCTGATTATGTAATCACAAATAATCCTAATGAGATGAGAAAGCAATTAGAGAAACTAATTTCTTTGGGAAGCTCAGATTTTTAAAAGAACATATACAAAAGACCAATTATGAATACAAAATCTTGATGTGAACATATAAGAAAAGTCTCACAAAGTTTCAAGCCTACTAAGAACTAAGGTTCCCCAAAATTCTAATAAAACAGCAACAAAAACTTTAAAGCTATGTTTGGACAAGTAGACAATTTGTTAGGGGAAAGAAAGCACAAGGCTGATAACAGAAAGAAGAGCTCAAAAACAACTGTGTCTTCATCTTTTCCATCCATAAGTACTGCCCTCAAGTTGGAAACACCAGACAAAAATTAAAAGAAGAAATTAAAGTCTGTGATAATTTAAAAGGATTACAAAGCTAATTTAAACATATTTAAAATTCTAGGCCCAAACAAATCATATCTTAAGGTCTTGAAAAAATTTCAAATATGAATGAAAAATGAGAAAATGCTGCCCTGATTTTTTAAAAATAGGTAAAAAGGGAACATTCCAGAAAGCAAAGAATGATTAGTTTAATATTTATCTCTAAACATTCCTAGAAGAGAGAATCAAGGATGTGACTTTTAAGTACTCAGAATTTGAAAAGCCAACATGGACTGGGTAAGAAAAGTACAAATTAAACTAATTTTCCTTTTTGACAAAGTTTGATAATGTCTGGCAATGATATAGAATGCTATTGCAGTGAATCTTGATTTCCTCTAACAGCCTTGTCAGCAAGATAGAGAAATGTAGGTGGAACAGTGGTAGAGGTAAGTAAATTCAGTTGGTTCAACAGTTCTTTCTGAAGAGTAATGAAGGAGCAGTGGGCCAGAAAGGTTTTATCTTTGGTCCTGTCTTATCCAATATTGTTCTCATGACTATAATAAAGACTAGAAACTCACTTAATAAATTTGTAGAAGAAAAGCTAGAAGGGAAAGAATATAAAAGGTGATTCAAAATTCAAAAGGATTCTGATAAGCTAGGAAAATGAACTTAAAACCAAAAAGAGACACTTAGGAATAAACCAACTCCTGCGTTTAGGTTTAAAATAAAATTTTTAATAAAATAAAATGAAATAAATAGAAGATGGGAGACTGGTGGTAATTTATATGAAAAGGAATCTTATATTTTAGTGATTTAAAGTGATTGAACTTGTTTTTAAAAAGTAATGAAATTTTATGCTATATAGCAGAAGACCAGAATTTCTAGGTTTCTCTAAAAGTATTGTAAAATAAGTTTTATGAGTCTTTTAGACTCAAATTGTAATGACATCTCTAATATTCGCAAATGCAAGTCATATGTAAAATAGTGTCAATCTACAACTCTCATAAACCCTAAAACAATAAAGAATTCTACATTGACAATGTTTTTGTCAATTTAATATGAAAGAACAAAATAAGGCAATTAACTTAAAACTTTCTCTATAAAGACATTTTGTTTTTTGAAATTCTGTTCCTTGGACTAGCACAAAATACTTTCAGAAACTTCCCTTAAACTAGTTCTTAAAAGTTTTAGTACTGGCATTACCTACTAAAAATACTGTGTGTGAGAGCGTCAGATTTCCTCTTATACAATTTTACTTTATGCTAAGGAATCTTTACTGAAATGCTAAAAGGAGAAAGAAAAGGTCAGAAAAATTTAGCCTATTCTCATAAGCTTTCTGATAATTTAGAGCTGTTAAAGTATTTGAAAAGCTGAACTGATACTGAAAGAAATACTGTTTACCCTTTTCCAATACTCTTTTAGAAGAAATAATCCAGGGGCACCTGGCTGGCTCAGTCGGTAGAGCATGTGACTCTTAAGCTCAGGGTTGTGAGTTCAAGCTCCACATTAAAAAATAAAAATAAAATAAAATAAAAAAAAAAAAGAAAAGAAATAATCCAGGAAAAGTATTTTTTTAGTTAAAAAATTGCCAACTCGGTAGATTTCAGTATATTAATAATTTACACAAAGAAGTATTTTTTAAAAAAATTATTTATTTGAGAGAGAGAGCACGCAAGTGGAGGGAGGGGCAGAGGGAGAGGAGAGAGAGAATCTCAAGCAGACTCCCTGCTGAGCATAGAGCCCAACATGGGGCTCAATACCACAACCCATGAAATCATGATCTGAGGTGAAATCAAGAGTTGGACACTTACTGGGCGCCTGGGTGGCTCAGTTGGTTAAGCGACTGCCTTCGGCTCAGGTCATGATCCTGGAGTCCTGGGATCGAGTCCCGCATCGGGCTCCCTGCTTGGCGGGGAGTCTGTTTCTCCCTCTGACCCTCTTCCCTCTCGTGCTCTCTATCTCTCATTCTCTCTATCTCAAATAAATAAATAAAATCTTTAAAAAAAAAAAAAAAGAGTTGGACACTTAGCTGACTGAGCCACCCAGGCACCCCTACACAAAGAAATCTTAAACTAAATTTTATTGAAAGACTTGATTACCAGGGATAAACAACTTTTTAAGGGACTCATGAACCTTTATCCTACATAAAATACTAAAATTTATAACTTTTAAAGCTTTTGATGGGAAAAAGTCTTTTTTATATATTCTATCTACTCTTATGTCAAATGATCAGAAAGAGTAAATCTCCTCTGGGAGCGAAAGTATTAACATAAATAAATTTAACTTATATACATACAGAAATGTACAGTCTTCTGGAAAGGGATCTCCATATGATGTAGAGGGCAATGAACCTGATTTGTTTTCCCGTTCATTCTGGATCACAGATGTATGATCTACATGAAGAAAATACAAACATGAGTAACAGGTACACACCAAGTTAAAAATCATTTACTGCAATATCTAAATAATATCTTTATTGATTAGATATATGGAGCCCTTAAATCTGCAAACATAGTAAGATTTCAAAATTAAGCCAAAAAATTACACATCAATATTTCCAAAAACATTAAGAAAGTAAGAGAGAATAAAGTAAAAGACTTAGGATAGAAGAAACTTCTACTGGAGAAAATCTAGTTTGGCCTGAACTCTATCAGAATTTTAATCAACCTTTAAGGTGAACATTGGGTATCCTTATTTGTGCTTGTATTTTATAGAAAAATAACAATGATTACAAAGGTCACAAAATGGAAAGTTTATGTATCTTTGCTTTCTCATTGTTCAACTGCCACCTTCATTTTTGGAGGGTAGGGTATTTGGATACCTCTTTTTATATTTCCTTTTGACTTTTCATATTACTTAGTCTATCTTTCTGTGCTTAATTTCATCCCATGGGGGCGCCTGGGTGGCTCAGTCGTTGGGCGTCTGCCTTCGGCTCAGGTCATGGTCCCAGTGTCCTGGGATCGAGCCCCGCTCCCTCTCCCACTCCCGCTGCTTCTGTTCCCTCTCTCGCTCTGTCAAATAAATAAATAAAATCTTAAAAAAAAAAAAATTTCATCCCATGTCTTGTCTTTTCTTTTTCTACTTCATCTATTCTTACTAACATGACTACAATACAGAAATAAGCTGTGTATTTAATGAAAAAAGTTATGGATTTCCTGTTATTCTGAAAAAGAGATATGTGGAATATTCTATGTTTGGTTTAAAGATACACACACACACACATTTTTTTTTTCCTTTTTTTAATAGAGAGCATGAATGCAAGGTGGGGGAAAGGGGGGGAGGGAGAGAATCTTAAGCAGGCTCAACACCCAGTGTGGAGTCTGACATGGGGCTTGATCTCCTGACCCTGAGATCATGACCTGAGCTGAAATCAAGAGTCAGATGCTTAACTGACTGAACCACTCAGGCACCCCTTTTAAGATTTTATTTATTTGACAGAGACAGACACAGTGAGAGAAGGAACACAAGCAGGGGGAGTGGGAGAGGGAGAAGCAGGCTTCATACTTAGCAGGGAGCCCAATGCGGGGCTCGATCCCAGGACCCCGGGATCATGACCCGAGCCGAAGGCAGATGCTTAACAACTGAGCCACCCAGGCGCCCCTAAAGATATTTTTTTAATGTGTTTTTTCCTATGCACTGATGGACTTTAAGAAAAAAAGTGATTCTCATCCTGCCTTAGTATTAACTTGCATTGGTCCTCTAGTGCAGAAAAAAAGGTGTAGAAAAAAAATTTAAAAAAATAATAGTTTAATACAAGGCTACTACCTGGCTAATTGGAAAATAATTATCCCTCTTTAATTATCAAGGTAAAGAAAGGTTTAAAAGCTGATAGTTGATAAGAGCTATAATTCCAGATTAAAAATTAAGTTTTACAAATTAAGAATGTCTGATTTTTCCTACCTAATTTCTTTGTATGAGGCATATAAATCTATACTAACAAATATGAATAAAATAAGTGTATAGAAGCATAATTAGAAATAAGACTTACTGAAAAAACAAAGATTTTAAAATTAATCATTAGGTAAGGGAGGAAAGGGGAAATAACTCCTCTTAAGAAAATAGTATTCAATCTTTTGTTTGAGGACACAGCACATATTTACAGTTATACACAAGCAAGGAAAATGAAAGTAAATAGTGGTTTGGGCAGTCCAGGTTGGATCTGGGATAGCTTGTTTTGATTTCAACACCAAGTCCTTTTGTTTCTCCCAGTCTCAATATTCTTTTTAAAATCAATACTAACAGGAAACTTTATTACTAGGAAGCTTTTAAACCTTTGCATTTGCCAACAATGTCAATTATAGAACTCCCCAATTACTTAGTTACAAATATTGCTCACCACTGGCAAACATATACTTTTATTTTGATAAATTACATTTCAAATGAACTATATAAAAATATGAAATTATAATATTCAATATTTCTGATGCAATTATTACCAAAAAAAGCCAAAACCCAATTTACTTTCTATTACTGAGAAATAAATTGTTTAAGGAAAAAAAACCCATTTAGAATTAGTTCCTCTTACCACCTCCTGAATTTAAAAGCCTCTTTCTTGCAAAACTAGTATAATCTCTTGAGTGTGTTGATTCCAAATGCTATTGAAAGATACTGAGAAAGGCTATTTTCTTAAAGAATCTACTCTTCTAAAAACTATACATTAGCGACTGAAATTGAGAATACTTTTGAATAACAAAAGTTTCTTTAAAACAGACTGATGATGGTGGGCTGTATTTTCAGAGATTTAAAACCTTAAGGCTCCAAATATGACACTTAAAATTATTATAATTTGTTAACAATATTTAGCAGTATTAATTAAAATCCAGTAAAGTACTTCCTCAACATTTCAGGAAACTGGAGATAGACTAAGATTTATAGGAGAGTGACTCTGATAAAACAACTTTTTAATTTTTTTCTTCTTAGTTCTGGTACATTATCTTTGATCAATTCCTTCTAAAATGAATTTGTTTACAGTTGCAAGATTGATGGTCTAATAATAATCTAGAAATAAAAAACTTTTACACCAACTTATCTATGCCCCAATATACTTTTCTAGTATTGTTTTTCTCACAAAGTGGGTTTGTAGTAGTTTGGAGTCTTAAAATTTCTTGAAGAAGAGATACATTTGTTCATTCTTTCCGTAGGAGAGTCAGAAGAATGTGCATTTCCTATCTTTGGATGGGTAGGACTTTTTATTTAATAAGGAAACTCATTTATGTAATTTACCAATATAGATCTTACATTTTATTTTACATTATCTTTAGGTAATCTGACATACTTAAGTCAATTAAGCCTGCTTCAAGTCAAGAAAATAACAGAATATTCAAGATTGGGATTAGAAATGCACGTACCCTTTATCAGTGTTGAATTGTTACTTATGGTTGCTTCATTCACTAGAATCATTGCTTGGATGTATTCTGTTTAAGGAAAGGAAAAAAGCATGAAAACAATCATTAGCAGCATCACTTTCATTTATGGTGCCAGCTACTGTGCTAAACAATTTACATACTGTATCTTATTTAATCTTCATTAACTCCTCTGAGAGGTTCTTATGATTACCATAACTAGAAATAGAAATTGAGGCTTAGAGGTTTGACTATTCCAAGAGCACCTAGGTGTTCAAGTTGGTTAAGCATCCGACTCTTGATTTCAGTTCAGGTCATAATCTCAGGGCTGTGGGTCAAGCCGTGTGTTGGGCTCTGCATTGGGCATGGAGCCTGCTTAAGATTCTCTCCCTCTACCCCTCCCTGCCCCTCTCTTTCCCTCTCAAAACAAAACAACACACACACACACACACACACAGACCTCAAAAAACACTATTTATTCCAGGTCATTCAGCAAGGAGGTGGTAGAACTAGATTCAAAACTAGATATATCTGACTCATGAAACGAATGAGAAGGAATATTAAAATGAAAAACAATACCATTTTTTGGACAAGCAAACAAAAGATTAATGTCATATGAACATCCAAGATGTATTAAGAATGGTCCAGGGGCGCCTGGGTGGCTCAGTAGTTAAGCATCTGCCTTCGGCTCAGGTCATGATCCCAGGGTCCTGGGATCGAGCCCCGCATCAGGCTCCCTGCTAGGCAGGAAGCCTGCTTCTCCCTCTCCCACTCCCCCTGTTTGTGTTCCCTCTCTCGCTGTGTCTCTGTCAAATAAATAAATTAAAAAAAAAAAAAAAAAAAGAATGGTCCAAAAGAAAATTTGCTTGAAAATCTTATGTCCTGAAGGAAAGGAGGTTTCTACATAAAAATCAAATCTTATGTTCTACAACCAACCAGGGTTGAAAACAAAGAAAGAGAAAAAATGAAAACTTGCCTGGCTGACTGAACTGACTGCTTGATGTAGAATGCAAGTTCTGTTTAAAGCAGGCAAAATATAGTTATATGTCCTTTCATATTTTAAAAGACATTAGGTGTCTCTGAGTGACAGGGTGATGGATAATTTTTGTTATGTTTTTCTATATGCACTAAATGTTGTACAATGAGCAGATATTACTTTTGAAATACCCATCACCTTTCAAAAAGGGTTACAAAGAGAAAGAAAAGATAAAATGGGGGGCAAATAAAGTAGCCTGAGAGAAAAAGAGATAAATTCAGTAGCTGTTAGTCAAAGTAATCATCTTCACCCACTTTTACAAAGTGTCTATAGTATATGGTAAAAGCAAGTTTTTATAGAAGCAGAGCACAAACACAAAGGAAACAGAATACATGGTAGGCTCTTAGAAAACAAAGAAACTATTTGACTTTTAAAACGAAGAATACTGGAAATAGAACTATACTGTATTGCCAGTGGGTAATATTTAGCATTAAACGTCTTGAAAGTTTTTTGTGCTTCATACCTTTATTTGTGGCAGACCCATCTTTGATCTTTTGTTTCAGTGATTGCAGCACATTTTGCACTTGTTCAAATATGAAGTCCACTTTTCCATCATCTTCCAGCTCCATCCAGAAAGTTTTTGCATCACCTAAAATAAAAATAAGTGAAGAGCTTAAGAGCTCAACAGAAACATACTGTAAGCTCCTCAAGGCACATGTTACAGAGAACCCACTTGGTTTCTAAATAACATCAAGATTTAATTGGTCTATCATTTACTTTGAGAAAAAGATTTTGGTCATTGTTTCTTTATAAAGAACTAGAAACAAAGAATATGACCTAAGTATTTCGCTTATTTCTGCTAACATAAAAATACGTTGAAAATTTTAGTGATACTACTTCTGGTGTCCCTATCAAACAGAAGGAATGGCTTCATTCTAGGGCAGTGGTAGATCTATGTATAGACACATAAGCATTTTAAAAGTTTCAGGGATATAACCTCCACTGAATATGGAAGTGGATGGTTTTAGAATGAAACATCTCAACAATTGCTAAAATAATTAAATGTCCAACAATATTCTTTAAAATGTCTTCTATATTTTTAAAATAATTATATGAAGCAAAATGTTTCAACTTTTTATAGGTAGCTATATAGATGAGCCAATATTTCAGATGTCTAGCAAGTAAACACCTTAAACAAAAATTCCAAAGATAGGGGCCCAGCTTGGTAGAGAATGCAACTCGTGATCTTGGGGTCATGAGTTCGAGCCACACGCTGGGGGTAGAGTTTACTTAAAAAAATTTCCTAGAGGAAAAAATTCTTTCAAAGCTGAAAACAGAAATATGAAAAAGACAATTAAAAGAAAATGGCAAAAGCAAATCTCATACCATGTTTAAAAGTAACAAAAATACCTAAAATGTTAAATTTACAATATGTTAAAATATTAAATGTTAAAATATATAAAATGTTCAAAAATAATAGGGCCTTAAACAAAAGAGGGACATAATAATTACTGTACTTTAGAAAGATCACTTGAGAAGCCATTAAGAGGATTAATAAGCAGAGAGCCTAGTAAGTTTACAAAAACTACATTTTCCTTAGTAAAAGTTAAACCCAGAACCTCTAAGTTTGGCAGTGGGGTGGAAATCTTCACAAAAGGCTTAGGCCTCATAGTCCCATATCTCCTGGCAAAGTCACCTTACCCAAAGGGGATCTCTGGCTAATTAGGGATGCTGCCACCACAGTAGCCTCAAAAGGGGTGTTGCTTCCCTGTTAACACTCTGGCCCAATGCCTAGAACATAAGATCAAGCCTACTTTTAAACTCCCCATAGCATAGCTCAGACGAGGTTTCAAGATTTGAAATAAATGCAATGTGAGCGGACAAAAGTGATGAGAACAATGCTTTAGAGGTGGAGGGACCATGACATGGAGAGCCTTTCATGCCATGCTAAGCAACTCCATTTTTATATGAAAGAACATGGGAGCCATTCAAAAAGTTTAAGCATTCTTATGATGTGATTAGTTTCTTAGAAAGGTCACTCAGGTGGCAGTGGAAGAGGGAGGAATCAAGAATGATTTCTAATTTTCTGACTTGGGCAACCACATGCATAGTAATGGTATTCATTGAGATAAAAAATAAAGATAGGGAACAAGTGAGAAATTTAAGTACGGCAAGTACACTGGGTACACAGGCTCCAGAGTAAGATCTGGTCCAATTACACGAATTTCGGAGTCAACGGCATACAAATGCTTGCTGAAGTCACAGAGTAGATGTGATCAGGGAGAATGTGTACAATGAGAAGAGGGTCTTCTGTATATAAAGGATGAGTGTAAGAAAAGAGAATCTTGGAGACCGAGAAGGAGCAAACAGATGGAGGGAAAACCCAGGAGAATGGCGTATCAGGGGTCAATGGAAAAACAGAAGTGGTGATTAACAATCTGGGCTTTAGAATTCAGATGCATTTGTATTTGAATCCCACACTGTCAGTTTAAGTTGTATGACCATACATATGAAATGGGAATAATAGCATCTACCTCATGGAATTGATGCACAGATAAGCATGTGGCCTTTAGTAAGAAATTACTATAAAGAGTAAAAAAAAA
>NW_027397069.1:54236644-54388915 GCF_003265705.2 Callorhinus ursinus | reverse complement strand
GCAACGACGCTCTTCCGATACTATATATATAATTTAACAGGGAATATAGTCTTAAGCAAAAGAAATCTCTAATTGTGGAATTTTAGATATTATTCAGCTAAGTGGGCAAGTATTTTTTGAAGGACCTTCCCAGAATCCTTAAAATCATTAAGTTTTTCACTGACAGATAACCGAAAAAAATCACTGCTTTTAGACAAAACTATTTGTGAAGGCACTTAATTTGTTGTTACCATGTTTCTTTTCACGGATACGAATCAATACTCCATACCAGGGATTTATCTTTATTTGAGGTGGATATCTAGATGGGAAGGATTTTGAAAGGTACTTAGAAATAGCTTCTGATAGCATAATCTGGGATCATATACAACTCTCATATGGCCTGAGAAAACAGGCAGTGATGCTGAAAAACCACAATCAGGGTTTAACTGAATTTTTGTTTCTCAGTGGTTACATTTTAAACTGTGTTTGAAATGTCAACACATGATACCAAATTATTCAGACAGGAAATACTTAAGACAACTTATTTGACAACTGAACAGGGTAAATTATTAGTTTTGGAATGGATTAATGAAGAGGACACTGGGAATATAATTTAAGAAAATAAAGCCAATCAGAAAATACTGAAACTATCTGCTTGTACAATAAATGAATGTATTTAAGCAATCATATTTATTAGTTCTGGGTTTTTAATATGGTATCATTATTTTATGGTATCATTATTTCATACTGCTAGGTTTAATTTTCATTTAAATGGTTCTTTTTCCTCATGTCTTCCATCATTTTTCATTGTCTTTTTGCTACAGAAATTTTGGACCACAGTAATATTAAGAAAACAAGTAACCAATTTACCTGAAAAATGAGATTAACAGATCCAGTTAATAACTTTTTTAAACAAAGAGGCTAAATGAATATCACAACGAAACAACTGAGTCATTTTCAACTGTAGACCATCTAGATGGTTATTACAATGTAAACAATTTCAGTTTCTTGCTCCTTTTCTTTGTACTCTATGTATGTTCAGGGTTATAATCTGAAACAGTAAATATTTCAGTATATTTCACTAGAAAACATCGATAAGTACAGGAGTAGGTCCTTGAATTGAAAAACCAAATCAGTATACTAATATGCTACTTGCCTCTAGAAATGAAGAATACCATCTTATAACTCTACTGTTTGTCCCAACTTCCTCCCTTACTTAGCTCAATATGACTACTGCAAGAACATAATCACGAAGTGAGAAGTATAACAGCTTTGTAAAGGAAGAAAGACAAGATTATATAGTTACACTGTATGTCTCCCAATCTCCCTTGATATACACTGTCTTTGTAAAGAGGCAATACTCAAGAATCACAACTATAGGAGTTATTTATTGGCCAACTATTTTTGGAGTACTTACCAAATACATTGATAATAAGATACACACACACACACACACACACACACACACACACACACACACACACACACACACACACACCTTAAAGAGCTTCAGGGCATTGGTCTAGAGAATCTCTATGATCTCTTTGAGTCTATGATCAGCAAAGTGTGGTCTATGAACCCCTGGGGTCCTCAGATCCCTTCAGACAATACGCTTGGTCAAACCATTTTAATAGTAATACTAAGACATTATTTGCTCCTTTTTCTATAATGACATTGACTGATGGTATAAAAGCATTGCTGAGTAAAAGTACTTATGTCTTAGCATGAATCAAGGGAGTGGCACCAAACTACCAGTTTTAAGTCTTCCAGTATACTACCAGTATATTCTTCATCATCAATTTCACTAGACAATGTCCATGATAAAGCAATAAAATGATTACTACAACATAACGGCTGTCTCAAGCAAAAGCACTAGTGAGATTGTTCAAGTTGTAGGCTAAACCAGTTTTTTTTTTTTTTCATGGAAAACTATTTTTACTTAAAAGAACCACTAATAAAAATTATAGTTTCTTAGACTTGGGTGTTTGGCACACATTTTCTTGAAAAAACAAAATGAGCCTACCACCCCTGGAAGTTCAATATCGACAGCATTTGTTTAATGACAAAATTCACATTACCAAGTTAAAATTGGAAATTTGTAAGCCTGGTATGTGCCACAGTAAGCCTGACAGCTTCTCAGTAATTAATCACTCTTTGATGAGATTGGTAGCAATATTAACAAGTGTGATTTTTTTAATACTGTATGATGAAATGCGTCAACATCTGGAAAATCTGCATAATTCATTGAGCCAATACTTTCCAAGTGGCCAATGCATGATATTATAAAATCATAAAAGATCCATTCAATGTGCAAGACAGACCAATGGATTTTAATGTAACAGAACATAAAAAAACTCACAGATATGATTCAGATTTCATGCTACAACTGACCTTGAAGGAATAACTACTTGAGTTTTGTAGTTGTATCAAAAAAAAGTACACAATTGTCTAAAAGGCTATTAAAACCTTTTTTCCAACTTTTTGTCTATGTGAAGCTTCATTTTCTTTATACATTTCAACCAAAGCAACATTTCACACCAGATTGAATGCAGAAGCAGATACAAGACTCCCTCTTCTAGTAAACCAACTATGAGATTTGTAAAGATGTAAAACAATATTCTTCTTTTTTGTTTTAGAAAATAGTTACTGCTCACAAAAATGTAAATTATGTTAACATGTTTGGTTTATTATTTTTTGAAGCTTCTCAGTTTCAATTTCTAATACAGTAAATATGAAGAGATATTATCCATATAAACTGAAACTGTTAGGGATTTTAAATAGTTCTAAGAGTATAAAGTAGTCCTGAGACCAAAATAAAGTTTGAGAACTACTGCCCTACATGAACAGTCCAGAGACCACTAGATCAACAGTATGATCTGTATAACAATCCATAGATTACAAGTATGTTAAAGGGTAGTGAAATTTTAAAATATCATTTAAGAGGTCCAGGATCCCAGGAAAGAACACTGACCATGACAGGAACATCTAACTGTACTACAATTGTATACACAACCTCACTGAAGGGCTAGGTAGAAAGGTGCTAAGCTAAATAACTTTGGAAATAAGTAGAGTCTGCAAGACTAAAGGCAAAAGGAACTGTGTACAGGAACTGTAGCTTCCTACCTGGGAATAAATTTACATTTCTGATACAGCTACACACACACACACACACACACACACAGGAATTGAGCGACTAAATGGATAACAGATGGTGGGAGCCAAGTTTCTCACTGTTGAAAGATGTGGTAATGGATTAGAGTTGGGAACATCAGAATAAACTCATGTTTAGCTTAATATAGATACAGATGGTTACATATAGAGATATTTATAGGTATGCCTATATACAGCTTAGCATACACATATATCCCTTGCTCTGTTAGCTAAAAGGGCCTATCAGCAAGGATAGCCCAGTAACAACTATCACCTGGATATTGGTTTCTGACACCATCCTCCATTAAAAGGGACCAGGGCTCATTCAAGAAATGACTGACTCTAGGACTGGGGCAGGAAATATACAAGATAAGCCTGCAGCATCTTACAGTACCAGAAAATAAGTGCTAAAAAAACAAAACAAAACAAAATAAAAACCCACCTACATTGATACAGGTATGTCAAAGGGACACAGACCCAACTGAAAGAGGGCTCCCAACAGCCAATCCTGGGACAATTTGAGTAACAAAATAAAACAGTACTGGATAGAGTACTGGATAGGGTAAAATAAGTACCCATGACTCCATACTAAAATAAATAAATGATTGAATATAGACATAAATGGGAGAAAGGAGATAAATCTCCCTTGTAGAAGAATTCCAAATAATTAATGTAGATATTCCATTCTCAGAGAGGGGGAGCATAATCTCCACTCCTTGAATATGAGCTGCATATAGTGATTTTCTATCAAAGAGTACAATAGGGAAAGGGAGAAAAAAAATGTAATTGACAGTGTAGAAACCACATAACACTATGTCAGCCAGATGACCAAGTTCCCAATATCAGTAAGAGAGAAATCACATTGATAACATGTACCTTTGATATAATGTGGTAAAAATGGCACTTTACCCCTATGGTCTTCTTCCCCAAAACCCATAACCCTGGTTTAATCATGAGAAAAAAAATCAATCAATAATTCCAATAGAGGGGTATTCTACAAAATACTTGGGATACAAAATACTACAAAATAAAACACAAGTTAAGTCTGAGAAACTGGACATCCAAGAGGACCCTATGGAGATATGACAAATAAATATAATGTGGGATCCTGGAACAGAAAAAGACATCAGGTAAGAACTACAGAAATATGAATAAACTATGGACTTTAGCTAATAATGATTCATTAACTGTAACAAATGTACCAGCCAAATATAAGATGTTAATCATAAGTAAAACTGGAAGAAGATATGGGAACTTGCTGTACTATCCTCTCAATTTTTCTTTAAAAAGTAAATCTAAAAGTTTTCTAAGAAATAAAGTATTTTTTAAAAAGCACATTAAAAAAATGACTTAGTTTTACAGACACACAATTAATTATAGACTGTCAAAATTGTTGGCTACAAGAGAATAAATCCTAAATTCCTTCAAATGTAGAATAGTCACTTGTAGTGAAAAACTTTGAAAATTCCGAAATTTAGCTTAAGTAGTCTATACACTTTTAAATATAATGTTTAACAATGGTTTCCAAACCTACCATTTTTTTCTCCCATTTTTTGGCGTCGTTCATAAACATAACACTCTTCAAAATTAACTTTATCAAAGGACTGAATCACTTTGATTGAAGAAAATAACTGGAATCCAACTGGAATTCAATGTGGTCTCTATGAAATTTGCAGTCCTCAGAGAAAATACATCATTATGCCATTCCAAACCCAATGTTCTTGGATGCTTGAATTTTCAAATAGTAACTTCAGTTGAAGAAACTTTCAAAATAACCACTAGTCCAACCTGATGATGAGTCCATGCAACTTCATCAAGTGAATATTTATAGTTAGATCACTGATAATATCTTTTTAAAAATAAAAACCAACTCCATCTTTTGGTCCACGGATGCATGAGACATTCTGTAAAAAAAAAACAATAAAGATTGGTACATACTTACAAAGAATAAAACATATAAGAAAAAGAAGACTGTTCTAATAGCTCTTTTAAAATAGCATAGACTATTACAGAAACAAGAATACATATTAAATGGAAAAATATGTAAAATATCAAAATTAGGAAATTACAGAGAAGTTAAGAATCACCCATACTTAAAATATTGTCTTTTTTTTAAAAGATTTTACTTATTTATTTGACTTACTTTACTTACTTATTTATAAGCAGGGGGAGTGGGAGAGGGAGAAGCAGGGCTCCCATGGAGCAGAGAGCCGGATGCGGGGCTCTATCCCAGGACCCCGGGGATCATGACCTGAGCTGAAGGCAGATGCCCAACGACTGAGCCATGCAGGTGCCCCTAAAATATTGTTAATTCACATAAAATATCCCCATTTTATAAATATTTTTTTATAAATACTTTATAAAAACTTTTATAATGGGGATAGTAATGCTAACTACCTCAAATGAATGAAGAAGAGGCAATAATGACCAAGAATTTCTCAAAACTGTAAAACATATAAGCCAACTAAGGGTTCATTGGGTACCAAGCAAGATAAAATACACACTACCAGACAAACTGTGAATAAACCTTAGAATATCAAAAATAAAGACGAAGTCTTAGAAGTTTCCAGAAAATCTAGATTATCTAAAAGAAACACATATCAGACCAGCAATCAGACTTCTCATCAGAAATGCCAGATGCAATAAGTTAAGGCAAAGTAAGTTTGACCCCAGAATGCCTTTCAGCCAAGCTGTCTTTCAATAGTGAAGGTTAAAAAAAGAGACTTTCATAGACATTCAAAAAGCCACTTAGGGACTCTCTGAAAGAAATAAAGTACCCAAACTTCGTGAAAAAAACTAACATACACAGAAGTACTGAGGTAAGAAGCAATAATGAGCAAACGACTAAAAGACATTAATGTTAAAGATAGATTAAAAATGGATTTTAATAACAAATGAAAGAAAGTGATAGAAAGAAGCACGGGGGCGGGGAGCCTGGGTGGCTCAGATGGTTGGGAGTCTGCCTTCGGCTCGGGTCATGATCCCAGGGTCCTGGGATGGAGCCCCACATCAGGCTCCTGGCTCAGCGGGGAGCCTGCTTCTCCCTCTCCTTCTGCCTCTCCCCCTGCTCATGCTCTCTCTCTTTCTCTGTATCTCTGTGTCTCAAATGAATAAATAAAATCTTCCAAAAAAAAAAAAAAAAGAACCAGGGGAAATTATGTTCTTTTATAGAAGGGGGATGGAAGGGGATTATTGCCAAGATAAGAGAAAGTAAAGCAGAAGTACTGTCAAGTCCTTCTTCATAGGGAGGATATCAATACTAATTAAATTTAGATCTTGTTAGGAAACATATATTTAAGAACTATGTTGAAAATGCAAAGGTAGTATATTTTAAAAGACATGTAGAACAAAGAAAACTTGGGGCCAACCTCAATCAAAAAGAGAAATGGAAAAATAGGATATAAAAGATACAAAGAAAAGCATGGTAAATAAGATGACAAGAAAAAGGCCAAACTGTTAATAATCACAAAAAAGGTGAATGTGTTAATCTAACTTATTAAAGGGCTCTCAAAATGGATTGCAAGCAAAACCTAGCTATATTTTAAAATAAGAGACCCACTTAAATCACACAAAATGTCATCAAAAGGTTGAAATAGCAGTATGTGAAAAAAGACATACCAGCAAATACAAGAAATGTTCATATCAAACAAAATAGAATTTAATATGAAAACCATTAGAAGAGACAAAGAGAAATATTTTACAATGACAGAATAATTCACACAAGTATCTAATTGAAATTACTGACTTAATATCAAATAGGCTCAAGAAGTAGAAAATTCCAATTAGAGGCAAAAGTATAAAAATAAAAAGTTTAAACAACAGTTAGAGATCTTTGAAGAGCTACATGTCCCATATCCCCACCTCACTCCTATTATGGGTCTATTCAGTTTTATAGATGAATTCTACAGAACTTTCAAGGAACGGATAAATTCTATCATATATGAACTGTTCCAGGTCAGGAAAAATATGGGAGCCACTCAATTTTTTTTTTTAGATTAGTATAACCATGACATGTAAGAAAAGAAACTCAAGGGCAAAAGCACTTCTGTGCAAAAATAGTAAAATATGCCGTAGAGTAAAAGTATATTACTAAAATAAGATTTATCCTGGGAATACCCCAAAAATTTAATATTGGAAAGTTTATCAATGTAAATTCCTACATTAACATATAAATGGAAAACCAACATTTCAGATGCAGGAAAAAAAACCAATTCAATAAAAGTCAGCAACTATTCTGGAGGCTGGAAGATGAGGGACCCTTAACAAACTAGGAAGAAAAGAGAACTTCTTTAACCTGATAAACTCTCCACTAAAACTTAGCAGCAAACATCATACACAATAATGACACATTAGAAGCATTTTCATTAAAGTCAGGCAAAGAGATTAGGACACTTGCCACCGCTGCTCTTATTCGGTATTATAGTGGAAGTCTTTGAGAAACGCAGTGAAATAAAAAAACACCTAAAGACTTAAAAAAAAAAAAAGCAAGATCTGTAGAATAAACAAACAAAAACATAATAAAGTTAAAAGCCAAGCAAAGAGCTGAGAGAAAAGAGAGTTTGTGAACTTTGGTTGGGGAGGGGGTGGGGCAGGCTCAAAACTCAGTGCAGAGTCAGAAGCAGGGCTTGAGATCATGACCTGAGCTGAAATCAAGAGTCAGATGCTTAACTGACTGAGCCACCCAGGCACCCTGACGCTGAAAAATTTTTATAAAAATTATATACACAGTATCCAGGGCACATAAAACTCTAAACCATTAAAAAAAGATGACCCAATAGAAAAATGGGTAATTTTTTGAAGAAATTATAGAAATTTACATAAATTATAGGTTAATAAACATGAATAGATACTGCAACCTTACTAGTAATCAGAGAATGAAAATTTTTTTAAAAAATGAGTATTAATTTCATCCATCAGATGGACAAAAAGACAGTATTTCGTGTTAGTCTAGACTGTAGGAAAATTGAACTCTCTAAACTATTTTTGGGATGTTCAAATTAGTAGAAGTATTTTGGAGGCAAATTTCACAAGACCAATTAAAATTAAGAATGTTCATAACTTTGGGGCGCCTGGGTGGCTCAGTCAGTTAAGCAACTGATTTTCTTTTTAAGATTTTATTTATTTTATTTGAGAGAGAGAGAGAGCACATGAGGGGGGGGAGGGTCAGAGGGCAAAGCAGACTCCCTGCTGAGCAGGGAGCCCGATGCAGGACTGGATCCAGGGACTCCAGGATCATGACCTGAGCCGAAGGCAGTCGTTTAACCAACTGAGCCACCCAGGCGCCCAGTTAAGCAACTGACTCTTGATTTCAGCTCCAGTCATGATCTTAGGGTTGTGAGTTCAAGTCCCTTGTCAGGCTCCCCGCTCAGCAGGGAGTCCGCTTGAGTTTCTCTCTCTCTCCCTCTGCCTCTCCCGCTAGTGCTATCTCTCTAAGTAAATAAATAAATCTTAAAAAAAATAATGTTCATAACTTAAAACCAAGCAATCCCACTTTTAGATAGATAGATATATATATCTATATATCCTTGAGAAATAGCACATGTGCACAAGAAAATACATACCAGGATTTCCCTGCAGCATTGTCTATAAGTTGAAAAACTGGGAACAACCAATGTCCATCAAAAAGAGAATGGCAAATAAAATGTGCTATACAGTACCTATCAAACAAGATAGAATTTAATATAAAAACCAATAAAAGAGACAAAAATAAATATTTTACATTAACAGAACAACTCAGCCATACACTGGAACACTATCCAGCAGGTATAAAAAATGAGCCATAAATACATAATAAGCTATAAATAACAGGTATACACTTCAAAAACACTGTCAAATGAATAAAGTTAGAAAATGATATAGTATGATACTATCAACTTTTTTTAAAATTACAAATGTATATATGAACCCATTGAGAATATGTAAGTATAAAAAAAGACTTAAAGGTTCTGCACCAAAGTCTTCAGCGTGGGGTTGGGGAGCAAGGGGAAATTCAGGGGCAGTGGATTGTGCTATTCGTAAGGTTCTAATTTTGTAAAAAGACAATGTAATAGTGTTCTTAATTTAAAAATTAAGTATATAATTTCAAAAAAGGACTGTCCATTTTAAAGGCTTTTGGAGCGGACTGCCAAACTCCTTTCTAGAAAGGTTCTATCAATTACTATTTCCACCTACAGCACACAAGCATACCAATAGCTTTTTGAAAAAAACTCTCACCAATGTTGTTCATATCTTCTGAAATTTTAAAAAATAACAGTAAAACATGTTTACTGAAGAAAATTTGCAAAATACAGTAAAGCATAAAGAAGAAAAGTTAAATCACTCATAATATCATCCAGAGACAACCAGTCTAATATTTTGGAGTGAAACAGGGATTTTTAAATTTGTTATTTTTCCCCTTCTCACTTTTTCATTTTGGAGAAAAGCAGTCGGTCTGTTTCGCCTCAATTTATGGTTACTTTGTTTTTAAAAACAGGCTCTTTATGAAACTGACCATTTCTTACGTTTTAATTACGAGAGTAATGAACATTTGAGTATAAACCATGTGTCAGGCATACTTCTCAATACTTCACTTATTCTTACTGATCTGCATAACAATGAGAAAATTAGCATGCCTGTTTTTCTAATGAGGAAGCTAAGGCGCGTCACACTGTAAGTGGCAGTGACAAAAAATAAGGAAGGAACCAGGCAGAATGATTTCAGAGTCCGCTTTTTGATTATTCCACTCTACCTTTTCAAAGTTACCTTTTTGCGTCATACAGAACTCACTGCAGGTTTCCACATGCTGAAGAGCTCAGTCCATTACACACTGTTCCTTATTTTAATTACTTATTGGGTTGTGGTTAATGAGAGTCAGGTGCCTTTAGGATCTAATCTCAATTCCGTGATCTTGGACAAATGATTTTACTCATTTAGGACTCGTGTATAAGTCTTACCTGTGAAATGGGTCAGTGGTTAAACCTTCCAGTTCTGCTTCTGGATTTTACACTGCAGTCTATTTCCTGCAGCTCCTTTTACAGCCTCAGGTTCCCAGCTGCTTAGGAATCACCACACATTAAGGTATGCACCCGGAGATAGAAAATGAAATGGGGGTTGAGAACTCAGAACGCCCGCGGTCCCTTCTACAGCCTAGGACTGCAGGTGGATAGAAGGAAAAGGGAGGTTGCGAGGGCTGGGGTCCACGCAGCCGAGGACTCCGCCGCGTTCCCAGCTCCTGGGCCGAAGGAGCTGTCAGCGGGCCACCCAAGGCCGTGCCTCGGCTGCACTAGCACCACAGACCTGAGGGCTGCGCCGGGCCCGCTCCGTTGGTGAGGCTGGATTTCCCCGCGGGTCGGGCTCCTCTCTGACTCCACGCCACCGAGACCCCACGGTCCCAGATGCCCCCAGGCCAGGAAGTAGTTCACCATTTACTAGACCTCACCTCAGCAACAACTGTCCCGCCTCGCTTCAGGCGGGGAGGGAGGACCGCCCAATCCCTAATGCCCAGGCCTACCTAACGCTAATCCTAAATAGGAGGAGTTGGACACCCATAGCTCCCACTACTTGGCTGGGAGCCCATTGGTTGGACACCCACTGGGTCCACGCCTCAAATGCTCCGCGCGCGTATCGCCGGCAGCGCGGCGGCGCCCAATCGCGCCGCCTTCCGATTGGCTATCAGAGCTCTCGGCTTGTCTCGCGCTCTCTGGCGGGGCCAATGGGGATACTCGCAGTCGAGAGGCCCGCATCGCAGGAGTGGTGGCGCAGCTGTTTCCTCTGGTAGGTGTTCTGCTGCCATCTTGTGTGTGGCCAGGACTGGGCTTCTTGGCGGTTCAAAGCTTAATTAGTGGCTCCAGGTGTGGAGGGGTCCTGAGAGAGCAGTGGAAGAGAAAAAGGATCTGAGGACAGACACCTGGTGTCTTCTCACTTACCTGAATTGGAGAGATTTTCTTGGTCTGAATCAGCCCTGGCTAGAGAGAGAGAGATGAATGGGGTGGTGGGGGGATCCCAGGCTTTGGTTTGTTCGTCATTGTGGAAGGTTTGCTGGGGGCTCTGATGCTTTAACGCTGATTCCTTTGGTTCCAGAGAGCTACCCCCATAACCTTTGTCTCGGAAGATTGACATCACCCCTCCTAATGAGGTTGTCTGATGGCCTGCCTGATTCATAAAGGAATAAGGCTGGTCATTAATAGAAGGGGAGAGGGAGATGCGTCACCACTATCCTCAGGTTAGAAAGAGACGTCTTCATTTTGTGTCGTTTGCGAGGGAGTGACTGCTAAAGTGTTGGCTATTCTCGGTAGTTAACCCTCTGACTGAGGCCATCCTTTGATAATTGTGGGCATTTTGTTCTGCGTTTGGGCAGTTTTATTTATTAATATGCAGCCAGCATTCCTGCAGGGGTTTTTAAAAAATTTAATAAGTGGTGGTCTTTGCAGAAACAGTGAAAGTGAAGGAAGAATTTTGGCAAATTTTGTTTCCCTGGTTACGATCTGTTAAGATTTCGTAATTTCTAGGTCTGCCTTGACTTGCTTGGTTGCTTCGTCAGGAGCAGGGGGAGGCGTTTTTAAGGCAAAGTATCTTCTGAGCTCTTTTTGAGGTGGGAGAAAGAAAGGAATTAATCTTTTCCTTCTCGGTTTTTGTTTTGACTCGAAGTAGACTGCACGCATTCTTTCATTTGGGAGGAAAATTTATCGGATCTGAAAACCTAGCCGATAAAAGGTTGATTAAGATTTTGTGATTGGCGGTTTTGACACGCATTAGACGAAAGCAAAAATACTTGCTATGAGTTTAGTTTTCAGTTAGTTATCCAATGATGACTCAACCTAGTCAAGAGTACTATGTGTTTTGTGGCAGGAATGTCAAAGAAACAGCAGTAATCGAATGATTAAAATTTAATTTTCTTTTTAGAATTTGCTTCTTAAATCATGAGTCTTATAAGGCCTAAGTTGCAACAGTTCAGGTATTAATAATTTAGTGTTTAGTTGATGGCTAAGGTACATGTGGCTATCATAAAGTAAGAGATGAGTGGCTAGAAATGGAGAACATAATAGCAGCTCAGTAAATGTTCGCTGGAACTTTTGCATAGCGTTCTCATGTGATAATGCCTGGCATATGTTCAAAAGTATAATTGTTGAATGAATAAATAAAGCAGTAATTGGAAGATGTGGATACACATTTCTTTTTCGACTAACTGAAAAAGAATTTATTTAACCTGCTTTCTAGAAAACTTTCATTTTCTTGAACTAAATTTATTGCTTCCAATTTATACATACAAATATTATGGATAGGCTCATAATCCTTTTTTGTGAAGTCTTTCTATGAAATCGGAATACAGAGAAATTTAGATAATGAAGGTGAGCCCTCAAGTCATTTTTTCTTGAAAGCATACAGTTTCAGTAAATGAGTACCAAACTTGTCAGTGCCTTAGATCGCTTCTGAGGAAAAAATGTATTGTTTTTCTAGTTTCTTTTTAACAGTGCTTAAAGTCAAAATACTGCAAGTTTACTATATTGCATAAGTATGTTCTGTAATTTTAAGTAAGTAATTTTAAAATAATAAGCTAGGTAAGTATGAGATTTTTCTTTGAAGAATACTAATCTCTAGATTTCATAATGTATAATCTGAAGATCCTTACAGATATCTTTAAATATTATTTTTGCATGAACAATGTTAAGTGACTTTAAGTAAAAATGATTTAACATATTGGTATGTTAAGGATTATTTTTCATTGCAGTCTCATAATATATACAATTTAGATTTTTTTTCCCATTATCAATTGATGCATGCTGTTTAATTAGAAAACAATTTGATAACACCTTTGAAACGAATGTGGTATTTTGTGGCTGAATGTAGATTAAAATCTACTTAACCTTCATAAAAAAAAATCAATAAAAATGCTCTCCAGTTCCTGTATTTGATATTTTAAAGATCTAAATGATTTTAATAGTGAAGATTTTAGGGTATAAGCACTTTTTAATAAAAAGAACACCTTTAAAAGTTGATAGGTTTCCCCCACCTCATTAACTGAAAAACCAAATTTGCATATAATTATTTCTCTTTTTAAAATTATTTTTGAAGTACTAGGAATACCTTGCTGTGTTTTATAATGATTTTGATCATATAAATGTTACTTTTGGAGAACACTTTGAGATTAATTTTCAGAAATATGTCTATATTCCTCATTAATTAGTGTATTTTGCCATCACTTTTCCAGTCTTTAACAAATACGGTTTGTTATGGGGATAAAGTAAACAATGTGACTAAAAATAAAAAAAGATCTAAAACTGTATGAGGATGAAAATTACCATTGCAGTTTGTGGTGTTGCGTTAATCAATGAAATTGATTGCCTGAGTCATGAGGATGTCCGTTATCTACAGAAAATGCTTGTGAGATAAACACGTGGAACATTCAGATTATTTCCCTTAAAGAGAAAATGTTTGGAGTATTATACGTGTAGCTTTTTTTAAAAGACAATTGAAACACTGTAATTTTCCCCTTACTATGACTTCTCCCTTTGTAATAATCTCATTTGTTCTTGCCACTTAAACTATAATTCTTGTGCAAATAAGCCCTAATTCTATGTCAAGTTCTGCTCTTTTAAGCACTTAACACTCATTTCTCACAGCCTTTTGGACAGTTAGATCTACTCAATTTGTATGCAACTCTCCATCTTTTATGTTTCCTATCTTGATTAATGGTATAGGTATCTTCTGAGTGGCTCAGATTTAAAACTTCAAGTTCTTATCTTTTCCTGTTTCCAAACTATAATCTGTAGCTTCAACCTCCAAAATGGCTTTGCTTTTCATTTACTACACTCATTGCCACAGCCTAACTTAGCCCCTCTTTTTCTTAACATTTTATATGCCACTGTATTATTGACAAAGCCCCCACTTCTCAACCTGGAATTTGTATTAGTTAAGTTACAGGTTTGGCTACTGTGACAACTTAAAAAAAATAATTGTGGCCCCCTCCATCTTTTTCTAGATTTATTTATTTATTTTTAGAAAGAGAGAACACAAGCGGGAGGGTCAGAGGGAGAAGAAGAAAGAATCCCAGGCAGATTCCATGCTGAGCATGGAGCCAGACACAGGGCTTGATCTCAAGACCCCAAGATTACAACCCGAGCTAAAACCAACAGTGGGACTCAACCGACTGCGCCAACTAGGCGCTCCATGCCCCACCCCAATTTTTTAATAAAAAATTTCCAAACTAAGTAAAAATATGAGCTGATCAGGTAGCTTTGCTGCAAAAAGTTGTCAGAGGCCCCCAAGCTCTTACTAATGTGTTACTGTGCCACCTCATCATGCAGCTCCATGTTGTGGACCAACATGGCTGCTTCACTTCCTGCCATTTTATGCCACATGCTTAAGTTAAAGGCTAAAATGTATCAAGGTAGGAAGCACAGAATCTTTGCAAGTGGTGGTAGGAGTAGGATTTTATTCTCTACCTTAATTTTTTAATTTTTTTATTATTATGTTAATCACCATACATTACATCATTAGTTTTTGATGTAGTGTTCCATGATTCATTGTTTGCATATAACACCCAGTGCTCCACGCAGAATGTGCCCTCTTTAATACCCATCACCAGGCTAACCCATCTTCTCACCCCCCTCCCCTCTAGAACCCTGTTGTTTTCAGAGTCCATAGTCTCTCATGGTTCGTCTCCCCCTCCAATTCCCCCCCTTCATTCTTCCCTTCCTGCTTTCTTCTTCTTCTTTTTTCTTTTTAACATATAATGTATTATTTGCTTCAGAGGTACAGATCCATGATTCAACAGTCTTGTACACTTCACAGTGCTCACCATAGCAGATACCCTCCCCAATGTCTCTCACCCAGCCACCCCATCCCTCCCACCCCCCACCACTCCAGCAACCCTCAGTTTGTTTCCTGAGATTAAGAATTCCTCATATCAGTGTTAAAGTTCTATTATCCCAAAAAATCTTCAAGTAACAATTTCATTTCTGTGAGATTGTCATGAACTTTTGATGATTCTGTTAGGTTCCCACAGTTAGATTTGGGAGGAGTAAGGTGCATAGCTTGTGACACGCAAATACTGTGATTGTGGCCTGTATCATTTGCAGACCTAGGGACGACTTTGTACTTTCCTTTTCTCTCTGTAATGGTTCTCACTGCCCACAGTTACCTTTGAAAGTAATTGATGCCTAGCTCAACTTCCTCTTTGGAGTATAGACAGGTTTAATCTCAACCTCTTCTT
The DNA here is from genome assembly GCF_003265705.2 of Callorhinus ursinus. Taxonomy (NCBI): domain Eukaryota; kingdom Metazoa; phylum Chordata; class Mammalia; order Carnivora; family Otariidae; genus Callorhinus; species Callorhinus ursinus. The sequence continues at coordinate 54,373,596 of NW_027397069.1, read as the reverse complement.
GCCATATACTCAAATTCTTCATTTAAGCATATCTTATATTACTTTGTTTCTCGCAGGCTGGGACAAACAAAATAATTCTGTGGAAGGCAAGACTCCTTCCTGAGTCATCAACAAGTTTGCATGCAGTTGGTATTGGATGCATGTTTGCTCATTTGAAGTATATTTCATATTTCAAATAGGATAAAGAATTGGATGGGGGGGTCAGTGGTGGGCCTAGCTTGCTTTACATGTAAAGCAGTATCTGTACCTTTGGAGAGTGTATTCATCTCTTACAAATCAACAAATAAGACAGAAAATGAGCAAAGGTCATGAACTCATGATCACAAAAGAACAAGCACAAATCGTTTGCATGAAAAATATTTAACTTGTAATTAAAGAAATAAACATTTAAACAAGCAATTTGTCATAATGCTTCAAGACAAAACTATGTATACACTTTGACCCTCTGTAAGGAAACTTGTATGGAAATGGAGATGGAGTCAAAGCTTTATGATCACAGTGTAATTTTATACTTGGGAATAATTGGAAATAAAAAAATAACCAATGGTAGAAGAATGGTTTTTATAATTATAATTTTATAAATTATTACACATCCATCATGATATATTTCAGCCTATTAAAAGGAATATTTTCAAAAGCTGTTTAGTGATATAGGCTATTTAATGACATTGGAAAAAGGTCACCATTTTGTGTTAAATGAGAAAAGTATAGAATAGTAATTGAGGAAATGAAATGAGATACCGCTATGCAACCTCTTAGAATGCACCCTCACTTCTCCCTCCCCCCAGAAAAAGGAAGGGAGGAAGAAAGAAAAAAATATCAAGTGCTGGCCAGGATACATAGCAACAGGATTCAGATCTTGCTGGTGGGAATGCAAATACAGCCATTTGGAAGACAGTTTGACAGTTTTTTATAAAATTAAACATACCTTTATTATGTGACCTAGCAATCCCACTCCTAGGTTGAAGTTTACTAGCAAGGTAAGAGAGCTCCATTAGCTTCTCTTTATTGCCAGCAATTGGCACCAGTGATTGTGTTTGTTTTAGTTTTAGCCATTATATGGGATATGTAATGGCATCTCATTATGATTTTAGTTTGCATATCCCCAAAGACTATTACATGCTTTTCTCATGAAAAGTGAAATGAAACCTATAATCACTTCTCTGCAGATATTTATAGCAGTTGTATTTGTAATCACCAAAAACTGGAAACAACCCAGCTGTCTCTTAATTGGAGAATGGGTTTTTAAAAAACTGCAGTACATCCATGCAATGTAAAACAAAACAAATCTCTTCCTAGTAGGATGGCATAAATACATGGGGAAATGGACTATGTTATAACTACATACTAAGTTGTAAGGAAAAAAAATAAAATGAGCCATACAGCATTACATTATATAATGGAAATGCACCAGAAAAAATGTGACCACAAAGCAGATGAAAATGGTAATCTAAATATCTAAAAATAAGTGAAGAGAAATTAAGGAAAAGATGACACCCTTGAAAGACATACACAAACCAGAAATAAAAGGAGCTCAGAAATGAGATGACTAGGCTTTACAGGGATGTGAAGTGAGAGCTGACAGAACTCAAGAAAGAATTAGGAGAAAGAAGAATATTTTTAAATGATGATTAAGTGAGAAAGAAAACAAGAGTGACCATACATCCCAGAAAGCAATAAGTGAAATAGATAATAGAAAGGAGGAAATTGAAGAAAATCAAACATTTAAAGGAGTGAAGAGAAAGCAACAAGATAGGCAAAGAGAGCTAAAATGTATATTAAAGAATTCCCAAATGTAAACCAAAGCAAAATGGTGGTGGTTACATAACACTTGAATATACTTTATGCCATTTGGTTGTATACTTGAAAATGGTTAAAATGGCAAATTTTGTTTGTTTTACCACAATAAAAAAAAAACTAGCAATGGCACAGAGAACTATTAGAATCGAATTCAAGAGCACTTAACACTAAATAATGTTTACATATATTGAAAGACATACTGTGAATCTGGGGAATTCAACCCAGAACGGTTAACACTTAAGATGTATTCTGGTAGATTGTTAGATTTTAAAAATAAGGGGAATTTTTTTTTTTTTTTTTTTTTGCTTCCATGGAAACAAAAATCAAGTCCACTTGGAAAGAAAATCAAATTGGATTAGATTTTTTTTTTAGCAACATTTTATGGCAGATAAGAAAAAAACATTTTTTAAGTATCCAAGGAATTAATATTTCCTATCTCACAAAACTAACTTTCAAGAACTCAGGACATCAGCAAACATTTATAAACATGAAACAACTCAAGGAATATTGTTCCTATGACTCCTTCCTGAAGAATATTCTAGAGAACAAATTTCAGACAACCAAGAAATGGCTGGAGAAACTTCAACATCGGGTCAGATGGTAAGCATTGAATAAATTTTATGTAGGGCTAAGGCTTTAAAAGATGGGAGTAATGGTGATAGAATGATATGTGAATATCATTTTGAGACCAAAAATATCAGATGTATTAATAAATGTATGGGCTCAACTTAATGAAAAAGTTTTTCAGATTACTGTATACAAAAGGTACAGCTATAAAAATAAGGGAATTAATGAACAATTTAATAATCAAGGGAAAATCAAAATATATCAGATAAATGCAAATTTTAAAACAGGGTTATCATTTTGGTATCAGACAAGGCAGCATTTAGTTCAAGAAGCACTAAAATAAAGGATATTTTATAAGCTAAGAGCTGCGTTCACAATGAAGATTTTTTTTAAATGTCTATTTACAAAACCACATGAAGTAAAAACTAGAAGGGATGTGACAGACCTCTGTCAAAACAAGTACCATTAAGTACATTGTAAGGTATATCTCTTAGATTTATATCAAAGTTTGAGTCCATTAATGGAGAATACATCTTTTCAAGTGCACAGGGGACAGTTTTAAAAATCTGTTCTATATTAGACCATAAAGAAAACCTCAGTTCCAAAAAATAAAAAATCAAATTTTTGATCACATGCAGTAAAGCTAGAAAATAATTTTTAAAATAATAAATAACTAAAAAACCTGACTTCGGGTGTCTATAGGACTATGGTAATTGTCTAAATGCAGATCTTACCATACATTCTTTAAAAAACCATACAGATCTATAAAGAGTAAATTAAACCACCACCATCCTTGCCTAACAAATATACTTTCAAATTATGGGTATGAGGGAAGTAAACACTGAAATGCAGCAGAGTGAGATCTGGAACTTATGCTAAAGTAGCAAGTAAGGTTGAGACTGTTAAAACAGGAGAGGGAAAGCAGGACCGAGAGTCAGTAGAATGGAGACAAAATAACTCCAGAAAGTGAAAGCCCCACCCTAAGGAGGAAAATACTAAGTTTGAGACCTGTTAGAAGGAAGGGCCTTGAAAGTGCTTGGGACCAAAGAGCAGTCTGAGAAAGGTGTATCGCTTCCGAGATAAGAGGATGACTTGGAAGGGACACCATTTATCTGGAGGCTTGATGGTAAGAGGTAAAAGAGATGGTATCTTTGGGGTAAGAAGGGGTACATGCACCCCGATGCAGCAATGTCCACAATAGCCAAACTATGGAAAGAGCCAAGATGTCCATTGACAGATGAATGGATAAAGAAGATGTGGTATATATACACAATGGAATATTATGCAGCCATCAAAAGGAATGCAGTCTTGCCATTTGCAACAACGTGGATGGAACTGGAGGGTGTTATGCTGAGCGAAATAAGTCAATCAGAGAAAGACTTGTATCATATGACCTCACTGATATGAGGAATTCTTAATCTCAGGAAACTGAGGGTTGCTGGAATGGTGGGGGGTGGGAGGGATGGGGTGGCTGGATGTTACATACTGAGGGAGGGTATGTGCTGGTGAGTGCTGTGAATTGTGTAAGACTGTTGAATCACAGACCTGTACCTCTGAAACAAATAATACATTATATGTTAAAAAAAAAAAAGCAGGAAGGGAAAAATGAAGGGGGGAGAAATCGGAGGGGGAGACGAACCACGAGAGACTGTGGACTCTGAGAAACAAACTGAGGGTTCTAGAGGGGAGGGGGGTGAGGAGATGGGTTAGCCAGGTGATCGGTATTAAAGAGGGCATGTACTGAATGGAGCACTGGGTGTTATACAGAAACAATGAATCATGGAACACTACATCAAAAACTAATGATGTATGGTGATTAACATAACATAATAAAAAAGATGGTAGAAATTAGTGATCTTGGTGAAAAAGAATAGAAGACCCATCAACCACTTTCACCCAAAAAGGAATCATTGGTTTAAAAAACTGTACTTTGGGTGCCTGGGTGGCTCATTCGTTAGCGTCTGCCTTTGGCTCAGGTCATGGTCCCAGGGTCCTGGGATTGAGTCCCACATCGGGCTCCCTGCTTGGTGGGAAGCCTGCTTCTCCCTCTCCCACTCCCTCTGCTTGTGTTCCCTCTCTCACTGTGTCTCTCTCAAATAAATAAAATCTTTTTTAAAAAAAGATTATTTATTTGAGAGAGAGAGAGAATGAGAGAGAGCACGAGAGGGAAGAGGGTCAGAGGGAGAAGCAGACTCCCTGCTGAGCAAGGAGCCTGATGTGGGACTCGAGCCTGGGACTCCAGGATCATGACCTGAGCTGAAGGCAGTCACTTAACCAACTGTGCCACCCAGGCGCCCATAAATAAATAATCTTAAAAAAAAATTAAAAACTGTATTAAACCAATAGAAGGTGCTGTTGAACTAAAAAAATCCAGTAATTTTTCCAAATCCCTCACTCCTGTCTATATGCTCTTGTTATCTGGTTTAGGAAAATTAAAACATTTCAAAATGAGCAGATACTGGCACACAACATCCATATAAAATTACTATAAGTAGGGGCGTCTGGGTGGCTCAGTCAGTTTAGCGTCTGCCTTCAGCTCAGGTCATGATCTCCTGGTCCTGGGATCAAGCCCCTCATCTTCCTGCTCAGCAGGGAGTCTGCTTCTCTCTCTTTCTCTCTCTCTCTCTATCCCCCCCCGCCCCTCCCCACTGCTTGTTCTCTATGTCACAAATGAATAAAAATCTTTTTTAAAAATTGCTATAAATGGAAAACATAAAATGAGAGTCAAAATTCAACTACAGAGCTAAAGAAAACCACAGCATAATACTCCTACCTGAACAAACATTTGCAGAAATAAGGTCTCAAATACAAATTCAGAACCCCAAAATAAATGGACAAAAAGAGGAAGATATGAAAAGTGAATTTACTGAACTCAGGAAGTAAAATAAAAAAAAATCTTTCAAAATGAAGCTAACGTCCAAGATACCTAAGGGAGAATAGATTTACTGAATGTAAGAGATACTGAGGAAAGACTTGCAGATAGCCAAAAGAATGGAAATTAAACAAAGAAAGGTAAAAAGAAAAAATGAATGATACAGACAATATGTAAAAATTAGAGTTCCTAAGAAGAGAAAAAACAATAGCAGAGCTAATATTTAAACTTCAGTCCATGAAAACATTCTGGAAGTAACAGAAGACTCAAATCTACTTTGAAAAAGCTCATTGTGTACTATAAAAGTTGTTCTAGAATGGTCCAATACAAGTCATAAAACTATTGGACATTGAAGATAATGAAAAATTCCTCTGGGCTTCCAGGTGGAGAGAATACATTAGGAACAAATTTCTCAACAGCAACATACAAAACCAAACAAACATGGAACAACATATTTAAAGTCTATGAAATTGTAAGTCAAGGATTTTAGCACTATGACTCCATCCCAGAAAAAAATTAAAACCACGATAAATTCCAATATACTAAAAAAAAATTTACAAGATGAAAAGTGCCATGAGCAAAGCCAAAAGGCCAATGACAAGGTAGGAAGAAATATTTGAACTTCTATCACAAAGAGCTAATCTCCTTAATGAAACTAACCTAGAAGTCAAAGCAAATGACAAGCAACCTAACAGAAAATGGGGCAAAGATACAAGAGTTCACAGAAAAAGAAATGCAGGTGACAGGCATATGAGAAGATGTTTAACTTAAGTCATACAAAGAGAAATACAAATTACAGCTATACTAAAAATTACAGCTACACGCAAGCCTTTCTCACCAAAATCCAAAATTACATAATAATGCTCTGTGGGCTGTGGGGAAACAGGCATTTTGATGCATTGCTGGTAGGGACACAAAAGCACAAAGCTTGAGAGAATTTGGTAGTATCCAACAAAATTAGATATGCATTTACTTTTTGATCAGGCAGCTAACTTCTAGGAATCTGTTCTAAAGACATGACATAAAATATAAACTGGCATTTCTAAAAAGTTACTCATAGCAGCAATACTTGTATTAGCAAAAGATTGGCAACGACCTAAATGCTCATTAATAGGGGACTAGGTAACTAAAGTTCATCCAACAATGGAATAATCTCCATTCCCCTTCCAAGTCACTCTTGCCCCCAGAAATCATAAAAGAAAATGTAGGAAGTCTGCATGTACCAGCAACATTGAATGATCTGCAGAATGTATTATGAAGTGGGAAAAAACCAAAAGCCCATGGAATAATATATACAGTAATCATAGGTAGAAGGAGGGAATGGGAAAGGTGCCAACAATGGAAGAGATAGTTCTCATAATTTATTTATATAGTTTGATCTTTGAATCATGTATGTTTACATATTCAAAAGTTAAATTTAAAAAGTAGAACAAAAAGAAAAATCTAAAAAGGAATGGAAACAAATGTACATAACTATATAGCATTTTGTTGTCCTAACCATACAAGAAAAGGAACAATTTCTAGTAATTCTAGAACCTAGACTTGGGACTGTATTTTCTTAGCAGGGGGTATTCAAAATTATTATTGTTATATTGCTATCTTTAAAGTATTTTATGTATATTGTTGGGCAAAACAAATGTTTTAAAATGTCAATAGTTGTTGAACAAACCACAGAAGTTCATCAAGGCTATAGATTAAGAAAATGTAGTCTGGAAAGTTCTTTGACAGATTGAGCAAAGTGGAAGTGAAGTACAAAAATACACAGGACAGCTACATAACAGTACCTGTTATATGGCACTGGGTCAGGCACTGTATATATATATATATATCATTTGACTCTTGCAGATACCCACTAGGACTCTGATCTCTGATATTTTATTCTTAAGAGGTTCAGAGAGGTTAAGTAATTTGCTTCAGATTAGACAGTTACTGAGTGGGAGGTTGACCTTTAAACCCAGATCTGTGTGATTCCAGAGCGTGTGCTTTTTCTACTACATTATTGCAGGATATACACCAAATATTGAGAAGAAAGAACATCAGGAGCTAAATGTTCTATTTAAACCAGTAGTTGCTGCTCAGAAAATACATAAATATGCAGACCCTAAGTCAGTGGTTTATATTTTCTTCATGCAAGAGCAATGCACTAAAGGAGAGAAGTATAAGTTTTCTCTTATTTCTGATGGGGAAATGTAAACACACATACACATATCTGTATATTGATGTTGGAGATAAAAATTTTACAAAAGTTGCCATTGATTGAAATTAGTAAAAGACCCAAACTAAAAGTATTTCAAAGCAGAAAAGAAAAAAAATCTGGTAGTCATGGGTTTTAATGATGCTGTGAAAAGCAAAAAAAAAAAAAACAAAAAAAAACCCTTCAAAGCTTCCTTTTATGATACTTAAAAGCTCTTCTAAGCTTTGCACAGCCTTTTTATAAAAATTGGCCTTTAAGATACTATTTTAATAAGTCATGTTTCCTCCTGTGGAAGATGAGTGCTGATGGAGATTTTGGGGGTGCTAGGGTTCCCCTCACCCAAGCCACCCCTTCACACTACTACTGGTTTCCCCAGTGATAAAATATTTTCATTCAGTTCAACACTAAAATCTTTCCTAAAAGTTCTGGTGCTTGAAGTAATGGGGGTAGAGGAATTTTTCTGTTTTAATTTGGTTTATCTATATATAATGATGGAAATTTAATTTATAATTCTGTGTACCTGATAACAGTAAGAAAATATATTGGATTTGCTATAAGAATTTAAAAATTAATTTTGAAGCTTTTCTTTTTGTCAGAAGCTGTGTTAATCAGTGACTTTGGTGAAGGCTAAGAAAGTTGAAACAAATTTGCTGATGATATACAACTTCTAAGGTAAGCTAATATAACAACTCAATCAAGAATATAAATGTTCTTGACAGATTCATAGATTACAGTAACACACTAAAATAAAATTATCAGGAATAAATATAATATCCTGATTTAAATTTCACAAAGCAATGGCAGAAATATTAAATAGACTTCCATTTCCAACAGTATGATAGACAAGAGTTCTTGAATCCCTCCCTCCACCAAATATTTAAACACTAGATTCAGTATTTAAAAAACCTTTATTATGAATGGATGAACCTATAAGAAAATAAAGGAAACTTTTGGGGGCTTGAAACAGAACAAATACATCCTGTGGGGTAAGCAAGTGCTGAAGTCACTAAATACTTTGGGGGTATACATGGCTTTCTATTGGCATTAGAAACTTGTGCAGGGAAAGGGATGGGGACTGGGAAAATTCCTTGGGTTCTACAAAGGGTAGGGAGCCTCATCAGAGACCATCTTGGAGAGGCAGACACCTCTGGGTGGAGTTAAAATCTCTCTTACTGGGGTACATGGCTGGCTCAGAAGAGCATGTAACTCCTAATATTGGGGTGGTGAGTTCAAGCCCCACGTTGGGTGTAGAGATTGCTAAAAAAATTAAGTAAACAAAAATAAAGCAAAATCTTTCCTAATTCCTGGTTACCAGCTCACACTCACTTGGATTTGAGGCCTTAGTTTATACCATTTTCCTGGTCCTTAAATGTCTATTTTCACGGTCTCCCACAAATGGAGAATTTTAATTTAAAGTGGACCTGGATCTCACTTTTCAGTACCTGGCAGAAACAATTAAAAATCCTCCGTGGAGGGAGTTAACAACCCAGTTGTCAAAGTATCATTGTTAAAATTCTAACAAATAAGCTCTTACTCATTTTTTAAAAATCACAGAACATGGTTTGTCTCCCTCTCTGATTTCCCTGATTTCTTCCCATTCAGCGATGGGAGGGGGTGAGGGTGGGGTAACTGGATGATGGGTATTAAGGAGGGCATGTGTGGTGGTGAGCACTGGGTATTATACGCAACTAATGAATCACTGAACACTACATCAGAAACTTATGATGTACTGTATGCTGGCTAATTGAACATAATAATAAAAAAATTTTTAAAAAGGCAATGAAGATAACAAAAAAATAAAAATAAAAATAAATCACAGAACATAAGGGAAAAAATGTTATGAACAAAGAGCAGAACCATAAACAACTGAAACAGATCTACAGAGATTTCTGCTGTTAGAAATATCTAATACATAAAATAAGTACTTAATGTTTAATAAATAAAAGAGGGATTCTAAAATATAAATAAAGAGTAATAGCACTTAAAAGTAACCAGGCACATTAAAATAAGAACCAATTAGAATATCAGAAATGAAAATTATAACAGAACTTAAAGATTAAATGGTGTGTTAAACCAGCATATGAGGTACAGTTAAAAAGAGACTACACAGAAGACCATCCATAGAGAAAAAAGTTACTGAAAATAAAAGATTGTGAGATGATCTAATCAAGAGTTCCAAAAAGAAAACATGGAATAAGAATGAGACAATATTCGTACTTGCCTTTAAAATTTTGCCAGGACTGATGAAAGACAACAATTGTCAGATTTAAGGAGCCCAGTGAATCTCAATCAGGGTAAATAAAGAGAAATACATCTTACTGTTGTCCAGCTGTAGAATGCCAAGCATAGAGAAACCAGAAGGAAAATGCTCCTAAAAGGAAGGTATGAAATAAAAGAAGAAAAGGGAATAAAGAAAATGAGTAAATCTAAGCCAACATTGGTGGTGGAAGGAAACAGTAATAATAATATAGTAGTTCTCCCCCGCTTTTTTTTAAGATTTTTATTTTTATACTCTCTATACCCAGCATGGGGCTCAAACTCACAACACCAAGATCAAGAGTTGCATGCTCCACTGACTGAGCCAGCCAGGTACCCCCACAGTAGTTCCCTCTTATCTGTGGTTTCACTTCCATGGTTTCAGTTACCCATGGTCAGCCACAGTCCAAAAGCAAATGGTCCTTCTCTTGATGCAGCATCAGAAGGTCATTAGTGGCATAATAACTACGTCACAATACCTACATCATTCACCTCACTTCATCTGATCATGTAGGCATTTTATTATCTCACATCATTGCAAGAAGAGAAGTGAGTATGGTACAATAAGATATTTTGAGAAAGAAATTCACATAACTTCTTAATTCACATAACTTTTAATGTATTGTTATAATTGTTCTATTTTATTATTCTTATCTCTTACTATGCCTAATTTATTAATTAAACTTTATCATAGGTAGGTAGGTATATATAGAAAAAATATAGTATGTTGGCCCCTGAACGGTCTTAAACTATGTAGGTTCACTTATATGTGGATTTTGTACAGTACAGTAAATGTATTTTCTCTAACTTACGATTTTCTTAGTAACGTTTTTTTCTAGCTCACTTTATTTTAAAGAATACAGTATATAACACCTATAATACATCAAATATGTGTTAATTGACTGTATGTTATCAGGCTTCCAGTCAACAATAGGCTATTCGTAGTTAAGGTTTTGGCAAGTCAAAAGTTATACATGGATTTTTCAATTGCATTCTCCAAGCCCCATGTTGTTCAAGGATATATATATATGTGTGTGTGTATATATGTGTGTGTATATATATATATATACACATGTATATATATATATATATATATATATATATATGAGCTCTCTCTATATAATATATGGTACATATATACAGGGTCCAGTACTGTCTTTGGTTTCAGGCATCCACTGGGGGTATTGGAACATATTCCCCACAGATAACTGGGCATTACTGTAATGTCTAATTTGTGGTTAACAAGCAAGGCAGAACTACAGTATTGTACTGGCCTACAGTGGCATGTAAGTCAGGAGGTATTGGTTGGAATTTCAGTATTCTAAGGTTCATGTGCTGTGTGAATCAAAGTAAAAACATTTCAAATGTAACCAATGAAAGAAGACAAATAAGAGTGTTTTTTTTTTAAGATTTATTTTTAAGTAATCTCTACATCAAACATGGGGCTTGAATTTACAATCCCAAGATGAAGGGTCACATGCTCTACCGACAGAACACCCCTAGAGTGTTTCTTTTTTAAACTAGAGAAGGAAAACAATGAAATGAGGGAAAAGGAAAAAACAAAAAACAAATGAACAGAAGACAGGAAATAAGTACTCATTTTTTGTCTTCTTTTACTCAGCTTAGTTATTTTGAGATTCATCTATGTTGGTGAGTGTATCAGTAGTTTATTCCTTTGTATTGCTGAGTAATATGTCATTTTATGGATATACCACAATTCATTTATTTATTCATTCACTTATGGATGAAAATGGACTTTTCCAATTTTAAGCTACTGCAGATAAAGATACCATGTATATTCATGTATAAGTCTTTATATGGACATATGCTTTCTTTTTTCTTGATAAATACCTAGGAGTGGAATAGTTGCCTCATATGGTAGGTGGGTATTTTACATTTTAAGAAGCTGCCAGGTTTTTCCAAAGTGATTATCAACAGGAAGATGAATAACCAAGTTATGGTATATCTGTATAGTGGACTACTACTGAGCTGTATTCCTAATAAAATGGATGAATCTCAGAACAATTACAATACATAAAAGAAGCCAGACAAAAAAGAATACACGTTATTTGATTCCACTTATTAAAAATTCTAGAAAATGTAACTCACTTATAGTGGTAGAACGCATATCAAATGTGGTAGATGCAGCAAAGGATCCTATGAAAACGAAGGGAACAGATATGACATTCTAAATATTGAAGAACAGGATTTATTAATTAGGACTAAACTATGTAATAACATTAGGCAAAGATAGCCTCAGGCAGCTATCTCTACACTAACCTCCTTCTATATAGCAGAAATACACTGGCCCCCTGGTACCAGACAGCTTTCCTACATTGTACTTGAATCGGCCTTGCCAAGTTTAACCTTTTCCTCTCACCATATGTTCGAGTGGCTAACCAGTGTCTCTTCTGAATGATGCATTCATCTTTTAAAATAGATATGTTAACAGTTTCAGTTAGGCTATAACCAAGTTATGCAGGCCTGGAAGCCATTTTGTCTCTTTAGGTAATGTTATACATATCCACTGATTTTCCGTGGTAAATGTTACAGTTAAATTTGTAGTATTCAGATTATATATAGTATTTCCACATTATTTGAGTTACCTTACTCTCTTCTCCCCCTATCTCTTTGGACCATGAAAAAACCTATCTTACTTCATATCAGTTAGCAGCATGAGATAGGGCATGTCTAGTTTAGTACAAATTTCTAAATCTGTAACTAAATTTAAATTAATATCATAGGGGCACCTGGGTGGCTCAGTCAGTGAAGTGTCTGCCTCTTGATCTTAGCTCAGATCTTGATCTCAGAGTCATGAGTTCAAGCCCCATGTTGGCCTCCATGCTCGGTGGGGGGCCTACTTAAAAAACATTAATATCATAGATGTAAATAAACTGCGGGCCAATTAAAAAGAAAATAAGCATTACAGCCAGTAGCATATTTATCAACTTTGTGGGCAACTAGTAGCTTGCTCAGCTTTAGAGTTTAAAAAAAAAAACACTAAGGGCGCCTGGGTGGCTCAGTTGGTTAAGCGACTGCCTTCGGCTCAGGTCATGATCCTGGAGTCCCGGGATTGAGTTCCGCATGGCCTCCCTGCTCAGTGGGGAGTCTGCTCCCTCTGGCCCTCCCCCCTCTCATATACACTCTCTCTCTCATTCTTGCTCTCTCAAATAAATAAATAAACAAATCTTTAAAAAAAATTTAAAAATTTAAGAGCATTTTATAGTTTAATAATTGTATAAGACTTTTTGTACAAACGAATGTTAGTAAAACCAAAATGTAAGAAACAAAAAGATTAGGAGAAATATTTGAGCTAAGTAACAAAGATTAATATTTATAAGAAATTTAAAGAGCTTATTAAATTTTATAACAGAAATCTCAGTATTCTGGTAGATAAATGAAATACCAGTGTGAACTTAAAGTTCTCATAAGAAGAAATTCTTGTATGGTGATTAATATAATAAAATTAAAAAAAAGAAGAAATTCAAAAACAAACACAAAGGGGAATGCTCAATCTCACAAGTGATCAAACAAATGCAAATTAAAACTATGAGAGAACATTTTATATCTCTCTAAATGAGCGAGGATTCAGAAAGGTAGTTGGAGATGGTGAGGTTTGTGTGAATTTCATGGTATATTCATGCTAGCAGCATTTTTAATTAGCATAATACTTTCAGAAATCACTTATATATACCAAGGTCCTCAAATTGTATATTTTGACTGAGTAGAACTGTATGTGGGACTTTGTCCTGAAAAAATAACCCAAATAAGGAGGGGAAAAATGCAAGAAAAATTTTTGACAGGATTGATCATAAGAGCCTAAATGTCAGCATTGGTGGGTAAAGTAAATTACTATAGGTTAATACTGTGGCGTTAAAAAGGGTAACTTTTCCCAAAATATCTGTATAGAAACATGGTTAATGTTTTATATCGTCAGCAAAACAAGTTGGCAAAATTTTATACTGTTGCTACAGTTATGTGAAATGTATGTATATATACGATAAAGTTTTAGGAAATATTCTGAAATAAAAATAGCTTTTGTGTTAACAGGTTGAGATTTTGTGTGTGTTACTGTCCCTAAATTTTTATTTTTATATTTTTATTTTATTTTATTTTAAAGATTTATTTATTTATTTACTTATTTATTTGTCATAGAGAGAGAGAGCATGAGCGGGGAGGAGAGGCAGAGGCAGAGGGAGAAGCAGGCTCCCTGCTGAGCAGGGAGCCTATGTGGGACTTGAGCTCAGGACCCTGAGATCATGACCTGAGCCAAAGGCAGACACTTAATCAACTGAGCCACGCAGGCGTCCCTGTCCCTAAGTTTTCAAAAATGAATTTTCAGTGGGAAAAATATACTACTTAAAAGAATTAAGTAAATGAATACTTACTAACTTAGAACTGTGGGTTATATAATTTTCTTAGAATTAATTGAAGTCCTGAGTTAAATTAATTCTCAGATATTTAAGAGTTTTAAAATGAAATCACACTTTGCCTGTTCTAGTTTTCTATCACTAGTATATAAGAATGTCATTGATTTGATTGGGGTCGGTGCTTTATTTTGTTAATTTGCTGAGCAAATTGTATTTAAATAAAGGCGCTTGTTTATTTGAGTTATCATCAAGCCACATGAGATATTTACCTTAATTTGGTTAAGTGCATGTCTAGTTAGAGAGCTAAAAGTCCTCTCTTCAGGGTTTTTGAATTATTTTTATCTCAGTAATTAGAACTAAATTCCGTGTTATAAATGTTTTGCATGGTTTCATATCACAGAAACCATGTTAATGTAATGCAGGTCGTAACTTAGTTCTTCTTATGGGAGGCTGGGGTTGATTCAGACATGAATCTATCATTTTCCAAATAGATAACTTGGGTCCAGAGAATTGAATATGTATGTGAGCTATAGTTGAAAGGGCTGTGAAACAGAATGAAACTTATGTGTATAGACAGTTTAACCACACAAATTGTTCTGTTAGTTGTAATACAGAACGTTTCAAAGGGAAGTTTGACAAGTTATCTTTAGGGGCTCGAATTCTAAAAAAGCTTTGTTTTTTTTAAATTGACATATAACATATTAGTTTTAGGTATATAATATAATGATTTGATGTTTGTATATATTACAAAATCATCACCACAGTAATTCTAGTTAACATCCAGCGCCACAGATAGTTAACAAAAAATTTTTTTCTTGTTGTGATGCCTTTTAAGATTTACTCTTTTAACAACTTTCAAATATGCAATACAGTATTAACTATAGTTGCCATGCTGTATATTGCATCCTCATGACTTATTTTATAACTAGATGCTTCTACTTTTGATTCCCTTCACCCATTTTGTGTTTCCCCCATCCCCTGCCTCTGGCAACCACCAATCTGTTCTCTTATCTGTGAGCTTGGTTTTGTTTTATTTTTTTAATTCCACATATAAGTGAGAATAATCTCTGCCTGACTTATGTCACTTAGCCTAATGCCCTCACGTTCTACCCATGTTGTTGCAAATGGCAACATTTTATTCTTTTTTATGAATAGTATCCTATTATGATATGTAGATAGATATGTAGATATAGATATAGATCACATCTTCTTTATTCATTCTTCCATCAATAGGCGCTTAGGTTGTTTCTGTATCTTGGCTATTGTAAATAATGCTACAATGACCATGAGGTTGCATTTTTTTTTTTTTCAAATTGGTGTTTTCATTCCCTTGGATAAATACCCAGAAGTGGAATTGCTGTGTCATATGGTAGTTCTATTTATGATTTTTTAAAGAAATGTCCATACTGTTTTCCATAGTGACTGCACCAATTTACATTCCTACTGACAGTGCATAAAGGTTTCTATTTCTCTACATTCTTGCCAATGGTTATTTCTTGCCTTTTTGATGATAGCCATTCTAAAAGATGTGAGGTGATATCTCATTGTGGTTTTGATTTGCATTTTCCTGATGATTAATGATGTGGAGTATCTTCCTATGTGTCTGTTGGCTATCTGTATGTCTTTTTTTTTTTAAGATTTAATTATTTATTTGAGAGAGGAAGAGAGAGAGCAGGGGAAGGAGCAGTGGAAGAGGGACAAACAGACTCCATGCTGAGTGTGGAGCCTGACACAGAGCTCGATCCCACGATCATGACCCGAGCCGAAATCAAGAGTTGGATGCATAACCAACTGAGCCACCCAGATTCCCCTGAGTGTCTTCTTTTGAAAAATATCTATTCGGATCCTCTCTCCATTTTTTTTTAAGTAGGCTCCATGCCCAAACTGGAGCCCAACGGGGGGCTTGAACTCACAGCCCCAAGATCAAGACCTGAGCTGAGAGAAAGAGTTTGATGCTTAACTAACTGAGCCACCCAGGCACCCCTGTTCATTTTTTAATTGGCTTGTTTGTTTTTTTGCTATTGAGTTGAATGAGTTTTTTATATATTTTGGTTTTAACCCCTTGTCAGATATAAAAAGTTTTAAAATTATAGCTAAGAGGGGCTTAGGACATTCAAAGAAAAAAATAGAACCTTTTTTTTTTTTAAGATTTTATTTATTTGAGAGAGAGACAGAGAGAGAGAACAAGCAGGGGAGAGGGAGAAGCAGGCTCCCCGCTGAGCGGGGAACCTGACGCAGGGCTTGATCCCAGGACCCTGGATCATGACCTGAGCTGAAGGCAGATGCTTAACCGACTGAGCCACCCAAGCACCCCAAAAAATAGAACTTTTTAGTGGAGAAACATGTCTCTTTGAGAACACTGAATATTTAATAAAAGAATTAAATGATGACCCTAAATGACCTTTATCTTGCCTTAACATACCACCACTCTATTTTGCAATAAAAGTATATTTCAAATCTGAATTATGCTTTTGAAATAAAAAATCTGAAAGTGTTATGAGTTTAGTTGTAATTATATCTGTAACTCTATTTTTTCATAATTTTTTCCTCATATCATTTTTACCCTTTGCTAAGTAATTTAGAACCAGAGCTACAGATCACATTCTTAACTCAAAATTGGCTTTCTTGTGATGCTGGAATTGCAATAAATCTATGACTTAATTTAATAGTAATTACTCCCATCTTTAATTTATACCATGCTGCCTTTCTAGGTATTCTGACTCTCAGAGGCTTAAGGTAGGAGAAACCGAGGCAAGAAGCTACAGATTGTTGGCCAAAGGAATGATAGCAAGACACTGTAGTTTAGATGAAGAGAAATACTGAAAACTGAACTAGGAACTGATGTCCAGAACAAAGTGGGTGATGGTGTGTGACATATGACCAGTAATGCCTCACCTTAAAGACATGGGAGGAAGAGAATGAATAAATAGTTGGGCAGAAGAGTGGTCTTTAAGGCCAAATCACCATGTAATTTATATTAAGAAAATTATGAGAAATGGGCACAGAGACTTACTTAAAGGATATGTGTGGCATTATTAATGACCGAAAAAGGAAGCAATCTAAACCACCTATAATAATAGTAGCTTTATTAAATATGATACATTTCTTTAGTGGAATGGTGTGCATCCATTAAGATGCAGACTTCATAATGAGAGGCAGAATGAATTATGGGGAGATTTATTTTAACAGGACTGTTTTCTGGGTAGAATTGTATCTTGCAGCATTCAGAAGAATTGATAATGTAGTTGAAAGTACCAGCATGGTACCTGGGACATAGAAAACACTTGGGAAATGTCAGTTACTTTGGGATGTTGGGTAAGAACTCAAGAACTGGATTTATTGTCAAGTGTGTCTCAAGGGACTTAAAAAAGGAAAAGACTTGGAGAATGGTGGGAAGCCCAGGCAGCCTCAGTCTTGGACTAAGTGGATAGGCACACAGATCCCTGGCTACTTCAGATAAATGGAGGCCCTTTATATTTTAGCAAGTTGGAGGGGAGGGGTGACAGAGGAAGTATGAGGAAAGAAGAAAGAGAACTGAACATTAAATTTTACACATTACCCTTGATGCTGTGTATGGATGCTGGTATATCCAAATATCAACATAGTGCATGTATTTTCCAGTTTAAGAGAATTTGCAAAATCTTCTGTTGTATAAAATGGTTATATTCATGACACTGTGTGTATTTCATTACATGAATAT
Source organism: Callorhinus ursinus (assembly GCF_003265705.2). Taxonomy (NCBI): domain Eukaryota; kingdom Metazoa; phylum Chordata; class Mammalia; order Carnivora; family Otariidae; genus Callorhinus; species Callorhinus ursinus. The sequence continues at coordinate 54,355,837 of NW_027397069.1, read as the reverse complement.
CAAAAACTTTAAAGTATTGTTATTTGGGTTTTTTAACTCTATATTTGGCATTTAATAATTTATGGCTTATTTAATATTATCAACTGCTTATATCTGAAAAGTTACGAGGAACATTTTAAAATATTATTTTCATCCCTCTATTTATCAATAGAAGCAGAAATACTTTGGGGAGGAAAAATTTGTGAAAAATGATTTTTTCCATGAAATATCCAAGGCTCTTTTTTCCCCTTAACTGAATCACAGATGTTGCTATCTTATAGAAATACAATTTGCATCTAATTTACTAAGTAGCGAAGAAAGAAAATAGATTTTAAGAAATAAGAGAAAATAGATGTTGGGCTGCATGCTCCCGGCAGGTCTTGGCTACAGGGGAAGTGGGGGAGGGGCTGGGTCAGGCCTTGTGGCCACAGGGTTTTTCTCTCCCTTCTCCCCAGCAGACACTGCTGGTGGTGCACCAGCACTCCCCGAAACTTCACCCATCTCATGTTGTGAAATGGAACCTTTGAAACTCAGGTGTGGCATCAACAGAGTAAAATACAGCAGCCCTAGTCAGGAATAACAGGAATACATGTATACTCTTCCTAGCTCAACACAGAAAAAGACAAAAGGAAGAGAGAGGAGATGTGTCCACAAGAACAGACCCAGGTGCTATGAAGAAAAAAAGTGTATCAGAGAAATGAGGAAAATGATTGGCATTTCAGTTCTTTTTCCTCTCTCTTACTACGGAACCTGACTGTCCTTCAGTCATTCCTCACCTACGAAGAATTCTCACAGGCTTCTCGTCTAGAAACCCAGAAGAGTCCAAAACGTTAGATTTCTACTAACATTTGTTGCTAGAAATGCCAAATGACTTGTGGTGTCCTAGGAGAGTCATGAGATAATATGATAGTAGGGTGTGGAACCAGTGCAGATTAAGATCAAGCAACTTTCTAAAAGAGGCAGCTATAACTAAGAGAATTATTAAGTGATAACTACTATAAATGGAAAATGAAAAAAAAAAGTATTCGTTAGACAGTTATCACCATTTAGTACAGCCAGTCACCCAGCAAAAACATTCAGCCCACTAGGCAGTTGTGTGATATCTCAGAATAAATCCCATGTACTTGCTGTCAAAAAAGGAGAAAATATATCCAAAATATGAAGAATTGTGAGGATATTATTTTATAACAGTGCACAATTAGCAATGTTGAGCAGATATGAACATAGAATTAATGAATAACAATGAAAATAAAAGAAGTCTAAATAAAGAACTTTGATTTGTGGGAGGGAAAGAATTCCTTTTTATTGTCAGAGAAATGGTTATTAAAAATAACTTTTAAAGCAATATTCATGCCAAAATTCTTGATAATTCTTGATTGTGGGAGTTGACCAAAAATGAATTAAAACTATTCATGAACTCATCTATTCAGAAAATATCTGTGGTGCACATATCTTCACAAAACAATCTCTTCTAGTAAGGAGATGTTTTTAAATATAAAAGATCAAAATTACAGTAATTTTGAAATCACAATTAACCAAATGTTATTTCAAATATAATGCTGTACAAAACCAAATAGCTGATATTAGTAGAAATGCCATAGGATCTGAACCCTGGTGATACCACCGACAAGCTGGCATCCAAGTCAAGCTTTTTAACCTTTCAGTTTCAGTTTTTTTATCTGAATCTGCTATAGTAATAACATTTGTTTTATATTTCTTATCTGTAAAGTGGAGCTACTATGATAATATTTCCTTCATGTTCTTTTCAAGGCTTTTGTAAAGAACATCTATATGAACATTCTTTGATATTATAAAATGCTATATAATGATATTAATTTCAAGGTTTTTGTTTAAATTTCTATCAACTTAAAAACAACTTTGCAAACATCCAAGGGAGCCATTTAATTTCTGAAATTTAGGAATATATATTCAAAAAGCATAGTTGTGATCACTAATTTATATATCTTTACTATGTTTTTTACTTAACTTTTGTGGCAGAGTATTGTCTATGCAAAAGTCATACCAAACCTCCCACTTTCATGACTTCTTCTCATGATTGAGGCTGAAAAATGCCAGATACTCATTTTTTCTAGGCTCCTTTGCACTTGGGGGGAGCCATTTTAGCCTTTTCAGGCCAGTGAGATGTAGAAGTTTATTGGAGGATTTCCTGAACAATGTTTCCTGTATGTTTTTCTCTTAACCATGGTTTTTTTCTCCCTTTTTCCTAGCTTTCTTTCCCATTTCCTTTTCTTTCTTCTTTCGTTCCAGTCTTCATGTTTTTGCTAAAACATTTCCCCTTACTGGAAATATCTTCCCCCTCTTTCTATCTTACTATCCAAATCCTAGTACTTTTCAAAGTGCATCTAAATTCCCATTTTCTCTCCTGACTAGGTAATATCTATATTCTAGCTTATGATACTTGGTCCCTTGATTATTTCCTCTTCCTTTTACATTTTCTTCAGTCTTTATATTCTCGTGTAATTATTTTGTACAGATAACTAGGTTGTTGTGTTTTTTTCTCCCAAGAGTTGTAAGCTCCTTGAAGGCAGGTCCTTTGTCACAGACTGCTTTTGAATTCTTTAGAGAGCGTGGTACTACAGTAGGCTTGTAAAAATACCAATAAAAAATTGTTAAATGTAATTGCATAGTGGAGAATTAGGCTATAATGTGTAGTTAGTTTGAAAACCAGTTGCATGTCTAAGTCTTTAGAATTATTGATATAACACTATTGAAAACAGTGACAACTTTTGTATATGTTTATCAGCTATGAAAAGCCAAGATCTTTCTTTAAAATGAAAAAAAGTTTATTACTATTAGATGATCATTTTATAGCTTCTTTCAAAGGAGAACTAGTGTTGTGATTTTCAGATCCTATTTTATGCTTACATTATCCCTGAATAAGTTTTGAAAATATTATAAAATAGGAAAGAAAAAAATGAAGCAGCATCAACCTGACTGTCTGCATATAGAGAAATGGTTAAATAAATTGTGGTGCACCAATATTAAGGAAACACCATGCAGCAGCTTCTTAAGAAGAATGAAGTCGTTCTGCTAAATCTGGCATGTAAGGAAACCAGGATCTACTATTAAGAAACAAAAATAACTTATAAAGCAGAATGTATGGTATGAAACCAGTTTTTAAAACCATGTATTATTTAATCCTGGAGTCCTGGGATCGAGTCCCGCTTCGGGCTCCCTGCTCGGCGGGGAGTCTGCTTCTCCCTCTGACCCTCCCCCCCTCATGCGCTCTCTCTCTGTCTCTCATTCTCTCTCTCAAATAAATAAATAAAATCTTAAAAAAAAATAAAATAAAACCATGTATTATTTAAACAAATCATGTCTGTGTTTGGAAAAAAATGAAAGAACTAAACTGTTAACAGTGGTTAACTTTGGGGAGTGGAATTAGAGAAGAGGAAGGCAGGAGATTTTTCAAACAATAGAGAAGCATGTAAAATAGATTTTTTTTCTACAATGAGCATTATTTTGAAATCAAAATGCAAAAAGATACATTTTAAAAGAATCAGTAAAGCAAGAAAAGTAAACGCTTGTTTTGTAAAACAAGATGCAATTTTGTGTTTGCATTTATTAAAGATTCTTTTCTTTGATTAATAGTTATGAATAGATTTGTAATTATTTTTCCTACTCCAGATCATGTTTTGTATGTCTTCAGAGTTATGGTAATGGAATCCAACTATAATTACTGAACTAATTTTATAGATATTTTTCCATTCGATAAAGTACCTGAATATGTTTTACTATAAATGCTATGTGTTTATTTGCCATAAATGGCCGTGTTTGAATCTGAAAATTAAATATCTTGTCTAAAAGTACTTTCCATTATTAACATGCTTCATAAGCACGTAGAAAGAGATACTTTGAGACTAGTTTCCCTTGACATTTTATTTGTTTTTTTACATTTTTTATTTAAATTCAATTAATTAATATATAATGTATTATTGGTTTCAGAGGTACAGGCCTGTGATTCATCAGTCTTATACCAGGGCTCATTACATCACATACCCTCCTTAATGTCCATCACCCAGTTACCCCATCCCTCCACCCCCTCCCCTCTAGCAACCGTCAGTTTGGTTCCTATGATTAAGAGTCTCTTACGGTTTGTCTCCCTCTCTGGTTTCATCTTGTTTTATTTTTTCCTCTCTTCCCCCATGATCCTCTGTTTTGTTTCTTAAATTCCACATATCAGTGAGATCATATGATAATTGTCTTTCTTTGATTGACTTACTTCACTTAGCATAATACCCTCTAGTTCCATCCATGTCATTGCAAATGGCAAGATTTCTTTCTTTTTTTTTTTTTTTTTTTGATGGCTGGTCCCTTGACATTTTAAACTGAGTAATTTAATTTATAACTCAAGGTTTTCTGTCCTTTTACTCAGTCTACTTCTTTCTTTGTCCTTTCTGTGTTCTTTTTAGATCCCGTTTTTCTTCTTGGCTCCAGAGCACCAGCTCACAAATTGTACTTTTAAAGATTTATAACAGGTTTATAATGTGATTTTCTAACATAACATTTTTGTTAGCTCTGATTTCAATAATTTGTAGAAAAGTGAGAGTTTGTAAAAACTTGGAAAACTGGAAGATGACATACTTTATAAGGGGAAATGTGTATTAGCTCTCAACAGGGTGGGGTGGTTCTTTTATTAAAAGATATATTGTGTTCTTACCTCATTCAAGCAAGAAGTTTTCACGGAAGTATCAACTATGGAGAAAACAGAAATCAGATCCAGCAAAGAAGGGCAGAGAAACATGAGAATTATTACCATCTAACAGTGGTTATAGCACTAAGCCCATTTTTGTTGGTTATGATGCTGGTTATATATTGCATCTTAGGATTCCATTAATTCTTTCTTACCTCATCCTTTGTTATTTCTTAAATTGAGAAGTTGGAAGAAAATCATAGCCTGCATTTCACTTAGTGTGGTTATATTTTTTGGAAAGATGTGGAATTATAACTATTAAATTTAGAATTTGGTATACATGAATTATAGCCTTTAGCTTTTATTCTTACTATATTTATATGTTTTTTTATAAGATCAATTTTTACTCTGCTCAAAGACACATTGTATTACTCTACCCTCATTCTCTTCTGATGACCTTGAGTCCTTTTCTGAGAAGATCAAAGCAAATTTGTGCTCCCTAATGCCATTTGTCTTTACTTTTGACAGTTTCTTTATTCAAACTTTTATCTTTCCTTCTTATTTTAGAAAAACATGTATCATTCTTCTTGGATATTAAACTTTTCGCTTACATTCTTGGTCCTTTCTTCCATCATGAGCTCAAGAATCTCACCCTATCGATTATCCCCTTCTCATCTTGCATCTCCCTCGTATCTGTCCCACTCAATCTACTGAGAATTCGAAGTTTAAAAAATAAAAAGAAAAAGCAAACAAAACCCCCTTTCTTTAGCCCTTCAAGTTCTCCTTCCATTCCTTATCAGACACTAGTATTATATACTTGTGCCTCCAATCCTTAACCTCTTACATTCCTAATTTTGTCCTTGACTTTTGTGTGTCTTGGCACTACTAAGACTCCAACCTCTCATCCAGTCTTCTAGGCATGGTAATTGAGCCATGCTACCTGGATCAGAGCTAATATTACCAGTTTCCCAAGGAAGACTGCCTTGGAGTGCTCTGCCTGCTTTATGCTTACTGTATTGCGGTATGCTCTGGTGGTCCCAGCCTGGCTTTGGTCTCTCTATCAGCCTGTGTCTTTTAGAATTTTAGGGGAATATGAATTCTTAAGAGATCCCTTTCCTTGTTTTTAGTGGTTTTCTGAAGATCATTTTTCCCCTAATACTTTTGCTTTTTAAGAATTGAAAGAGGGTCTTAGAAGTTAGATGATAGGTTTAGGCAGGAGGTTCATCCCTACTCTGCTGCATTTGGTATTGTTGAACACTCCACGTTTTTGAAGTTCTCTTCTTTTGGTCATAGGGATCGTATATTTTTCTGGTTCTTCTTTTCCTCTCTAACTACCGTTTCTTTAGTCACTACTTTTTCTCTCTAACTACCGTTTCTTTAGTCACTACTTTTTCTCTCTCTCCCTGTAGGTGCTCCCTAAAGTTTTGTCCTTGGTTCTCTTTTGGTCTCTTTTGTATTCCATTGGCAGAATGGGTGACCCCCAAATATATTGCTCTGGTTCTGTTTTCTCTCCAAGTTCTAGTTCTGTATGTTCAAGTGCCTATAAGCATCTATATCCAGAAGCCTTGCTGGCACTTCAAACTCGTTACATATCAAACAACTGGTTATTTTATAAAATTTTTTTTCCTCCTGTGGTCCATATTTCTTTTAAGATCTTACCAGTCTACTCTTTCACATGGAAAACAAGGAAACTCACTGTCATCTTAACTCTTTTCTTAATTACCATTTACATTTATTCAGTTACCAAACCTATTGTCTCTGATACTCATATTCCTCTCATTCCCCTGCTAAGTTACCTTCACTGTCATCCTGGACTACTACAGTTGCCTTTGATTTCATCACCTACTGTTTCTCTGCTCTTTTGATTCTTCTTAAGGACCACCAAATTCATGGTCATGAAATAGAATTTTGATCACATCATGGCTCCTCTTTGCCCACAAATTAACAGTTAAAATTCATTAGCCTACTATTAAAGGCTCTCCATAATTTGACTCCAACCTGTTTTTCCTTTTTTTTTACTACTACCATTCACATACCATTTGCATCTGATAAACTAAACTGTTTGTTATTTACATCTTGCACTTCCTAATCCTCTCTGTTCCTATTTCCACATGACCAAATCATACACATCATTCACAACTGAGTTCCAGTGCCACCTTCTCTATGAAACATTCTCTGATTCTTTAAGATATACATATTTTTTGGTTCATCTGAATTTTTATGGTATTTCATTGGTCTTTTCCTTTGTGATTCATAACTTTTTGTCTTACACTATAGTTATTTTTGGTACATGTCTTATATCCCCTATTAGAATATAAATTCCTTTTTCCGACCTATATCCTCATAGACCGTATTGCCCTCAGATGGTTGGATGAATGAATCCCGTACATTTTGTTTTAAAGATTTTATTTTTAAGTAGTCTGTACACCCAGCATGGGGCTTGAACTCAAAACCCTAAGATCAAGAGTCACGTGCTCTACCCACTGAGCCAGCCAGGTGCCCTGAACCTTTAAATGATAGAAAGCTGTTAACAGAGCCTTGCCATTATAAAGTATATAGGGCTATTTCATTTAGTTGTATGGTTTGTGTACTGTCCAAAGACTCCTGCCAAGGGAGTGAGTAGGGCCTGAAATCCAGCTCACATTCCCCCTTCCCCATACCAAAATATGTGCCAGGCTGGTGCAGGGCTGCATCTGCCTGGAGGGTGGGTTACTTGTTCTTTACACGAAGGTTCTATTTGCTTGTTAATCTATGCATCTGCTTGACTGCAGCTGTCCTTTTTCTGACTCTTTCCAAAGCATCATATAAGCTAAAAGCAACCCTGAAAGTACTGACGATATTAATTGAAGTTCATTATGGAAACTACTTTGTGTCACGTAGAAACTACCCAAAAATTATTTGTTGAAATAAAAGTTATGGATTAATTGAATATGAAATAAAGCATTATTATAGAGCATCTCCTTGGTAATTTACTATTAATTTCAAATTTACCCTTCTAGAACATTTGAGATTGCTTGTAATTTTTTACTGAGGTCAGTTGGCTAATATTTATTGGTCCCGTTTCCCTTGTCACCACTTCAACTATATCTTTTGGTTAGGATAATTTGATATGAGGTAGACATTTTTTTTTGCCTTGTTCCTTTAGTGCTGTTGTGGTAGAGCCAATGATAGTGGCTTCTGGAAGTTTTTGTAGTTTGATTTGAGGGTTAAGTCATAGACAAAAAAGAGTTTATTTTTTAAACCCATTCCATTTTACTACTTTTCTAGTTTAGTAATTTGTCTAGTTATTTACTTAATGTGTCTTTGTAATATAAAATTTCCATAAACCTGTGAGAGATAGGTGGAATATTCCTACCTAAATATATAGAACAAAGCTTAGAGATGTTAATTGACTTGGGCACAAGGCAAGCAAATAATGAAGCTAGGCTAAAATCCAGGATTTCTGTATTATCCCTATCCCATGCTTTTCTAAAATGCTGCATCCAAAATTGTTTTAGTGGAATTATTTTGGTGTGGTACGTATATAAGGCAAATTAAAAAGTCCTTAAACACATAGTTAATGGCTTATTGGTATGTGGGTATGTGTGTCTGAGCACCTAGTATTGCACTTTGTATCTACTAAGTGTTTAATAAATAAGGTTGATGACACACTGCTTGTGAGTCCTCCAGTGGATCTGTCTCATTCCAGAGTAGTGACAGGGCAACCACAAGTGGACTGATATATTTTCAATATGTGCTAGAATTTTTATTATATGAGTAGAGAAATGTCTAACATTTAGTGCTTAATTAAATGCCAGCCACATATGTATATTACTTCACTTGACCCTCACAACTGGTCCTGGAACTGTATATTGTTATCTCCAATTTAAATATAAAATACTTATACACAATCAGTTTTCATTCAAATCTAGGTCTGCCTAATACCAAAGAGACTATGACCTAATACCAAAGAGACTGCCTAATACCAAAGAGACTAGCCGCTTGATATTTGAAGAATATTCAGAATAGCTTATCACATAAAGGCCTTCGGAGGCTATATATCTATGTCTATTTATTGCTAGATAGATAGAGCTGTAGATTATACTATCCTAGCATTAGGGAAACAAAGCAGTCCCTCCTTGAACTGGTATAGGAGATCTTAATGCTGGGGCTAAATATTGCAGGTGCTACTTCAGCTCAGTACCAGCAGGGGGCCAGAGTGGTGCTGGAAAAGTGAGAAGAGCCATGACATTCTCAGCTTTAAGAGATTACTCTGGTGTTTTGGAAATAGAGCCAGTAGGAGGAAGGATGTCTCCTAATTTTTGTTATTCAGCTTCCTCCTTCCTAAAAAAAAAAAAAAGAACAGGAGATGGGCAACACAGTAGTGAAAGTGAAAGAGAAACCAGAATAATTGAGTTTGTTATCTTGTTGAGGTTAATTAGAAGACCTTTTAAAGATTTCCGAATTTGGCCAAGGATTAGCAGTTAGTGTACAATTAGAAATGTGGGTGTGGTTTTTAAGAAATCTTTATTATTATTGAAGTATAGTTGACATAACAGCGTTATATTAGTTTCAAGTGCACAACAGGAAATGTGTTTTCCATTCTGTCAATTAAACTGAGATTTCTGTGCAATCTCTAAAGCATTTCTCTTATAGCATTTCTTCTATATTCTGCTTTTATGAAAGCAGTTTGAATATCTTTAAACAACTTGCAAGGCCACAATGTCAATAATGTTCAAAATGGAAATTATGAGAAGGAAGAACTAGAGATATCTATGGTGTATGGGTAGCATGACAAGCTACTAAAGACTTTAAACAGATTCTTTGCTTTGGGGCTCCTTTATTGGTTATCAAAGGCTAAAGCCTATTAAAGAATAAATCAAATGTAATTTCTGGGCTACCTGAAGGTGTAGTTGTGATGCTTTGTATTTATATTGTGGTCTTTGGGAATGGAGAAAAACATAGAAAGAAAAGTGTGAATGAGAAGTGAAGAAAAGAAGTGAGGTTAAGACAGAGATAAATGCCACTAAAAAAACCAAAGATCTGTAGTTACTCAAATTAACAAAATTGCAGCAATAGGTATACAGTACGTTTTAGCGTACTCTAACACATACATATCTATATGCATATACATATACATGCATTTTATAATGGTAAAAGTAATAGTCATTTCCTCTATAACACTTGTTTTGAAACAAATGTGTTCCAACATGATTGATATATTAGGGAGCAATTTGAGCATGATACACATTTCTTGTTTGCTTTATGCAAAAACCACCCTGCTAAACCAAGCCACATAGGAATACACACAATGTACACATGCACACACTTCAGACACCTACCAGCAACCTCAGTGTACCACGTGTTATGAGTCCTATCCATCCACATTTGGTATTAAAACTTTCCAGCTGATTTCAGATAACCCTATTTTCAGTATTTCAAAATAACTCACAAGCTTCAGTTCTTCTAACACCCACCTTCATTAGCAAGTGCCCAGTCTTTTTCAAGGTACAGTGTCATATTTATTGTAGCATTTATGTACTTTTTAACCACTTAACATATGTAAAACTACTGTTTTTTTTTAACTCTATTTATTTATTTTGACAGAGAGAGAGAGAGAGACAGTGAGAGAGTGAACACAAGCAGAGGGAGAGGGAGAAGCAGGCTTCCCGCTGAGCAGGGAGCCCGATGCGGGGCTCGATCCCAGGACCCTGGGACTATGACCTGAGCCAAAGACAGATGCTTAACGACTGAGCCACCCAGGCGCCCCATAAAACTACTATTTTTATTGGGTTCCTACCTTTTCTAAAAAAAGTCTCTGATGAAATTTTTGAAAAAAAATTTTTTTTAAAGATTTTATTTATTTATTTGACAGAGAGGGACACAGCGAGAGAGGGAACGCAAGCAGGGGGAACGAGAGAGGGAGAATCAAGGCTTGAGACACAAGGCTCAATCCCAGGACCCTGGGATCATGACCCGAGCCGAAGGCAGACGCCTAACGACTGAGCCACCCAGGCGCCCCTTTGATGAAATTTTTGAATATTGAATTCCAACCCCACTGTTCCTTGCTTTTTATCTCTCTAGTGTGATCACAGGCCCAAGCTAAATTATTATGAGCAAAAGCAGGGAGGCAGAAAGTTGAGAAAGATATGAAAGAACCTAGGAGAAGATACAATAAGAAGGTATGAAAGAGGGGCGCCTGGGTGGCTCAGATGGTTAAGCGTCTGCCTTCGGCTCAGGTCATGATCCCAGAGTCCTGGGTTCGAGTCCCACATCGGGCTCCCTGCTCCTTGGGAGCCTGCTTCTCCCTTTGCCTCTCTCTCTCTCTCTCTCTGTCTCTCATGAATAAATAAATAAATAAATCTTAAAAAAAAAAAAGAAGGTATGAAAGATATGATTAGAAAGAAAAGATATGATTGGAACCTAGGAGAAGCCTGAAGACCCAAGCATCTTTTACTACTCCCTTGGGCAAAGGTAATGGCCAACCCCAGAATGCAAAGCAGTCTATTGGGATGCATGCTAGTTTTAAGGGGGAAGGTTTACCCTCATTTGTTTGGAAGAAGCAGTTTGACCTGGGGGCTTGAGTAATGGACAGAGCACTGAAGCCAGTTAGAGAAAAAATCACAGTAACAAGTCCAGATTCACCAATTTCTGACTTTGGTTAGTAGAAAGCAAGAAGCAAAATGATTAAAGTCAAAGAAAATCTAAGACAGTTGTATTGTCAAAAATATTCAAGTCTGGGGCGCCTGGGTGGCTCAGTTGGTTAAGCAACTGCCCTCGGCTCAGGTCATGATCCTGGAGTCCCGGGATCGAGTCCCACATCAGGCTTCCTGCTCAGCGAGGAGCCTGCTTCTCCCTCTGACCCTCCCCCCTCTCATGTGCTCTCTCTCTCTTTCTCTCTCTCTCTCTCATTCTCACTCTCTCAAAATAAATAAATAAAAATCTAAAAATATTCAAGTCTAAGAAATAAAGACTTATATGATTTCCCATTCCCTGGAAACTCCCATTCTCCTGCATGTGATTCCAAAACAAGTGGACTGCTTCAGCAGGAAAGCTCCCAGTCAGGAACCATCTGCAATGACCTTCTCAGTATGATTTTGGGGTTGATAGGGGAGATTCTCCCAGAGATTAGAGATTAGAATCAGGGGCAATCAATTTAGTAACTAAAGAACTCATTTCCCTTCCCAGACAGGGAAGCTTACTCTTCCTGTCCAGCAAAGTATCATATGTATTATGAATTGATGTTTCTTTACCTCCCTTTTTTCATGCAGGTGTTTTTATTGCCGGTGTCTCTTTTTCTACTTTGCCTTGTTTATTAGATGTCTTGGTGTGGGGGGATTAAATTTATAATTGAGCCATAGGATGATAGACCTTAAGGAGCTGCTTCAAACTTGATTGAGAAGCATATACTCAACGGAGATATTGGAGCTGGAGGCAGTGAACAAGTTTGAGCAAGGGTGAGTACACTGTTTGGAAACCTTGCCCAATGTTAGTCAGGGCCATCGTTGAAAGTATAGATGTAGGAAAAGGGTAGGTGTGGATGCTGAGCAACCAGGTTGAACTTTTTTATGGAATGGTTTTATATAATACACAAATGTAACTGAGTGAATCCAACTACATATGCTTTGAAGTTCAATCATAATGCAAAATAATCTCACCCAACATTTCACTTAATGACTCTTGCCTTGAAGTTGCTCTTTCATAGTGAGATTCTCACTTTGCTTTACAGACCTGTCAATCTCTTTGCAGTAATGCTACACACTCAGAAGCCAAGCTGGTTAATAAGTGTACCCCATTCTTATGCATATGGTTATTAACAGTTGGTTACCTGAACTAGCAGCACCAAAGTCATTTTTCAGGTTTGATGTAGCTATTGAAAGAGAGGCCCAAGGGCTTCGCTTCTTTTGAGATCATGGGGACCAAGGCCATGTAATCTGTGCCACCATAGAGGAAGAGCCCAACTATGAATGAAGGAAGCACCAAAGAAGGCAATGCAAGGGGCTCCAATGACATTGTTTAAGCGTGGGCTGAAGTTAGCTTTGATCCAGGGTCTCTCAGCCTTGGTACTGTTGACATTTTGGGCTGGATAATTCTTTGTTAGGAGAGAGGATGTTCTCTGATTTTAAGATGTTCAGTAGCATCTCTGGCCTCTCCCCACTAAATGCTTCCCCAGCTGATAACCACTGATCTAACCCTAGGTTCTTTGGTTATATGATCCTTAAGTTCTGTTTTTGCTAAACTTATGTGCATTGGGTCTTTCACTTGCAGTCCGATTGTTTGTTAACTTTCTCCTATGGCTTCTCTATGTAAATAAAAACAAATGTATTCATTAAACATAAACAACTCTCTAAAACCAATAAAGTAAAATTAGCAATAATTTAGTCCAATAGATGCCACTAAATTGCCAATAAAGCATAAAAACATATATTTGTGTTTAGTATTTTACATGTTAGGATCTTGATATTTTTGAACATGATAAACCAGTTTTTATGTCAATTATTGTTACTGTTGACAGTAAACTTTTTAAACCACCAATGTGTTATTTTGACGGACTAATCAATTTTTTAAAAAGATTTTATTTATTGGGATGCCTAGGTGGCTCAGTCAGTGAAGCATCTGCCTTAGGCTCAGGTCATGGTCTCGGGGTCCTGGGATCAAGCTCTACATTGGGCTCTCTGCTCAGAGGGGAGTCTGTTTCTCCCTCTCCCTTTGTTGCTCCCCCTACTTGTGCTTTCTCTGTGTGTGTGTGCCAAATAAATAAATAAAATCTTTATTTTTATTAAATCTTTATTTTTAAAAGATTTTATTTATTTATTTGACACAGAGAGAGAGCATGGGGGAGGGGCAGAGGGAGAGAGAGAAGCAGACTCCCTGCCAAGCAAGGAGCTCTACTGGGGCTTGATCCCAGGATCCCAGCGTCCCAGGATCATGACCTGAGCCAAGGGCAGACACTTAACCAACTGAGCCACCCAGGAGCCCCTTGATGGACTAATCAATTTAATAATGTGCCTTAAAAAATTCTGTAACTAGTTACAATACTTAGAACTAGTGAAGTGATGCAGTATTTCAAGATGGAATCTAAGTGTTAGGGTACTCAATAATGTCAATATGACTGCTAAGGTGGAGGAGGTAATTTGGAATTCTGCATAGTTATACTATCACACATAGTGATAAATAATTTTTTCCACCACATTTTTGTATTTGAATTACTGTAGAATCATTGCTTATTAGTGTACCATGATGTCATTGGCCACAGCTTGATCTATATGTATCATTTACATTTTTAACTTTCTTCTGTGCTTTCTCAAGCAGACAGCTCCATGGAACTACATTACTTAAGGGTTGTTAAAGTCTCCATCTAATAATAAAACATTAAAATCTCATTCTATGGAAATTTCTCAATTGTGAATTAACAATGTAAAATAGAAGTTTTGATTTTGCAACAGGTAAACTAATTTAACATTTTGACGTTAGAACTCTCTAATGTAATGGTAGTCATGTATGCTTACCAGTACCTTACAAGTTAAATTAGCAGTTAACTGCCAAGAATTATTTAAACTTCATTTATTAGTTTTATTGTTAGAAATTTTGGCATTGTTATTTTGAATCTATATTAGATATATTGAAAGACAAACACATCATTGTGTTAATGTGAACCAAAATTTTTATGTAAGAGAAAATGAATATAAATTTTAAAAAAAGTATAGAGTCGAAATTCTGTAATGATAAATTAGAATTGAAATATCAGTATAAACTAATGACTTTTTAAAACTTATTTGCTACCTTTGATCACTGAAAGGTCTGGAAGCAGTGACATGTCAGTAGCAGTGAGTATGCCTGGGTACCCAAACCTCACTAAAAAGCACTAGGGCTCCCTGAGAAATGACTTATTCCAGATCTGGGACAGAGTAAATACAAAGTGAGGCTGGGACATTCTGTTGAACTAGAAAGCAATAAAAATTCAAAGATTAATGAAATTCTATCAAAAGGATGCAAGAAGTATCTTGAAAGGACTTCCACTGTCCAAATCTGGGAACATTTGCACAATTATTACAGATACCTCTTATATATCATTGCATATCCTCTAGGATTCACTTTTCTCATTTCAGCTGTGTGCAAACTCTTGTGTAGGCATAACCATACACTGCTTCATTTCCTGCTGTTCTGTAAGCCCCTTGCTTTTTGCAGTGTCCATAGGGAAGACTCACACATGTGCAACCTGGAAGTACAGAGGAGTTAAACTCAAGTGTTAGGGGAATAAATGACCTTTTGGGAAAGCCTTTGATCAATGGAAAATGAAGCCAGTGGGTAAATTTTTCTCCTCCCTTTTCTCCTCCCACCTTAGTGGTGGTCCTGAAATGTAGCTTAAAGGGCTTCTAAGAGGCTCAATCTGACAGATTAAACAGGTGGCCAGCTTGGTAATGTATTGTCATATTGGCTCTCCCTCCTTTGCTTTATTCCGCTTGTCCCTCACTCCTGCTCATTGTAATTGGATTACTTTTATTGTATTTTTTTTAAAGATTTTATTTATTTACTTGACAGAGAGAAACACAGTGAGAGAGGGAACACAAGCAGGGGGAGTGGGAGAGGGAGAAGCAGGCTTCCCGCCAAGCAGGGAGCCCGATGCGGGGCTCAGTCCCAGGACTCTGGGATCATGACCTGAGCCGAAGGCAGACGCTTAACGACTGAGCCACCCAGGTGCCCCGTAATTGGATTACTTTTAAAAATAATATTCCATAAGGCTTTTGCTTCAGATCCAACTTTTTTGGGGAACCCAAGCTAGAAGGATGGCATCAAAAAGAATAATGCCTGTAATTTATTGAAACATTGAATATATAAAGATTTATGAACCATTTTGAATGATATTCAAAAGCAGAGAAAGACTTACCAAAAATAATCTTTTATTTGCCATCATTGGAAGAGAATGTTACCAGCTGTTACTCTCAAAATTGGTAATTAAAGGAAGCCATTATCATTCTTTTTCAATTAGAAGTCTAGTTGAGGAGAAGCTCTTCTCTACAAAACAAGTCAGCCAATATAGCAGAAAGAAGAACAGAATTTTTTAAATGACCAGTTTTTAACCCCTGATGAAATGATTGATTTAGGCAAGGATCATCAGTGAAGACTAAAATTCTTGGAGGAAGCGTTGGTGGAAAACTGCATATTTGCATGTTATGAACGATCACTCTATACCTTACTAGCTAGTCAAAAAGGAAAACAAGTCTTCTCAATAAATAAATTTGCTTTTAGTACCTTAACTCATAGAAATAGCTTATTTATTATTTATTATTTAAAAGGCTTATTGTATTTTCCTGGTTTTTTTCATGCCTAGTAATTTTTGACTGCATGCCAGACATTATGAGTTTTATGCTGTGTGCTAGATTTCTAAAAATGCCTTTAGATATTTTTGAATTCTACTCTAGGAGGCAGTTAATTTATTTGGAAAGAATTTTATCCTTTCTGGACTTAATTTGTAAAGTCTATAAGGAAGGACCAGACAACTTTTAATCTAGGGCTAATTTGGTCTCACTGCTAAGGCAGTATCTTTCAGAGTATTCAACCCAGTTTCCCATATATTATGAGATTTCTTCACTCTGGCTGTTGGGAACAAGAACTATTTCCAGTCCTGTGTGAATACTGCGAATTCTTCAGCCTGATTCCTTTGGTTCTTTTCCTGTCTTTGGAGTTTTCTCACAGATATGCTAATCAGTTCTCAGATGAAGAATTGAAGAGACTCCTCTGCTGATCTCTGGGACGCTTTGCAACTCTCCCCTCTGGTAGTCCGCCCTGTGAATTTTAGTCAGATTGGCCTTCTTGAATTCTCAACCTTGTCTCTTTAACTCAGGAAGACTGCTACGCTCTGTTTGGACTCCCCTTCCTGCTCTGCAGCCTGGGGCAATAATCACCTTTTTTCCCTTTTCTCAGGGATTATTGGGCTGAGCTGCTTGGTGTCCAGTGTCTAAAAACCATTGTTTTATATATTTTGCCCAGTTTTTAAGTTATGTAAAACAGAAGAGTAAATTCAGTCCCTATTACTTCATCATATCCTGAAACAGACTACAATCCACTATAATTGTACTTTTTAATTTTTCTTTTCAAATAATTTTTAGAAGAAGGTACTTTTAAATTTTCAAGTATTAATAGGGTTGGTTAAAGCATATTTGCTTATATATTAAATATTTTAAAAATAACTTTTAGTTTTCTCATCTTGTTTTCAGAGGATGAAGCTTGTACCATTCCCCTTTGGAAATTTATTGATTTTTTTTTTTTTGTGGGTTAATATATGGTCACTTTTTGTGATTTATTTGCATGCATTTAAAAAAGTGGTGTTTGGTAGAAATCAAATATAAACACATACAATCATGTGTCATCAGTCTTAGTGTATATTTTGAATACCTTGTCTTTATTTTGTGCCTTAGAATCATAGATTGATAATAACGTCTTCCAGTGTTAAAGTGACTTAAAAAAAATTAACCTCGTAGTTATTCTAAGCACCATCCTTACTAATTCTGAATTTCTTCAGGTATATCAGAACACTTTGAGTATAATCTTGGACTCAGGAAGATACAAGGCGCTTACTACTAATCACCCCCTGGTGATTTAAGATAATATCTGTTTAATATTTATTTTAAGTAGGAAATAAAACTCTAAGTTTTACGGAACTACAAATTAAAGGAATAATTGGCAGACTAATTTCTAGTCTTCTTTGGTGCCTATTTCTTAGGTGTTAAGAATTAAATTACCTTATAATATATTTAAGTTTTAAAAGTCTACTTTAGGGGCACCTGGGTGGCTTAGTCATTTAAGCACCTGACTCATGATTTAGGCTCAGGTCACGATCTTGGATTGTGAGATGACCCCTCATCCGGCTCCCAGCTCTGGGCTCCGGCGCGGTGTGGAGTCTGCTTGAGATTCCACTTGAGATTCCCTCTGCCCCTCTCCCCCCACCTCATGATCTCTCTCCCTCTCTCTCTCTCAGTAAATAAATAAAATCTTTAAAAATAAATAAATAAAAGTCACTTTAAATGAACCACCTTAAGTACATATTTTTAAATAAATATATGTGTATATTAGGGAATATATATTAAACACATGATATATAGATTAAGAAATAAAGCCCAGCTTTATTTATTTGCTTATTTTTCTTAAGGGTAGTAACCAATTATTTATAGATTTTTGCCTTGCACTTTATTTAAGCTTATATTCTTAGGGATGCTTTAGTTCTGCAGAGAATAAGACTAAAACATAATAGGTCTAACTTCTATCAGTTCTGTAATTGAGAGATCTGTCATCAGAAGAGGAGCCTGAGAATTTTGATTGGAAATAGATAGTGGGAGACTGAGAACCTGAAAGTCTTTGGGGCTATGGGACTGGAACAGAAAGCTGTAAAGCAGGCTCTGACCAGCATTCTCACAGGGTCAGCATGTATTCCAAGCTGAGTACATTGCCTCCTAATTCCAGAGAATTCTACAAATGCCATCTAAGCCTGTCGTCACCAACCATCCCACTCAGTTTTCTACCTAATTCCTCATTCTCAAATTTTTCAGAGATCCATAATTTTAAGATATTTTGCTTTATAATTAATTATACATGTGTAATAATGAAAAAAGTTTTTTTAATACTCCTAAGCCTTTTAAATTCTCACTGAAGAGGTATTATGCATCCTGACCAATGTTTGTGTGTGTGTATGTGGAGAGAGGAGGACTTCTAAACAAAGTAATCATATTTGGTTTGCACATAAATAGTATAAGCTGCTCTACTTGATATTTTTGGTGTCAGTATTTTTCTATGTTCTTTGTAATTTTCCCTTTTATAACTGCAAATGTTGGATCTAAGTTTCAAAATATGCCATATTTTAAAATACATTAAACTTTCACACACTTAAATTATAAATACTTTAATTTTAAAATCTTGCTTTTTAAAATCTGAAGATTAAATTCATGGTACTTAAATATTTCCTTGCTACATTTTTATTATGATTGGAAATCAGCATCTTCTGAGAAACTAACATATTAGTAAATGAAGCCATTATTATCACTATCAACACACCTTTGTTAGAAACTTTTATTTACATTTTTAAAAAGCATTGTCAGGCCATTTTAATCTGTGGACCAAACTCCATACATGAGCAACTGTAGGACTGAGAGGGAAAAATACGGTGAGAAGAATATTGTGTTTATCCCTAGACGTTTTTGGGGGGGAGGGAGAAAGATTTCCAGTTTGCCTCAGCTTAATTGCTTTACACACATTCTTGTGACGCACAGTTGGGAGGGAGGAAGAAAAAGAGGGAGCTGTTACTGTGTGGTATGTATCTAAAAGAGAGCGTTTGAGAGGGAGAGGAGAAAGCAGAAGCAAGCTGGTCTGACCAGAAACAGAACTGCCTGTGACAGATTAAGAGACAGGCAAGGCTTGGAATCTGAGAGCAAGCAAAGAGAGTGGAAATTTACAGCTGCCCTGTGCGAGTGTTCAAGTGATCATTTTCTGCTAACGTTTTCCCGGTGGTAACTGTTACTCTTCAAAGAGAGAGAAAAAGTCAAGACGGGATTGTGGAAACTCCTCTCTGCAGCAGTTTGGTAACAGGAGGCACCGTCTGTTAAACAGAAGATAAAACTACTTCATGTAAAGTGCTTTGAGCCCAAGAGAGAGCTGTCTTCAGCACCTCACCATGTGTCTACTTTTTGTTGCTTAAACAAGCTTGGACATTTCTATAACATTCGGTAAGTATCAGCCAGGTTATCTATCCCAGTTCATAGAAATGGAATTAATATGGTAAACTTCAGTTTTCATTGAGGTTTTATAGTTATTGCTTATATATTCATTTTAAATCATGTTGTTACCTTGTTTCTTTGTGCATGATGAATTGCTGTTACTAGGAGAGGTTTAAAAAAAACAACAACTACAAAACAATACTTCTCTGTTGCCTAAGGCACTTGAACCATTACCAACTATTCTGTCCATGGAATATCTTATTTTGGAAATGGGTTTTTATTTACAAAGAATTTCCAAAAATAAAATAGTGGCAGTATACTATTTTTCATGTTTCCTTTTCAAAGGCATGAAAATTCAAAAGTTACCTCTGTCTATTGTCAGATTTAAAATTATCGTTGTGATGTTTGGTATTCTCAATTATTATAAGTTATACCATTCTCTCATAATTCAAATAGAAGTGTTAATGAAACCATTAATTAAAAGGACATATAATTTAAACATTGAATGCTTCTGTTAGATCCAATAAGTGACACATGATTTTTTCAAAGTTCTGTAATGAATATAAAAATTAGATAATTTACATATCAAATTTACCATTTGATACAAAATGAATGTACATGGATTTCAAATTAAGGATTCAAACAGTTATTTTGTTCTTATAGCTGATACCAGGCTCTCATATAACCTTGTTTTTCTGCTAAAGAACTGTTATAGCCAGATGCATATATGTATGCAAGCAATACAGCAGAGAAAAGAAAAATAAACTTGTAAAATATGTATTCACATTCCAAGAGAAACTTGATTTGTATAGTATTAACAAAGGACATTGTATACTAATTTTTTATGTCTTTTTAAAGGCATCAGTGGAAGACACACAATCATTCCTCTGTGGGAGGAGGGAAATATATATTGTTAGCTGCTAAACTGAGTCACTGCATAGAGATGTACCATTCTAAGCAGTTTCTAATTTACTCTCTGCCAGCATAAAAAAATATGTCCTTAGTTAGTGATTCAAGTGAATCCTTTAAGCAGAACAACTTAACTGAAATGAAAACTTCAAGAGAGTGTCAGTAAACATATCGAAAGGGTTTATACCCTGGACATAATATATAAAATGGCTGTATTTCCTCTATGTGTACAGAAGCCTGTAGAACAGGTTTTGTTTTGTGGGTTTTTTTGTTTTTTTTTTTTAATGCCTTTCACCTATGTATAAGAAGAAACTCAGCTGGTCTTGGGAAAGCTTTTCCAGACCAATATCTTACACTTAAAGTCAAAAGTAAATAAAATAAAGATAATATCACAAGACAACTTTTCTTCTTTGCAGAAGTTCCTATACTCGGTCTTAGACCAATGGAAGATTTGCACACAGCTTCACAATTATCTGAATAATTTTCTTATTTTAAACTATTAAGTCATTGGTATTACCTTAGTGGTGGCATCATTTCTTAAGCCCATAGGAATGTAAATATGACAGTAAAGAATAAGTCATTCCCAGTTTACAAATGTTTTGTACTTCAGAGGTTATTGTGAGTGGGTGGTTGGGAATTTGGGACCTATCTTCCCTGGAAAATAATTTAACAAATGATTGTTTGACTTTTATTATAGCCAAAGAATTATTTTAGTCACACTATAGAAAAACCATTGCCACCCTGAAAAATAGTAGGAAACCAATTCTAGTAACGAAACCAAGTGTAAAAACAATTATGTTGAATAAAACATTTTTATTTATCCTAGACATTAATGCTTGAAGAAAAGCAAATTTAATGAGATGGATGGGTTTTTGGAAGGATGCTTATAAACAGGATTTCTAGGTACTTTAAAGAGCTTCCAAGGTTGATTGCACACCCTGTATGAGATCTAATCTCATGTTACAATTCGTGATTTTTATTTTCCTTGCTCTAGGCCTATTTCTAGCCATTGCTTTTATGTTTATCACCCATTTCTGAAGTCTAGTCCAGTGGCACATAAGTAGGTACCTAATAAATAGTTACTAGATGAGGACTAAACTTTTTCTTTGGTTCAGAAAAGCAGAAACTGAGTCATTTTTCTGAGATGTCCAAAAAAGGAAAGGGGTTTAGGGGCACGTGGTTTTGATTATGAGAAAGATACGGATTGACTGAATTGTGAGACACAAACAAAGCAATAGAAGTGCAGAATCGGCCTAACTATTAAGAGAAAAAGGGAAGACCTTGGTATGACTTGGTGGCATCCCAAATGAGCAGGGATGGTGATGAAGGAGGCAGTTTACAAGCTTGGTATCTTGAGTACATGCGACATTCTGAAGTAAGGTGTCAACTTTATGTATTTGCATAAGTGTGCTCAGACCCATATGAAGAAATGTGGCCTATTTGGAAAACTGAAATTAGGTCTATCTAAATTAAGTTTAGTTACAGTGGTCCTAAAAATTTCTCTAAAGTACTCTAGTACAAAATGTAAAAGTTGGTAATGTAATAAACATATGTAATGAAATAGTAGAATGAATGCAGAGTACACTTATACTAGATGATTTTTAGTGGCAGAAAAACTTCCATTTGATCAAGAAATACGTTTTGTTCTATTTCAAAACTATAATCCTTGTCTTAATAACAAGAACAATATCTAACCAAAATTTGATGACTCTTATGTATAATATGTATGTGCTTATAGGAAAGACTAAAAAAAAAAGTGAATTTTGTGCTTCCTTTGATAATTCTGTTGTGAAGAATAACCATTTGTGAATTTCAGTGATATCTGATG
Organism: Callorhinus ursinus; assembly: GCF_003265705.2. Taxonomy (NCBI): domain Eukaryota; kingdom Metazoa; phylum Chordata; class Mammalia; order Carnivora; family Otariidae; genus Callorhinus; species Callorhinus ursinus. The sequence goes on along the minus strand of NW_027397069.1, from coordinate 54,333,780 downwards.
CTTTGATTACAGTACTGGTTTTTGAGAACACTGACCTAGCTTCAGACCTCTGCTATAAATTGAGATTGTGAAATTCTAATCTAGAATTATCACTCATTGACAATCACTAATAGTTAGTAGATGTAGAAAATTTTAGCTCTGACAAGTGACTGGAGCTGTCAGCAGAATCACTATGAACCTAATGAATGGAGTTACTGGTGATTTTTCCTGGAATAGTAGTCTAGTATTATTTATAATTATAATTATGTAATTATTTATGTCTAGTATTATTTATAACAACAAATAAATTAGCAGTTGTATGTCTTCCTAACTTCATGTACTAATTCTATTTTTAAATTATTTCACTAGTTACAATACATTAGAATTCAGGAGTAGTTCCCAAGGACATGGGTTTCTCTTCTTATAAAAGAGTTTTTATTCCAATGTAAGTCTTACCGAGGCTTCCAGATGAATGACGATGCATTAAAACTTCTCACAAGTTTTCTATTTCTATGTAAATTGTCCATTTTTAGTAAAGATCTCCTTCACACTGTATTAATAAAACTGATAAAAACAAAATCATTCTTAGTCATTTTGAACTAAGAAAAAGAATGATCAGCGAAAGTCCTTATTTATACTTTATTGTCTACAGATTTTCACTCATTTCTATAGGTTTTCTAGTGAAATATTTAATTGTGGTGCCTTCTAATTATATTTAGCATATGTATTTAAAAATAGAATCATTGGGGTGCCTGGGTGGCTCAGTTGTTAAATGGCTGCCTTTAGCTCAGGTCATGGTCTCAGGGTCCTGGGATCGAGCCCCATATCCAGCTCCCTACTCAGTAGTGAGTCTGCTTCTCTCTCTGCTGCTCACTCGCTCGCACTCTCTCTCTCTCTCAAATAAATAAATAAAATCTTAAAAAAAATAGAATCATTAAAGGATAGAAGACATTGATTGGATGATACTTTGACATATATGCTCTATAACGGATTTGGTGTCATAACATGTATAACTAGAATAATGTGCTTTGTAATTTATTATCTCTGTGAAGGCATTTCTAAATTCTGACATTGTCAGTGGGGGGAGAGGTGACTACTTGGATATCGCAAATATGGTAGAACCTGTAGGTATACTTTTTCAGTTTTAAAATATACCTTAAATCAAATGCACCCCTTTATTTATTTATTTATTTATTTATTTATTTATTTATTTATTTAAAGATTTTACTTATTTATTTGACAGAGAGAAACACAGTGAGAGAGGGAACACAAGCAGGGGGAGTGGGAGAGGGAGAAGCAGGCTCCCCACTGAGGAGGGAGCCCGATGCGGGGCTCCATCCCAGGACCCTGGGATCATGACCTGAGCCGAAGGCAGACGCTTGATGACTGAGCCACCCAGGCACCCCTAAATGCACCCATTTAAAGAGAATAGTTTAATGAATATTGACAAATATATACACTAATGTAACCTGCATTTCATTAGTTTTTTAAAAATGAATCTTACAGGCCCAATTATCTGCCACAGATGCACTTTGATTATATCATTTCTATCTGTGAGCTCTATTTGGAATGCAGATAAAAGAATGGTGTTTCCTGAACTTTTGTGATTTTTTTTAATGTAGTGCTAAGTTTATTTTAATTTTTTTTAGTTTAAGAGAAGGTACTTATGCCTTAAGTTTAAATTAGCAAGCTCCAAGAAAATTTTGGAAATGTTCCTCTCTCATTCATTGTTGATTGTAAAATAAACTTATGTGGAAGGGAAGAAGGCTCATTTTTGAGTTGGGTTTGTTACAGTGAGTTAGAAGTTTGGTTACTTTTTTTTTTTTTAAAGATTTTATTTATTTATTTGACAGAGAGAGACACAGTGAGAGAGGGAACACAAGCAGGGGGAGTGGGGGAGGGAGAAGCAGGCTTTCTGCTGAGCAGGACCCCAGGACCCCGGGATCATGACCTGAGCTGAAGGCAGATGCTTAACTACTGAGCCACCCAGGCACCCCCAAGTTTGGTTACTTTTTATAGTTTTACCTATGGAAATCTTGAGATTTTTCTTGGCTTCAGAGATAAATTTCTCACTCTCTTAAACTTTTGTGGGAAACCTTTGAAATTAGAACTATTTTTGAACAGTACAATTGGAGGTTAAACATAAAGGCCTGGAAATACTCATTAGCCATTTAGAGATAGACATTTATTTTCTTTAAATATTTTAAGAAATAAAAACAAGGGAATTGAATGTCCCAAATGACCTTTTCTCCTAGCTTCCCTTTTCCTCTTCCCCTATAAACACTCCTCTGCACTTATGTCACTGAACATATTCAGATGACTCACTCGAGTGATTGAATTTGGGCCATCTTTAATGACGCTCACACATAAGTTAGGAATATGAAATATTTTACTGTGTATTAGAAAAGGGAATGCTGCCAAAATCTACTACAAAGTCTACGGGGCCTGAGTTCCCTGGGAGCAGAGCTGAATTATTTTTTTTTTGGCTTTCTCTCCAGATTCTGAGCCAAGTTCTACTCTTTATGAAATTTCATAGCCAAAGTAACAGAAATCATATTTGTTTGACTAATGCTTTGAAAAGACATGGTGATCAGATATTCCACAGTTTGAACTTTAAACACAGTTGTTTAGTCATTAAAAATATTTATGAGAAGGTGTTTCCATTATAAAAGCATTTGCATGGCCTATTAAACAAAGTTCAGAAAAAAAAAACCCAGAAAATTTGAAGGAAAAAGAAAGTTTAGCATCCATAAGCCAATTACCAAGAGACAATCACCATTAACTTTTGTAAATTATTTTTTCTATGCATAGGTTTTGTGTACTTGTGTTTTGTTTGCTTTTAAATAGTTTTATAGTATGGAGTAATGTTTTTAACAACATTTCCATTTTATTTCACATTCTTTGCAAACATTTTCATAGCCAAAGACTGCATTTCATCAAATCTAAGAAGCCATTGGCTCTAAGTCATATACTTTGTATAGCACTAAGAAAGAAAGAAAAAACTTGCTAACTAAGGTAAAATACCCTCAGTTGTAAGAAACACCTAAATTTCAGGGATGGTAAAATGTTTTTAAAAATGTTACAAAGATGGGCACCTGGGTGGCTCAGTTGGTTAAGCGACTGCCTTCGGCTCAGGTCATGATCTTGGAGTCCCGGGATCGAGTCCCACATCGGGCTCCCTGCTCAGCAGGGAGTCTGCTTCTCCCTCTGACCCTCTCCCCTCTCATGCTCTCTCTCTATCTCATTCTGCCTCTCAAATAAATAAGTAAAAAATCTTAAAAAAAAACTTATTTATTAAAAAAAATGTTACAAAGATAACCCTTATTTTAGTTTATTTTGTTGAGACAGATTGCCAGAAACAAGAATTACTACTAAATCAAAGGTTGTGAACATTTAAGGGTTCTGGATCCATATTCTAAATTAATGTCCAAGTAATATTCCCACTAGTATAAGCCAGAGGGAATGGAATCAGGGAGATGTACCAAGGGGGTTGCTTCGGTTGTTTTTTGTGTTTTGGCCTGGGTGGTAAATACACAGGAACTTGTTATGCTGTTCTCTATTTCTTCTATATGCCCCATATATTTTTGTTTTTGTTTTTGTTTTTTTTTAAAGATTTTATTTATTTGAGAGAGAGAGAATGAGAGATAGAGAGCACGAGAGGGAAGAGGGTCAGAGGGAGAAGCAGACTTCCTGCTGAGCAGGGAGCCCGATGTGGGACTCGATCCCGGGACTCCGGGATCATGACCTGAGCCGAAGGCAGTCGCTTAACCAAGTGAGCCACCCAGGCACCCTGCCCCATATATTTTAATTAAATTAAAATACCTAAGGGAAAAGTCCTATTGAAGCATTTTGATTAACTTGATGGTGTCACAATCCACTTGTGAGCCAACTGCTGTAGCCAGGGCAGTGGAAGGAATACTCTGGCTATGCCTGGGTCATGTTCCCACCCTTTGGGTGGGGTGGGATGGGAAGTAGAGCAGACAAGTCTATCACGATGAGAAACAGGGACCAAATAGCTACCAGAGATATTCTTTTTCTTTTACTTTTCTGATTCAGTTAATTTCTGCTTCTATAATGCTATTATTTCCATCCTTCTTTTCTTGGAGACTTTTGGGTGGTTTCCTTTTTAACTTGAATTCTTACTTATTTTTATTCCCTATGAATTAATGATAATTGTAGATTCTCACCCTCCCACATGTCCTACCAACAATATCAAGGCTTCCTTTCAAGAATTATTTCTGATTTTTAGCATTTATTTTTTGAACTCTTGTGGGTTTGATTCCATCTCTTCTTTTTATAAAATTTTTAGTAAGCATACATAATCTGTTTACACATAAATATGTTGGCTATAGATTCAATTATGAGGCTATAGACTCTCTTTCAGAACTCTGTAGGTTTTCTCTTTGTTCTGATGACATTTAGTTTTATGGAAGTTCAAAGGCAACTTGATTTTTATCCTTTGTTGTTGTTAAGGTCATTTTGTAGGAATGAGCTTTGACAGTATAATGTTTGTTTCTTTTAAAAGCCACAAGACATTGAATTTAGGGGGGTCGCCATTAATCTCAACTAGAAGAGCTCTTTAAGTGACTAGGTTTAGATCTTTTTTCTGCTTAAGCTGTTACATCTCTGTTGCTTCTGCTTCATTTTTTAGATTTTTCATTCTTGTTGGCTTCCTCCACCTCCTCCCATTGTTGTGATGCCTGTTTTTATAGGATAACTTTATCTTTTCCATATCTCTGTAATATAAATATTTATAGGTGCTCAGTAAATATTTTTTGAATGAATAAATGTAGCCTGATTTATTTTTTTACCTTTCAGTTATTCTTAGTCAATTTTCCATGGGGTCATTTCTGCTCTATGAAGATTTGGATTACCGTGCTGTATTTGGGGTGTTATCTGTGTATGTGTGTATATGTATTGGTTTTTGATCTTTTATCTGGGCCAGCTTTTAGTTTAAGTCCTTTTCTTTTTTTGTCAGTTATGTCTGTTCTGTCTCTTACAGAGAACTAATTTTGAAAGCAACCTTTCCTGTCTAAGTCTACAAGGCATTTCTCTTCTTTCTTGGGCTGCTCTTTCTCTCTTTTTTTTTTAAATAGAACCTACATTATTTGTTGTTTATTCTGTTTACTCACGCTTGAAAATGGAAAAGTACCACAGGGTAGTGTCAGTCCTTGGACATTTGTTTGCTGCATGGCCCACTGTCCACGCTACGCTAGAGGGCATGTTGGTATGCACAGCCTACATAGTTTTCAGTCTCTAAGAGGCATTCCTCTAGTGTCAGTCTGTTGGACTTAATATGGCATATTCTCCTGTCCCTGCTTCCCGCTTTGCTGAATATGACATATATTCTAAAAAATCTGAAGTAGACTTTATGGAAAAATTCCTACTACCCTTTTATCCCCAGAAGGCACCATTTTCAGGTCTCTGCCGTTCCATTTGTCTCTACCCTTCAGCACTTTATCTTTGGCCATGATAGAAGGATTTCAAGATTTAGAATGGATATGGACCAGTGATGACTCACTTGAAGCTCACTGTATATAACCTAGCTAATATCAAAGGGTGATGCTCTTTCCTTAAGAACCCACCCTTACAGTATGGAGGTTCCTCAAAAAAATTAATAATAGAACTATGATATGATCCAGCAGTTCTACTTCTGGATATTTATCAGAAGAAAACAAAAATATTAATGTGAAAAGATATATGCACCCCCATGTGGAAAGAACCTAAATGCCAATCAATAGATGAATGGATAGGGGCACCTGGGTGGCTCAGTTGGTTGAGCAACTGCCTTCAGCTCCAGTCATGATCCTGGAGTTCTGGGATCAGTCCCGCATCAGGCTCCCCGCTCAGCGGGGAGTCTGCTTCTCCCTCTGATCCTCCCCTCTCTCATGCTCTCTCTTGCCCTCTCTCATTCTGTCTCTCAAATAAATAAATATAATCTTAAAAAAAAGAACAGATGAATGGATAAAGAAAATGTGCTTTATATGTGTAATTCTCTGATAAATATTAATTCACTCATAAAAAAAGAATGAAATCTTGCCATTTGTCGATATGGATGGACCTTGAGGACATTATGCTAAATGAAATAAGTCAGACAGAGAAAGAAAAATATTGTATGAGCTCACTTATAAATGGAATTAAAAAAAATAAGCTCATAGAAACAGAGACCAGATTGGTGGTTGCCAGAGGTAGGGGTTGGGGTGGGTGAAATGGGTCAGGAGGGTCAAAAAGTACAAAGTTCCAGTTATAAAAAAATAAGTCATGGGGATGCAATAAATAAAATAAGATAACTAAACTAGTATTAATGTAAATATAATGTATTTGGACTTTCCCAAAATATTTGACAGATTTGTTTTGATATCTTCATAAATGAAATGGAAGAATGAGTTAAATGATATGACTAGGTGAATTCACAGTTAGTTAAATTTTTTTAAAAAAGAATCCCCTTGATTTATAGATAGAACAAATGACACCCAGACAAGGGTGATAATTTCTGAATCACATTGGTCAATTACCAACTCAGAACCAGATGGGGGTTTAAGTACCTTGTATTGTTTAGTAGGTAGTGCTGAGTGCCAGTTGGCTCATTTTTTAAATGACTAATGGCGTAAATGTGATTGGGGTTGATGCACATGCAAGTATCCTCCATGGTTGACCAGGGAGTAGGAAGGGCAGCCCCGGGTTTGAGGGTAATGCAGGAATGTTTTCAGTCTGGGGTGGGGTGGGGCTGGTTATGGTCTGAGGAGAACAGAGCAGTTAGGAGAGTTTTGCCTTAATTTATAGGGGATCAGGGGCTGGAACTGCATACTCTGAAATATAGGTCTTGATTTCCCTCATAATATGGATCCCAGAATTGAAGAATAATGATCTATGAAATTTTATTTTATTTTTTTTAAGATTTTATTTATTTACTTGACAGAGAGAGAGACAGTGAGAGAGGGAACACAAGCAAGGGGAGTAGAAGAGGGAGAAGCAGGCTTCCCGCTGAGCAGGGAGCCTGATGCGGGGCTTGATCCCAGGACCTTGGGATCATGACCCAAGCCGAAGGCAGACGCCCAACGACTGAGCCACCCAGGCGCCCCGATCTATGAAATTTTAAAAATTACTAAACTAATTTTATATTATAGTTATTATAGTAAATAGATATACTTAAAATATGAAAATAACAAATTCAAAAAAGGAGTACTGTATTGAGAGGCATTATACTGTGTGTTTTCCCCTCTGTTATATAATCCAATTGCCCCCAAAATGTTTACTTTCTCTGTTTAATAATAAGCTCCAAAGAGCAAGGATTGTATTTTTCTTGTTCATGGCTCTATCCCAAGTATTTAGCAAGGTGCCCGCGCTTAGTGCTTACTCAGATTGTTTGTTCAATGAATAAATGAATGAATAAATGAACAAATCAACGGGCAAATAAAAAGTTGGGAGACAACAATCCGGGAAATGGTGGCTAACTACCATGTTAACATGGTAGTCCTGAAAACCTTTGTGATATTACCATAATTAACATTAGAATTAGCTTGATACAGTGAGAACTGAGCAGAGCAATAGTTTATAGACAAAAATCATGTCATATCATATATATGATACCATATTCTTATTTGCACTCTATTTTGATGTCAGGGAGCATTTAGTTGAAATTCTCAGTCGATTATCTTTTCCTTAGTGCAGTAGAACTATGTGAAGAAATAGAACAATTACATAAATGCATTTAGCCTTTAAAAAAAACTTTTAATGCTAAGTACTTGAACATTAAATATTTAACCTTCAAAGAATAAATGTATATTTTTTTAAAAGAAAAAATGTGTAAGTGATTCAAGGACCATATGTGTCTAGGACACTTAATTAAGACAATATCATGTCTCAATTACTCTGACTTTCTCTTTTGTGAAATAATTTATTCATTATATCATAGAACTTTTTGTAATAATAGCAGCTAAACATTATAGAGTACTTTACTTATACAAGGCCCTGTGCAAGGTGCTCTACTTACCTTTAATCTTCACAACCCTGAGAGGGAGATGTTATCGTCTCCATTTACAGATGGGATCACAGAGCCTTAAGGGGATCACATCCTGTGCCCAAGATCACTTAGGTAAGAAGCAACAGTTTGCTTGCTCTGCCCAACTATCTAATGATTGTTTCAGCACCCACCCTACTTCCACATTACATATACTTTTAAATATACTCTACCTTCATTTATTTATGTGTAGGGCTGACTACTAAAGAAAAATCTAGTGTGTCTTTATAATTTTATTCTTGAATTTTATAATGGTACATGATACAATGTTCTTCCAACTCTCTTTTTTGCACCTGACACTACCCACTGAGAATCATTGTGATCTTCACATGCTTTATCTTTGAATGCTCTGTCAACTTTCAGTATCCACTTTAGAGGCTGACTGGGGTCTCTTAAGTTGTTTTTCAAACTTATCCTTGCCCCGAGAGTGGACAAGTTCCCCTCCCACTTAGTCTCCCCACACTGGGGAGATGAGGCACCTCTATCGAAAACAGCATTTCTTCTGAAAACAAGAATTTGAGTCTTTTGTTTTATCATCAAAATTCACACTAACCATTTTGATTTCTACTTCATAACATATATATGTCCTATTGGAATTCTTGATTACAAACAAATACTGAAGGAATTTATTGGAAGGACATAAGGTAGCTCACAGAATGACAGAAGTTCTAGGGAACCAGTTTGGGAAATAGGAATCTAGGGGGATTAGAGATTTAGAACCATAGCAATGGTTATACCACAGGAATAGCTAGGTAGAGTGCTGCTATCCACTAGTGTGCACATTTGTGTATACACATTTGTATAATATCTGCCATTGACTAATTGCATCATTGTTAATCAGAAAAATAGTTGAAAAAATGGAATTAACCCAAAAGTCCATCAATAGGGTATTGGTAAAATAAATTATATAGTAATTTAATAAGAAATTGCCACATAATGATTATATGATGTATCTGTATAATAGAATACTATATTGTATACAATTATTGTAGTAGATCTAAATGTATACTCATAGAATGGTATTCAAGATATAGAAAGTGGGAAAAAGTTACAAAATACTATGTTTACTATTATTCTATTTTTCTTTTAAAATATATCTAATTTTATATGTGTGAAAAAATTCAGGAGGAACATATACCAAACTGATATATTTGTTATCTCTGAGCAGTTGGTTAATGGAAGACTTTGATTTATTATATCATGTTTCTGTGGTGTTTGAAATATTTTTGCCAATAACTGTAAAGTACACAAATATGCCTCTCCTAACTAGAGACTTCAATTATGATTTTCTCCCTAAATACTTCCATTACAATAGGGCAGTGACAGCCACATTCAGCTTTCTCTGCTCTACGTAAATAGATGTTCTCAGAAACAAGAATTGACACTCCTTTTCTTCACTCTCCTCACCCTCTGCCATGATAGTCTTTATTTCCTCAGTGAGTATGGCCAGCTGAATGTTTGAAGAGTAAATAAAGAACAGATTAGATTTTAAATAATTTTACATTGCGATTTTGTGATTGTAGCATTAAATATTGCCTTACCACAGGATGTGGGTCCTAATCTCACTTTTGTTTTACATGTTTTATTTTATCTAACACCATCGTTATTGTCAGGTTGTCAGCATCAGCAGCATCACTTCCATTGGTTAAAAATTCTAGTTTTAAATGTAAGCTTATTCTCTAAAAGTACTCCTTTCCCACTGGGATTCTTTTTCTAATCCTTGTATTTGTATTGTAGAAAAAATTTCAAACTTTGAGTAAAAACTTTTAGGCAAAGTTTTTAAAATATCTTTCTTAAAATATTTATATATATTTAAATTTGGTGTAAAACGGGATGAAACTCATTTTAGTTTGAGCACTATTAATGTTTCAACTTACTGAATTAAGGTTATTGAAAACATATAAGACATTTTGGTTTAACAGTTTAATCACGTTAAGCGTTAAATTCATTGCAAACTGGTATAGCCACACTGGAAAACAGGTCGGAGATTCCTCACAAAGTTGAAAATAGAACTACTCTACAATCCAGCAGTCACACTACTAGGTATTTACCCAAAGAATATAAAAAGACTAATTCAAAGGGATACATGCACCCCGATGTTTATGGCAGCATTATCAACAATAGCCAAACTATGGAAGCAGCCCAAGTGTCCATCAATTGATGAATGGATAAAGATGTGGTGTATATACACAATGGAGTATTATTCAGCCATAAAAAGAATGAAAATCTTGCCATCTGCAACATGGATGGAGCTAGAGAGTATTATACTAAGTGAAATAAGTCAGTCAGAGAAAGACAAGTACCATATGATTTCACTCATATGTGGAATTTAAGAAACAAAACAAATGAGCAAAGGGGGAAAAAAGAGAGAGAGAGAGAGGCAAACCAAGAAACAGATTCTTAACTATGGAGAACAAACTGATGGTTACCAGGGGGGAGGTGGGTGGGGGGGATGGGGGAAATAGGGGATGGGAATTAAGGAGCGCACTTGTGATGAACACTGGGTGTTGTATGCAAGCGTTGAATCACTATATTATACACTGGAAACTAACATTACACTTATTTTAACTAACTGGAATGTAAATAAAAACTTTAGAAAAAAATTTTAAAGAGTTAAATTTATGATTCTTGTTTGTTTGTTTTAGCATTCTGTATCGGAAGAGATTTCTATAGATGAAAAAAATGCCTTTGTTTAGTAAATCACACAAAAATCCAGCAGAAATTGTGAAAGCTCTAAAAGACAACTTGGCCATTTTGGAAAAGCAAGACAAAAAAACCGACAAGGTATGAACTAAAATGATAATGTTATTATTCAAATGCATATATTCCAAAACCAAAAACCAATGTAAAAACTTGATGAAGAATCCCAAATATGGTCTGTGATGTGCACATAAGGTCTCTATAAATACATGTACATGGATTTCAGGTTTTATGCAGTTGTTGAATCTTTTGCCTTAAACCCTTGGTTCACTGTCTTGAGCCTCTGACCAAACTTGGATCCCTCTATAGACTACAGAGCTTAAAAATCTAAGGGGTTACACTGGTATAAACGTTAAACTGATATGAAGGATAGAATATTTTTATTTAAAGATCACCTGATAGTTTCTATGACAGTGCAACCTCATTTTAACATTTTTTAAAGGTCCTACTAAGCAGGATTTCCTCATAGGTAAGGTTTTTTTTAGTATTTTATTCCTTCCATAGGATGTTGGATCTTATATATTCAATTTCTCTCTTAAGAGATCTATAAAATAAATATCCTTCAGTTCACAGTATCTTTCTATCCCAGTGTATAAACAATCTTGGATTCTTGTAGGGATGTAGAAATATTATTTTTTATCCTGCATCATGTAAGGGATGTAGAAGTGTATTTTTAATTCTTGTGTACTTGTAATATTGAACTAAATATTGGCTCAATTAGAAAGAAGAAATGACCTTCATAAAAGATTAAATCTAAATGGCAAAAGACAGAAAAAAAACATAAAAAAATACTCATTTTCATGAGTAGTCAGGAAAAGGCCAAATAAGCCACATACATTCATATTACACACCTACTATCCTGGCAAAAATGAAAAAGGTCAGATGAAACTCAGTGTTGGCGAGAATGGAGAGCAATGAGAACTTTCCTCCACTGTGAGGGATAAAGTATAAACGGTGTCACTGCTTTGGAAACCAGCTAGTATCATCTGTCAAAGATGAGGATGTTCCTGTGCTAAAACCCCGCAGTTCTACTCATAGATATAAACTCTAGAGATAATCTTGCACTTGTGTACTAGGATGCATGTACAAGAGTGTTCATATGTTACTGTTCGTAATAACCCCTCAATGGAAACAACCCAAATGTCCATCAAAGATGGAACCGATGAATTGTGGTCCAGCCATCAATGGAATACTTGAGAGCAATGAAAATTAAAATACTGTTGCCTCCATGCAGCTGCATGGATGGATCTCATATATATAATACTGAGTGAAAGCACCTCATAGGGTATGTGCTATGGTGAGTGCTGATCGTGTAAGACTGATGAATCACAGACCGGTACCTCTGAAATAAATAATACAGTATATGTTAAAAAGAAGAAGAAGAAGAAGAAGGAGGAGGAGGAGGAGGAAGGAGGAAGGAGGAAGGAGGAAGGAGAAGATAGTAGGAAGGGAAAAACGAAGGGGAGGAAATCGGAGGGGGAGACGAACCATGAGAGACTATGGACTCAGAGAAACAAACTGAGGGTTCTGGGGGGGGGGGATGGGGGATGGGTTAGCCTGGTGATGGGTATTAAGGACGGCACGTACTGCATGGAGCACTGGGTGTTACACGCAAACAATGAATCATGGAACACTACATCAAAAACTAATGATGTAATATATGGTGACTAACATAACATAATAAAATAAAATTTAAAAAAAGCACCTCATAAAAGGTCACAGGTACTATTCCAAAAGGTTCAAAATTGGCAGAGCTACACTATATTGTTTGGGGATGCAAACACAGGTAAGAAAACTATAAAGAAAAGTGAAAAAAATGACTGTCATCAAAAACATAAAAATATTTACTTCTAGGTTGAAAAGGTTGCATTCAGGTGACTTCAGGGTTTCTGAAAGTATTTTTTTTTTCAAGATTTTATTTATTTATTTGACAGAGAGAGACACAGCGAGAGAGGGAACACAAGCAGGGGGAGCAGGAGAGGGAGAAGCAGGCCTCCTGCGGAGCAGGGAGCCCGATGCGGGGCTCGATCCCAGGACCCTGGGATCATGACCTGAGCCGAAGGCAGACGCTTAAAGACCAAGCCACCCAGGCGCCCTGAAAGTATTCTGTTCTTGACCTGTGTTATGGTCATACAGATGTTTGCTTTATAATTGTTGTTAACTACATATAATTTAAAATACTCTTCTGTGGATAAATCTCACACTTGAAGAAACTTCCAACCTTTAATAAATTAAGCATTTTTTCAGTCAGATCATAAATATATCTGGAAATTATTTTTTTAAAGTAGCGTCATGCTACTATGAATTATTTGTATTTAATTTGCCTTATTCTCTTTGTTCCCTTCAGTTATAATGATTATAGAACTATACTTGAAAGTAATAAAACTATATTTCTTTAAAAATATTCAGCAGATTACATTGTTAACTTTTTGGCCTGTTCTCTTTTGCTCTCCTGTATTAATTTTAAAAAGATGTATTGAGTAAATTCCATCCCATATAATTCGCCTCTTTAAAGTGTACAATTCACACACCCGTACCCCTGAAACAAATAATACATTATATGTTAATAAAAAAATTTAAAAAATTAAGTGTACAATTCACTGATTTTTAGTATTCTCACAGGGTTCTACAACCATCACCAATATCTAATTCAAGAATAGTTTCACCACCCCCAAAAGAAACCCTGTACCGGTTAGCAGTCATTCCTCATTGTCCCCTCCCCAGGCCTGAGCACCCACTCATCTACTTTCTACTTCTGTGGATTTCTCTATTACTCTTTACAATATAGAGAAGTTTTTTGTTGTTGTTTTTAAGTTTCATAGAGAGCAAAAAAAGGTGATGACTATGTGGGAGAGACAAGTGGGTTAACAGTTTAATGGGTTTTGATGATTCAATTGTGTGTTTTGATAGTTCAGTTTTATTAATAGTCCATTAAAAAATCAGAGTAATAGGAATCTGTTGAAAAACCTTAACAAATGCTTTTAATAAAGACCTGTAGCTACTGACAAGTCTTTTAAAACAGTCATTTTAATTTTTAAGAGTAAAAAAAAAAAGTAAAATGTATAGTTAATGACTAGATTGGTTAGACTATGTTTGAGTATGTTTTAAAGGAAGTGTGTTTCAGATGAACCATGAGAGACAATGGACTCTGAAAAACAAACTGAGGGTTCTGGAGGGGAGGGGGGTGGGAGGATGGGTTAGCCTGGTGATGGGTATTAAGGAGGGCATGTTCTGCATGGAGCACTGGGTGTTATATGCAAACAATGAATCATGGAACAGTACATCAAAAACTAATGATGTAATGTATGGTGATTAACATAACATAATAATTTTTAAAAAATGAAAAAAACATAAAGGAAGAGTGTTTCAATTATATTGACCAAATAGAAATACTAGAGATTTTTTTTATATAAATATATTTTTGCAACATTTTCCAAAATAAAACAATGTCTGTGAAACAGTTTTTTGTTTGCTTGTAACTGTACAGGGTTCTTTGACCATAAATCAACAGAATCCAAGAAGTGGGGTTTTTTGTTTGTTTATGGCTTGAAAATTTTCATTCTTCTTCACTATTTTTTGGTCACCAGGCTTCAGAGGAAGTGTCGAAATCACTGCAAGCAATGAAAGAGATTCTGTGTGGCACAAATGACAAGGAGCCCCCCACAGAAGCTGTGGCCCAGCTTGCACAAGAGCTTTATAATAGTGGGCTGCTGGTGACCCTGATTGCTGACCTTCAGCTCATAGACTTCGAGGTAAACCCTCTGTAAAAGGATGATGCTGCTGCTTTGCAAGTTTAGTGTATATGATCATAAATATTTAACTTTGTTTCTAATATTACTGCTCATCTATTATATATAAACCCAGTATTTTTCTCAAACTTCTCTAATAAAGTAAAAAGGTATCTCATGGTTAAGTTTCCTGCAGCCAGGTGGCAAGGTTAGTGGCTAATAATAATAATGATAATAATAAGAAATAACATTGAGTGCTTACTACATGTCCTACAGTTCCAAGCACTCATCTCCTTTCCTTCTTAAAACTACCTATGTGATTGGTACTATATGATTAGCCTTGTTTTATAGATGAAGAACCCAAAGGTCAAAGCTATTAAGTAATTGTGCAGTCACTCAGATACTAAGAGCCTAAGCTGGGATTCAAACTCAGTGTCTCTCAGGCCTGTTCATTTAGAATGATTTCGGAAGTTTGTTGAATGCTAGCAATATAAGATTATTATTTCATTTTGAAAGCAGTTGTACCTAATTTACCTGAATAATAAGTGAACTAAATAAAACAAAAACTTAGAAATGTGAGCGGTGAAGAGGTATAGGCGTTTTATTACCTATGGTCTATCTAACTGAGAACAGTGGTTTTTCAGTAAACAGCGTGTATGTAAGGCACGTTTGATCATTGGCAGTTTCGGTAATAGAAGTCTTGGTTTTGATTTGTTTGTTGTTTTGTTACTATGGGCATACTAAGTGCTCCGGTTTCCACT
This sequence comes from Callorhinus ursinus, assembly GCF_003265705.2. Taxonomy (NCBI): domain Eukaryota; kingdom Metazoa; phylum Chordata; class Mammalia; order Carnivora; family Otariidae; genus Callorhinus; species Callorhinus ursinus. Next base: position 54,318,592 of record NW_027397069.1, on the reverse strand, counting down.
GATTCTCAGAGATGGAAGAAAATGCAGATTTCTGAAATAGCTTTTTAGTTTTATCACCAGGGGAAGCGAAAGGAAAACTAATTATGGTGATTACAGTGATTGGACCAAGATAAGGTCAGGGCTCTGGGGATCTGTGGAAATACTAGCCCACAGTTCTCTGGACGGCTTAAATGGGGGAAGATTTTTGGCTGACTGGAGCCAAGGAGGAGGAATGAAGAGCAACACTGCTCTGGAGATGTGAAGCCAGGTGTGTTGGCTGGACGCAAACACCGAGTGGAGGACCCCAGAGGGTCCGGACTTCAACTCATCCTTCCTTTCAGACACACCTGTCTTTTTCTTTCTTTCTTTCCCTCCTTGACCTGTTTTTCCATCTTTGACTCAGTAATCTCTTTGCGTACTTTTCCTCTTGCCTGGCTTGCTTACTCTCTCTCCCCATCTTACTCCTTACTTTTTAAACTGGCCATATGCGGAATGAAGTGTAGTTTTATCATTGCATCTGTGTATTTTCGTGTTTCTTTTATTCAGTTTCAAATGACATATGAACACTTGAAGGAGTTGTGCATGGTGGAAAAATACTTGGGATTAGAATTGTTTATAGAGTCCCTGCTGTGCTCTTTGATAGTCAGTAATGTAACCTCTTTGAGACTAACTTTTGTCATCTCTAAAATAGGAAAAGTATGAACTTACAGCACTGTTTTAAATATTAAACTGAATAAAAAAATATATAAGAACAGTAAATACATGTGTAGACTATACACAAATGTCAGGTAGTATATTCTCATTTTCCTCCCTTTCTCAAACTAAAGTTAAATGTAAACTGGTTTATTTTTGTTATAACCCTTGACTTTTTTTGTTTATTACTTTAATTTTAGACTTAGTTGGTCGGTGACCATAAATGGGAAAAATACTCCCTATTGTTGGATTACGGTATTAAATTTCTATAAATCTATTGTTTTGCACATTTCCCTGAAAGCAGAAATGTATTAAGCTATTATTATCATTAATTAATATGTTAGCTTGAGTTGGTTTATGAGATTAGCCCAGTTTGCAGTTGGATGCTGGAAGGAATATGACCAAGAATGGTTATATTTTGAAGAATGAGTCAGGCATGAGATGTCATCAGGTCCGGTGAACTAGGGAAGTCATGAGCAGCCACAGAGTAGTGTAGTTTCAAGGTGCTATCTAAGAATTAGGGAGATAGGAGTATATCAAGACAGACTTTGGGTACCTTACCTAGCATTGGCTTAAATAACAAAAGAGGAACAATAAGAAATACTTATGCAAGTTTCCCTTATTTTACATGGATCCTGAAAATAAATAAATTTAGAGAGGAAATTTACTTTAAAGATTATTTTTGAATTAAGACATTCAATTGCCTAAAAGTTGACTTACATGTTATCAAGTAGAGTGAACTTCTACTCTCTGGAATCCTTGGGGAAAGAAGTATCTTTCTGAATATTTTCATTTTCTATGTAACTAAAGATTAATTCTTCAAATGCAGAAAGACAAATACATTACTTTTGTGGATTACTTTACATTTTCTCTATAAAATATGTTATATACTTGCCTCTCTCCAAAATAATATTCTAGATATAATTTTTTACTGTTGACTCACAGCTATCATAATATGAAGATCTATTATTGTGGTAATAAAAGAGCAGACAGTTCTTTTTTTTTTCTTCAACTTTATTGAAGTATAATTGACCAGACAGTTCTTGACTTTGTTCATTGGACTGATAATAACATGATGCCTAGAACATAGTTATAAATGAATGTGATATTCATAGATGTGGCTGTCCTTCTCAAGCCCATAAAAAATAGACACTTCTGAATACTTCTTAGTTGAATGAATAAATGGAAAGCAGTTAAAGTTGAGGACACTTCAGTTCCATTGGCTATATACAATATTTTCAGAAAAGAGGCAGCATTATTAGCATTATTAGCCTACTTGCAGAAATGTGCTGTATATCTCTATGGACTGGAGGTCCTAATGGTTAGCCTGCAAGCAGCAACTTTCCATCTCAAGCCTAGAGTATCCATATAAGATAGTGACAACTTGATAAAATTTGTCCTAACTTTAGAGTTCAGTCTAATCACACAGTACTCTGCCTCCTCGTGTCTTGGTTCATAGGTAGAACTGGTACAGCCCCTTCTGAATTGAAAGTATCTTGAGTCCTAGGATCCCGTTTCCCGCACCTAGTGCCATGTACACTGGTTGGTTGAATGAATGAATGAATGAATGAATGTAGGCATGAGAATGAGAGATTGAAGCAGAGGTAAGGAAATTAGACCAAAGGAAGATGTTCTGAACACAGCAATAAGCCACTTTTCTTGAGGAATTAGTAAATTGTTTAGAAGATAATTCAATAGTGATGATAATCATTCTAGTAAGTGAATAGCCACTCCTGGGGGTTTGTTGGAGATTACAACAGTTATTTGACTAAAATTTCTGGTATATGTTTATTACAGGAAGAAAAAATTATTATTTAGGGTTGGGCTGTGGCTTTTGCCAGATAACCTAAAAGGATGGAGTATTCCTTACAGAGAAAAATGAATTTTTGTTTAGAAGATGCCTAGATGGGCTTTTTTTGTTAGTTGTAGAAGGTTAGGTCTCTAAGCAATGTCTGGAAGGGAAAGACTGAAAGAGAAGAGCTTAGATTCCCTTTGCAGAATAAAGTAACAGAAATTTGAGAAATGCCCTCTCTCTGGCTAAGATCAGTAGGAGTAGGAAATAGAAGAAAAATAGGAGAAAGTTTTGGAGTGAGGGAAAGAGACTCCAGAACCATGACAGAGGAAGGGGCTTAAGGAGAAAGATGATCAGGAATGCTGACGAACCGGGGCGCTTAGGTGGCTTAGTCGGTTGAGCTTCAGACTCTTGATTTTGGCTCAGGTCATGATCTCAGGGTCCTGGGATGGAGCCCTGAGTCTGGCTCCCTGCTCAGCAGGGAGTCTGCTTATCTCGCTCTCCCTCTGCCCCTCCCCCTGCTCAAGCTCTCTCTCTTAAATGAATAAATCTTTTTAAAAAAGAGGAATACTGATAAACCTTTAATAATAATATGTAGAATTCAGTTTGAGATTGTTTCTGCACTGTACTATAATTACTCTTTGTTACCCTTAAACCTTTGATAAAAGAACTACGTACTAATAGTATATGTTAGTGAAGGAGAAGGGGCAATTTTCTACCCTTGGGATAAACAGAATGTTGAGGAAATAACTGTTTGCAGGAGGCAAGACCATGAACAGACTTGAGAGGAGCTTGGAGGAGGGGTTTGGGATCCAGACCTGACAGCAGTGATGGTGGCCATGGCAGTGGTTTAGATTGGATAGCAGGAACTGCCTTGGGAGTCTGTGTGACAAATCCGTTTCTCCTTCAGGAATCCAGAGCAAAGTGGCCCATCAGGGTGGGGAAAGTACTAGAGGATCCTACTATTATGTGAATTAAGGGCTAGTTAGGAGGCAGACCTTTGAGTTAAAATTGTTTAAAGAGAAAATCGTATTACTTAATAGCCGTAAACTTTTAATCTAATCCTTTAAACCTTAAAATTGCTGACAGAAAGGAACCACTTCTGCATATTTTTATGAAGTTAAAAAAAAAAGACTTGTGGCTGAGATTGCAAGTCTTCAGATTTTATGGGCTCAGGATCAAACTCAGAGTTGTGTTTTTTGAGGTTTGGCCACTATTCAAGACACAGCTTCAGACTCTGATGTTTTGAAACACCATATGATAAGAGATCAAAGGATGAATTTATTGATGCATTCATTTTAAGGGCAGGTGTGCTTTGCAAAACTAGGGTGGATGCAAAGTCATCTGTTCAGGCTGAATTAGAAAGCAATCCAAAGAAGCATAGAACTTTCTGCTGTGCTAACTTAATCTCTGATTATTATTTCTTGCTACATTTTTAAAAAGTCAGCAAAGTAAGTACTCCAGTATCAGCTTCTCATTTACCCATTTTATGGTCCTAAATTTTTGAAAATTTCTGTCCCTTTTTAAAAATCCTTTTCTGTTCCTGGCCCTCTTTAAAGTGGTCCTTCACCTTTGGTTTTATTACTGTAAAAATGAAAAATCATTAAGCCTTAAGATATAAGCTTTGACTATGCTTCATGCATTTAACAATTTGAAATGCTTACTATGTGTGTAGGGCATTGATTCTAGTTGGTCTTGAGTCTAGTTGGTTGTTTATATATTTTGCATCCATCATTAGACAAATTAAGTTACAGAATTTACAGTTACAGGTGAGGAAATGCTATATCATATTAAATGGAATTTTATGTTCTCATTACCCTCTTGTCCTCTTAAACTAATGAATATAAACTTTAGAAACATGTATCCCATAAAGGTACATAATTTATAGGTGATATAAAATGGTATTTGGCATCAGGCCCTTAATCAGCAGTGTAACATGTTAATTGGTTGTATTCCCCCTATAAAAATTGAGACAATGACCATTTTAGTTTGACCTTACCGTACTTTTTAAGGAATGTAACCTGCCATAAAGAGAAAGACTGCTCACGCCATTGTATAATGTACAACATGTTTTATCCCCTCTGCTTTCTGGGGAATGGTCCCTGTGCCTCCTTCCCCACCCACGTAGTTACAGTGGGAGCAACCTTTTTGCGCAGCATAACACCCTGCCCACCACACAGCTGATTGGCCTAGTAATAGACATCTCATCAAAGCAGGGCCCGGGTATTCTGCAGGATTCTGGCTAAAACTGAGATAGAACCTCAGTCTCTAATTAGGAGCTAATGATATTCCATAATTTCTGCATCAGTGGTCAGGTTTCCTACCATGTAAACTAAAAAAGTAGAGGAAACCAGCCTGCAGAAAAGACAGAAGAATGAAGATGGGGAGAGAGATAGAAAGGGCCAGGGGGTTTGGAAGGAGCTCTGCGTTGGAATTCTTGCCATGTGTAAATGTAATTATACTGAAAAAATTTGAAAGCAACTAATTCTGAGCTAGCTTGTGCTTGGGTTCTCTGAAACTTTCCCAGTATCTGTAAATTAGTTCAGTTTGAATTTTGGTCCCCTGCAAAGCAGCACTCAGCCATGCAGTGAACACTCCTCACCCCCAACCCCTTGCAGACGGCTCTGCCTATCTAGTTCTGCTACTGAAATTCAGCACAAACATTGTCCTACCCACCTCAGCTCTCCCCACCCCTCTCCCACAAGCCAACACATACAGGAGCAGAAGAGAGGGAGGAGAGCAGAAGAGAGAGGTCCATGACTTCAATGGCCACAGTTATGTTTCATTTTTTAAAAATTAAGGTGTAATTTACACAAACTAACATTCTCTCTTTTTAATACACAGTTCTGTGATACAGAACAATTCCATCACCCCCAGCATTTTCCCATGCCCTATTGTAATCAGCTCTTTTTCCTACCCTCAGCCTCTGGCAACCACTGATCTGTCTTCTGTCCTTGTATAATTTGCCTTAACAAATGTGGAAATGGAATCATGCAAAATGTAACCTTTTGAGTCTAGCTTCTTCCACTTAACGTAATGCATTTAGGATTCATCTATGTTGTTGCTGTGTAGCAGGAGTTTATTCCTTTTTATTGCTGAGTAGTATTCCACTGCATGGATGTACCACAGACCATTTATCTATTCCCCAGTTGGGGGATTTTGGGGAATTTCCAGTTTTAAGCAGTTACAAATAGAACCTCTATAACCATTTATCCACAGTTTGTGTGTGCAGATGTAGGTTTTCATTTCACTTGTGTAAATACCTAGTTGGGTAGTGTTGAGGTTTTCTGTTTACTTTTAGCTTTGTTTTTTTTAAGTTTAGCCACTTAAGTGTCAGTGGTATATTGTGATTTTAATTTGCATTCCCTTAATGACTAATGATGTTGAGCATCTTTTTGTGTGTTTATTTGCCACCATATCTCTTCTTTTGTGAATTGTCTATATAGATCTTTTGCCCTCTTTTTATTTGGTTGTTGAAGCAGTTTTTGAGAATTCTTTATATATCTTATATACAAGTCAATGGCTGCAATTTTAAAATGGGTGTCTTCTTTTGCAATGCTGCTCTTTTTCTCCCTTATTTGCCTTCTCTCACTTCTTTTTTTTTTTAAGATTTTATTTATGTATTTGTCAGAGAGAGAGAGAATGAGAGCACAAGCAGGGGGAGCGGCAGACAGAGGGAGAAGCAGGCTCCCTGGGAGCAAGGAGCCTGATGCTGAACTCGATGCGGGACTCAATCCCAGGGCCTGAGCCGAAGGCAGACACTTAACCAAATGAGCCACCAGGCGTCCCTGCCTTCTCTCACTTCTATTATCAGTGAATGATGCTCTTTTTCAGCAGTTCCTTCTACTTGCTGTCTCTGCTGTTCATTGCTTCTTTCTTCTTTTTCTCTTATTTCATTACAGTTGATACCTCCGGATGTATCATTCATTCTGCAGATAATGGTTGACTATCTCATGTTAGGGCTGACCTTTTTGAAGTTGTTAGTTTAATGCAAGTGCTTCTTCAGGTTTGGCATCTGTTCAGTTACATTATATGTAATCTTAGAATTACTAGCTAATATTCGGCATTTTGGGTCATTTCTAGAGGTTGCTTCCTTACCATCAAACATTTTTTTTCTTTTGTTCTGGCCACTTCTAGATCCAGAACTTGAAATCTAGCAGTCTGAGGGTTGCTGAAGACTGATTTTGAAATAGTTAAGGTTTTACTCCAGTTAGGTATAGTGTGATGAATAGATATCTGCAAAGGTTCTGTATTATGGAAGGACCCTCATTAATCATCTGGTACCTGTTTAAGTTTTCTCTAATTCTGTCCATTCTGATCCTTTCCTCTGATTTGAGAAGCTGTTCCTGGTATCAGAGCTTGTTTTTGTTATCCACAGGGGGCTTCCTTTGCCTTTGCACATTATTTGCTAATGAACCAGAAGAATGTTTTCCTCTGTGTAAAAGTTGGATAGAGTTCTGTGGAGCTTCATTTCTACTGTTCACTGGAATGCTGTATGGAAATGTTCTTGTGGCATTTCACTGGGAAGTATGAAAAACATGCTCTTATGACTTTTCAAAAAGGATTGATATTGTGCAGGATTACTGCAGAGTCTAGAAAGGTTTGAACAGAACAGATGACTTCTTTCATTTTAAATTTTATTTATATTTACAGTTAAACCTCTTTATACAAGTATATTGTTTAACATAGGTGTAAATGAAATTCATTTAGTATGAAGTAGTATGAACATTTTTCGTGTTTTAAAATTATGAGAGCACCTGATCCTAAAGCATCCTTTTAAACTGAAGACTCAGCTCCTAATTTTCTGTTAAAATTTGGATTTTATATAGTGTGTTTTTCTTAAAGGAAGATAAAATTTGCTTTCCCTTGTGTCTGTTTTGTTTTGTTTTAATCTCTCTCCCCTTTTTTAAAATTCTTCCTCCCTGGCTCCCTTTCCTTCCTTTCTTCTGAGTTCTTCTCTTTTTCTCCCTTATTTCTACCCTTCTCTGTTTCTCTCCATGAAATAAATAAAATGAAAGCAATGGCTAGCCATAGATTTTTCTTGTATTTAATCATTGCCAACATTTTGATGTTCTTATTTCTACCAGTTACATATAGTGTAATTTATGTAACCATGCCTAATTCTGGACATACTGATTATTTCTAACTCTGTATTATCACCACTATGATAAAGATTTCTGTGCTGGTTAAGCATCTGACTCTTGATTTTGGCTCAGATCATAGTCTCAAGGTCATGAGATCAAGACCCACATCAGGCTCTGTGCTGGGCCTGGAGCCTGTTTAGGATTCTCAATCTCCTTCTCCCTCTGGCCCTCCTCCGCTCACACACGCGTGCTCATTCTCTCTTTGAAAAAAAAGTCTCTGTGTCTGAAACTTTTCTTCTGTATTTAAGATTGTCATTTAGGATTATTTTTCAGCTAGATTTCCCAATTTGAGGGCACCTGGGTGGCTCAGTTGGTTAAGCGACTGCCTTCGGCTCAGGTCATGATCCTGGAGTCCCGGGATCGAGTCCCGCATCGGGCTCCCTGGTTGGCAGGGAGTCTGCTTCTCCCTCTGACCCTCCCCCCTCTCATGTGCTCTCTCTCTCTCTCTCTCTCCTTCTCTCTGTCTCAAATAAATAAATAAAATCTTAAAAAAATAGATTTCCCAATTTGAGATTCTAGGACATCAGTCAGGTATTATTAAATTGCTTTATATCCTCACCAGAAATATATGAGAACCGGCATTGAATTTTATCATTTAAAAAAATTCTGGGACTCTGGACTTAGATAGCACCATAGGAGGCTCCTGAATTTCCCTCCTCCTATGGATTAACCGAATGTACAGTTTACACGTGCAGGAATTCCCTTTGAGAGAAATCTAGAAATTAGCTGAGTGACTCCTGTTCATTGAGCAACTGAGAAAATATCCACATCAAAATGGATAGGAAAGCCTGAGACACACTGGCCATAAACCCCACCCCCTGGCATAGCACCATTCATTTGGGGGGGAACCCCAATGCCCAGCTTCTCTTTGAGGAGCAAAGGGTTTGGACCACACATCTGGTGCCCCAAGTTTTAAGGCTGCCAACTAAGGGATGGTCCCCCAAATCACCTACGTATGAAAGCTAACAGGGCTTGCATTCATGAGTCCCACAGGACTATAGCAAACAAAGGAGCAGTTGTTAATGGGTACAAGAGCACTTGTTGCAACTATCCCCACCTCCCCCAGGCTAGCACAGAGGAAGCGCGACAGAAATACCCATCTCCCAGTCTTGCCCCGGAAGGGGTTTGATACGTACTTTACAAGCTACTGTCTGAGGTTCTGGCTTTTAATTAGCATGCATCTAGTTGCTGGCTACAGTCTCCCTGAAAGAGCAAGGGGGCACTTCCCCTGCTTTCTTCCTCCAGCTTCCTCCAACTTCCTCCAACAAGAAAACCAATAATAACTAATACAGAGAGATCTCATGTACCTTGCCCAGTTTCCCTGATGGCAATATCTTGCAAAACCATAGCGCAGTGACATGACCAGGATACTGATATTGATAAAGTCAAGATATGGAAATTTCCGTCACCACACAGATGCCTCCTCTTGCCCTTTTATAGCCGCTCGCCTGTCTTAACCCCATCCTCAGGCTCTAGCAACCACAAATCGCTTCTCCTTTCTGCAATCTGAATATAAATGGAACCATATCATGTGTAATCTTTTAAAATTTTTTATTTGAGCTGACACACAATGTTACATCAGTTTCCAGTGTACAATATAGTGATTCCTTAAGTTCATATATTACGCTGTGCTCACTACCATCTGTTCCCATACATCACTATTACAGTGTCATTGACTATATTCATTATGCTGTCTTGACTTATTTATTCCATAACTGGAAGCCTAGATCTCCTACTCCCCTTCCCCCATTTTACCCAACCCCCCACTTTTCTCCCCTCTAGCAACTATCAGTTTGTTCTCTATATGTATAGGTCTAATTCAGCATTTTATTTGCTTATTCATTTGTGGGTTTTTTTTTTTTAAGATTCCACATATGAGTAAAATCATGTGGTATTTGTCTTTCACGGTCTGACTTATTTCACTAAGCATAATACTCCTCATGCTCATCCATGTCTCTAATGGCACAGTCTTGTCCTTTTTTTATGGCTGTGTAGCATTCCATTGTATAAATATACCACATCTTCCTTATCCATTTGTCTGTTGATGGACGCTTAGGTTGTGTAACCTTTGTTGCTGGCATTTTTCACTCAGCATAATTCCTTAAGATTCATCCAGGTTGTTGCATGTTTCAAAGTTCATTCCTTTTTATTGCTGAGTCCCTGGTATGGGTGTATAGCCCAGTTTGTTTAACCATTTACCTGTGGAAGGATTTCTACGTTGTTTCCTGCTTTTGATTATTATGAATAAAGCCACTAGGAACATTCATGGCCAGGTCTCATTTCCCTGTGATAAATACCAGGAGTGCAACTGCTAGTATAGTAGTTGCATGTTAAGTTTTAATTTTATTTTATTTTTATTTATTTATTTTTTTAAAGATTTTATTTATTTATTAAAGAGAGATGAGCACAAGCAGGGGGTGCGGCAGGCAGAGGGAGAGGGAGAAGCAGGCTCCCCACTGAGCAGGGAGCCCGACGTGGGGCTCCATCTCAGAACCCTGAGATCATGACCTGAGCCGATGGCAGCCGCTTAACCGACTGAGCCACCCCAGGCGCCCTTTATTTTATTTTTTTAAAGATTTATTTATTTACTTCAGAGGGCGAGAGAGAGAGCAAGGGGAGGGGCAGAGGGAGAAAACACTCAAGCAGGCTCTACACCCAACACAGTCTGACACGGGGCCTGATCCCAGGACTCTGAGATCATGACCTAAGCCAAAAAACAAGAGTCGGACGCTGAAACAACTGAGCCACCCAGGCACCCCACATGTTAAGTTTTTTAAGAAATTGCCAAATTGTTTTCCAGATTAACTATATATGTTAGATCTCCACCAACAATGTACAAGTGTGGTTTCTCTGCATTTTTGTCAGCATTTGGTGTCGTCATTATTTATTTTAGTCGTTTTGATAGGCATATGTAATAATATCTCCCGGTGATCTTAATTTGCATTTCCCTAATGGCTAATTATGTTGAACATATTTTATGTGCTTGTAGCCATGTGTAGATCCTCTTTGGTGAAATGTCTCTTCGTGTCTTTTGCCCATTTTCTAATGCATTTGTATTTTATACTACCAAGTTCAGAGGCTTCTTTATATATTCTAGCACTAGTTTTTTGTCATATATGTGGCTTGAAGTATTTTCTCCCCATCTGTAACTTGTCTTTTCATCCTATTAACAAGATCTTTTACAAAACAAAAGTGCTGAATTTTGTTGAAGTTCAATTTATTAGTTTTTGTTTTCTAGATTGTGCTTTTAGTGTCAAGTTTAAGAATTATATGCCTAAATCTATATCCTGAGGATTTTCCTCTGTTTTTTTCTAGAAGTTTTATAGTTTTATGTTTTACATTTAAGTCTGTGATCCATTTCAAACCAATTGTTGATAAAGTGAATCCTTATTTAAGAATATTTATCTATATATTATTATATTATATAATAAATAGTTATTATATATTTATATATTAATTAGTATTCTTAATCACTACCTAGTCCATATTTTATATGGCTAGTAGCTTTAAGATTGAGTAATTAATTGAATAATCTTAGTGTCTTCTTTTCATTTTGGGTCCTACTTCTTTTGGTATTAAAAAAGTGCCACATTAATAGATACATGAAATTCAGTGGTCTAGATTTGTGATAAAGGGTTTATGGATGACTATGCCTCTAAAGTAATAAATCAGTCAATAAATATTGAATGCCTACTATATATCGGGCCCTACTATGGGCATTGAAATATGGCTTATCCTTGGGAGCTATCAGTGTGATGAGGGAGTTAGAGACAAAATTCATTTCAGTATACTGTGTTCAGTGTTGGAATCAGTTTAGTATGATAGCTAAGAACCCAGACTCTGGATTCCATCAGTTTTGGATGGAGTCCTGGCTCCTCCACATCCCACCTGCATAAGGTAACCTCACTAGTCCTTAATTTCCTTACTTATAGAATGTACATTATAAGGTTGTTATGAGGATTGGAAAATACATGTAAAGTTCTTATACTAAGTGCCGGGCCCAGAGTAAGCACTTAATGTGAGCTGCTATGACCATGGTAGAGATGAAGGTAGGGGTTGAAAGGGAATAGGAGGTACTGGTCTATGTAGGCAGAGGTGGTGTTGTCACACAGAGAAGGGCAGTTATCCTAAAGGTGAATACTTCTTAACTGAATCTGCAGGATTGAAAGACGACTTCAGTGACATCCATTTTGACCTGTCTGCACCTTCTAATTAAGTTCTTTTTTCCAGCTTATCTCTTAACTCAGGCAAAAGACCCCTGCAGGCAACTGAAACTACCCCTCAAGCAAAAAGGTCTGCCCTGACGTCAGCAAGACCGCACATGATTGACCCCAAGATAATGATCTTTACTGCTTACCTACATATACCCACCAAACTTTGTCCCACGTTTTCCTTATATAAACCCACGGGTACTTTCAGCTCTTTAGAGATAGTCTTTGAGACAGCACTGTGCTGTCTTCCCGGTGTTGGCCTCACTGAAATAAATTCCTTTCTTGTTTCACCACCACTCATCTCTCTGCCTTTGGATTTTGTCAGCGGTGAGTGGCTGAACGTGGTCTGTTTGGGAACCCTGGAGCCAGTTGCTCTTGGCACCCCTGAGCCCGGGTTACAGAGCGGCTAAGATTTAGCTACAAAAAGAAAGGAAAGAAAAGCATTCAGGACAAAGAGAAGAACAGGAACAAAGGTATAGAAAGATTGTGTATACGTTTATGTAGTACAGCCATTTGTCATTAAAAGAACTTGAAGTAGGAATTGAAAAGTGAGATGTGGCTGGAGAGGTAGGCAAGGACCAGGTCTTGGAGGGCGTTGGACTTATTTCTAAGCAAAAGGAAGGCATTGAAGAGGTTAAGAGACTGGCATAGTCAGATTTGCATTTCCACTTAGCTCACTCTGCAGAGTGAAGACTGCTTTGAAGTAGAGGACATAACTGTGAAAGGTACTCTTTTAACAGTTAAGCTGAAAGACGAAGGCCAGAATCAGGGCCATAGTAACTAACAATGGAATGTCTTGTCCTTTTTTTTTATATAAAAAAACTCCTGTTCAGGGTGCCTGGCTGGTTTAGTCAGAAGCACGTGCAACTCTTGATCTCAGGGTTGTGAGTTCAAGCCCCACATTGGGTATGGAGATTAAAAATAAAATCTTAAACAAAAACTCAGGGTGCCTGGGGGATTCAGTCGGTTAAGCGGCTGCCTTCGGCTCAGGTCATGATCCCAGAGTTCTGGGATCGAGCCCCGCACAGGGAGCCGGCTTCTCCCTTTCCTCCCTGCTCGTGCTCTCTCTCACTATCGCTCTCTCTCTCCCAAATAAATAAACAAAATCTTTAAAAGGACAAAACAAAACAAAAAACTTAATGTTCAATTCAGAGCTTCAGTTGGAGAAGGAGATGAGCCTCAGGTTGTAGGGTGTGTGAGAGTGGAAGTCTTGTAAATGAGGGCTCTGAAAAGTCTTATCCAAGACTGGCTATAGTTCCTCTGCCTCAGGCTACTAGGATTGAGTGAGCCTCTCTACTTCTCTAGGTTAGATATGATTTCTTAACGATCACCTAAAATATGTATCCACCTAATAGAAAACTCACATTCTTTTTTTTTTTTTAATGCACCAACTTGGAGTGGGAATTGAGTGGAGGGAAAAAATTACTAAAAAGTACATTTAAGAAAAAGGAATTTGATTCCAACCTGTATTTGCTAAAATCTTTATTTTCTTCATCTATTTTCCCTCGTTCTTTAAGATGGTTTAAAAAATGTTAATCATAATTTTATTCTTATGTAAAGCTAAAAGGTAAAAAAGCATAAGGAATTCAATTGTATCATATTCACTACTATTTTAAATTCTTCTGTGCCATTTCAACTGTCAGAAATAGACTTCTAATTGTTCAAATTAACCACAGTGCAAATCCTGTGAAAAGAGCTGCATCATTTTGTAGATTCTGTTTGAATGTTTGAAAGCACAGCTGACTAAAGATATATGACAAGAATAAATTTAAAAAATAAATAAAATAAATAGGTCATGGGGATGTAATGTAGCATGTGGCATATAGATAATGATATTGTATTAACTTTTTATGGTAAGAGATGGTAACTAGACTTATGGTGATCATTTTCTACTGTATATAAATGTTGAATCATAAAAAAAAGAATAAATTAATGTTTTTGGATATTACAAAGAACAGTGCTATTTCTCTTTGTGTGTGTGTATGTGTAAACAGCTTTTGAGATACAACTTACACTCCATATAATTCACCTGTTTCAATTGTGCAATTTAATGGTTGTTTGTTTCTTTAACAGGGAAAAAAAGATGTGACCCAGATATTTAACAACATCCTGAGAAGACAGATAGGTACTCGGAGTCCTACTGTGGAGTACATTAGTGCTCATCCTCATATTCTGTTCATGCTCCTCAAAGGGTAGGTACATGGTTTCCTTTAAAGTAGGTTTGAGTATAGAATAGTTGTTAAAAGTATACAGCATTGGGGTGCCTGGGTGGCTCTGTTGGGTAAATGGTTCCTCCGATCACTTTGTTCAGCTTTGCCATTTCAGCTCATAGGAAGGAGAAAATACATGGGAGAAATTATCAGCCATGCCTGGAAATGGCTTACTTTACTCCCATTCACATTCCATTTGAGAGCACTTAGTCATTCAGCCCCTTACTTCTTAAGGAAATCAGAGAAATGTTGTCTAGGTGTCCAGGAAGAAGAGGACAGAGGATTTCGGTGATTGCTAACATTCTCTGTTACATATTGTTTCTTTTGAAAATTTCTTCCCTTCCATTTTCTGTGTTCTCACTTTCTAGATTTCCTGTTAGTCAAGAGTTGAATCTCCAGAATTGATTTCTTAGTCCTTCTGTTTTTCATCTCTTATCTTTTTATGTGTTGGAAGATGTCAATTTTACATTTAAGTGAAGATAAACCCTATTGAATTTTCATTTCAGCTACTCTATTTTTAATTTATAAGAACTAATTTTTGTTCTCTGATTATTCTTTTTTCTTGTCTCTTGGCGCTTCCTGGTTCTGTGACCTTAGGCAAGACACTGCACCTTTCCAAACCTCAGTTTTCTTATCTGTAAAATAAAAGTAAAATTTATAATATTACCTTCACACTAAAATAATATTGTATTATATGCCATTGACTTTGCACCATCAGAAAGATTTGTGTTTTCATCCAGGGTTCTGCCACTTACTTACTATAAGATCTTGGGCAAGTTATCTAACTTCCTTATGTCTTGGTTTCCTCATTGCAATAAGGAGTCAAATAATAATACCTACATGAGTAGGTTGTTAGGAGTCTTCAATGAGATAATGCTTTATAAAGCACAGCATCTAGCACACAGTATTCAGTAACTACTAATCTAAGAAATTATTATCTGTATTCCTTTTAAGAGCTGCAATTTCCATAGAAACATATGAGCAATTTTAAACAAATACAATGAAGGTCATATATAAGTGCCAGAATAACATTATAAAGTAAAGTGCTCCTTTGCAGCTCATGGGGAACTGCAAGTCTTAATGGATGCACAAGGATATGATTTGCACAGCTGGTCATTGGTGAACAAGGCCAAGGTGATCAATTTATACCAACTTCTGGAGATTCTAAAATGTTAAGCTCTAAAACATTTGACACGGCGCCTGGGTGGCTTAGTTGGTTAAGCGACTGCCTTCGGCTCAGGTCATGATCCTGGAGTCCTGGGATCGAGTCCCGCATCGGGCTCCCTGCCTCAGCAGGGAGTCTGCTTCTCCCTCTGACCCTCTTCCCTCTCGTGCTCTCTATCTCTCATTCTCTCTCTCAAACAAATAAATAAAATCTTTAAAAAAAAAATTTGACATTATCCTCAAGGAAATGGGGAGCCACTGAAGAGTTTTGGAGAGAGGAAAAATATTAGATTTATGTTTCAGGAAATGAGGATAAGTTTAATAGTAGTTTTTAAAAATGAGCTTGTAAATAAATGATCCCTTGAGAATGCTGAAATGTGTTGTCCTGGAGATTGTGTTGACTGATGGAGAAGAGCAGTGGTGTGGATGATCTAAAACAGTATCTTCCACAGGGTGCCTGGGTGGCTCAGTTGGTTAAGCGCCTGACTCTTGATTTCAGCTCAGGTCATGATGTCTGGGTCATGAGTTCAAGCCCTGTGTCGGGCTCCGCATTGAATGGGGCCTGCTTGAGATTCTCTCTCTCACTCTCTTTCTGCCCCTCCCTCTCACTCAGGCTCTCTGTTGCTCTCTCTAAAAATAATTAATTGATTAATTAAATAAAATTAACTTCATTCCTTTTTGATATGGTAAAATGTATATACATTTGATACATTTACATATTATAGATGCTTTATGGAAGATATAAAAAAATTTACCATAATTAGATATTTATTTAGAAAATTAAGTTGGTAGGCTCCTGTGTGGCTCAGTCGGTTAAGTGTCTGCCTTAGGCTCAGGTCGTGATCCCAGGGTCCTGGTATCAAGTCCTGCCTCGGGCTTCCAGCTCATCAGGGAGCCTGCTTCTCCCTCTGCCCCTCTCCCCTGCTTTTAATTAATAAAAGGCCACTTTGTTAATATACAGATTTTTATTCTAAGACTCCATTTTCTTGTATTTATAGCACACAATAGGAAAATAAGAATTATTATTATTTTTTAAAGATTTTATTTATTTATTTGACAGAGAGAGACACAGCAAGAGAGAGAACACAAGCAGAGGTAGTGGGAGAGGGAGAAGCAGGCTTCCCACAGAGCAGGGAGCCCGACGCGGGGCTCCATCCCAGGACCCTGGGATGATGACCCGAGCCAAAGGCAGACGCCTAATGACTGAGCCACCCAGGTGCCCCCCAAAATAAGAATTATTTACTTTAAGAATAACTTCCTCAATTTTGATTCATTAGGAAACTTTTATAAAATATCTTTCCATTTCTTCTGAAAAGTTAATATTTAGTTCAGTTCCTAAGGCTAAAATTGCTTGTTAGTTCATTTATGAAGGGCCTACAGTAGTAACAGTACTAGTAGTAATAACACTAATGATAGTAATAGTCATGGTAGAAGTTTAGATCATATTTACTAAATGCCAGGACTTGCTTTGTATTTCTATAATAGTCTTGTAGGTAGTTATTATTGCTATTGTTATTGTTATTGTTATAACCTATTTTATACATGAGGACACTGCAGCCAGAGAGGTTAACTAACTTATCCAAAGTCACATAGCTAGTATGATTTAAACCCAAATAGTTTGGCTCCAGAGTCTGTGCTCTCACAATACCACCCAGCTTTCCATTCCTCAAGCAGTCATAGTCTACACTGAGAAGAGACAACTCACTACAACTCATTGTTGTTACTTAATGGGACATCAAAAATGGAGCAGGTCTTAAAGTAGAAAATTGCCAAATAGGTACAAAGAGTAGAAGGATTGAGTGCCTCCTGTGCAAAGGCATGGAGGCATCAAAATGCATAATGTGTTTGGAAGTTGACAGGACTTCTGGTGTAGCTGGAGTCCAGTGTGAATGGGAGGAAAGGTTGGGGGATAAAGCTGGAAAGGCTGAGAACAGATTATGAAGAGCCTTCTGTGTCCCACTAAGGAATCTGAATGTCATTCTGTAGGTAACATGGAACTCCCCAGGGACTAGATGTGATGAGTTCTGGTTGCAGTGTGGAAAATGGCTTGGAGTGTGGAGGTGCTGAGACTGCAGCTTGGAAGAGTCCAAGCAAGAGATAATTAGGGCCAAAACTTTACTGGTGATATTGGGAATGAAGAAAGCAGATATTTTTAA
Organism: Callorhinus ursinus; assembly: GCF_003265705.2. Classification (NCBI taxonomy): domain Eukaryota; kingdom Metazoa; phylum Chordata; class Mammalia; order Carnivora; family Otariidae; genus Callorhinus; species Callorhinus ursinus. Next base: position 54,301,243 of record NW_027397069.1, on the reverse strand, counting down.
AATATTTTTAATTTTTTTCTGATTCATAGCAGCACATACTTATTATTTTAAACTATAGGGACGCCTGGGTGGCTCAGTCGATTAAGCGTCTGCCTTCAGGTCAGGTCGTGATCCCAGGGTCCTGGGATTGAGCCCTGCATTGGGCTCCCTGCTCAGTGGGGAGCTTGCTTCTCCCTCTGCTGCTCCCCCTGCTTGTGCTCTCTCTCTCTCTGGCAAACAAATAAATAAAATCTTTAAAAAAAAAAAAAAAAGAAGAAGAAATGTATAATATAGAGGGAGTACAAACCAAAATTCTCCCAAAGAAAACCATTATCAACAATTTGGTGATGATACCTCTGGGCTTTATTCGCTGTTATAATGATTCTTTTATTTTTCAATCCAGACTTTAAATCCATTCCTTCACATCCTGTTGTAGATACCATTTATTGAGCACATGCTATGTGCCAAGTGTTGCATTCAGTATCTTTACTTATGTTATTTCATCTAATTCTTTTAATAATACTGTGAGGACTGGGTATTACTCTTACCATTTTATAGATGAGGACATTGAAACTTAGAGTAAGGCTACTGCTCAAGGTTATACAGCTAATAAATGACAGAGCCAAGTTTTCAATCCAGATCTGTTTCTAAATTCCATGTTCTTTACCTTACTGTATCTTTAATAAGACTTGTGGACCATTCAGGTGTGAAGGAAAAGAAGATTATAGAAGATCCTGAGTACAGGGTAGACAAGAAGTCCTAAGTAGAATAGTTTTGCCAGAATCAACTTTACCCATCACCATTGTTTAGTTTAGTGTGAAATGCTAAATCCTTTGTTAAAAGTCAGCATTTTGACTGAATTATCTCTTGTAAATTGCTTAAAAACTGAAGACAAAACTTGATTGGTGCATTTACAAATCAAACTGATGTTATTTAGGAAAATGATAGTATCATTCTATGTTGAACCTAATTCTAACAAGGAAGGAAGGAAGGAAGAGAGAAAGAAAAAATTTATATTTGCCCATCAAAGATAATTATCTGGATATAGGATATGAAACATGATATGAAGGATTTGGAACCCAAACTTTATGAAAAGATTATAAATAAAGACTTTCTCTAAATGAACTTTTCTCTTGGACCAGGCAAGTGACATTCCAAGTTACTGAGAGAACTTGAGGATGAAGTCATTTAAACCCCTCTCAGTGATCCATAAAAAAGCATAGCCAATGGAAGATGTTCCAGAAGTCTAATACTGAGATCATAAATTTCTCCTAATAGTACTTAAAAATTTTTTAATCCAAAAATTTCAACCATATACAAAAGTAGAAAGTATGAAGAAATCCTATGTACCCATCACCCAATCTTAACAACCATCAGTATTCTGCTGTGTTTGTTTCATCTATCTCCCCAACACCTCCCCCTACTTTTTTGGCTGGAGTATTTTAAAAGCAAATCCCAAACCTCATATAATCTTGCTTTATCAACCCTAAATAATTTACTTTGATATGCATTGCAAAAATAAAAAAGATAAATTTTACATAACCACAATGTAATCATTATACTTAAAAAGTAACAGTAATTCTTTAGTAACTAATACCTACACCATACTCAAATTTCCTTGATTTTCCCTCCCCCAAATTTCCATAGTTGGTTTGTTCGGTTAAGGATGCTAACAAGTTCCACTTACTGTAATGGTTGTAATGCCACATAAGTCTTTTTAAAGTCTCTTTTCATTGAGAACAGCGCCTGCTCCCCTTTTTATGAAAAACTGAGTTCATTATGCTACAGAGTTTCCTCCATTCTGGATTTGTCATGTTGCTTCCTAATGGTGTCACTTGTTCCACTGTCCCCTGTATTTCTGTCCTGGAGGTTATACTTAAAGACTCGATTAGATTCAGATTCAGTTTTATTTTGGCAATCATATTTTGTAGGTGGTGCTGTGTAGTTCATATTTCATCTCATCAGGAGACATACATTTTGTAATGCTAAGATTGAGCAGTGGGTTCAGGTGGAGACAGCTTAATCCACTGTAAAGTTCTTCATCAGTCTTACACTCGACTGTTTTACCGATCATTGATGAACGCTGTATGATTCAGTCATTTCATTAGCAGTTATAAAAAGATGATTTCCTAATCTTGTCATTTCTCATGCATTTTTTTTAAGGTTTTATTTATTTATTTGACAGAGAGAGACAGCAGGAGAGGGAACACAAGCAGGGGGAGTGGGAGAGGGAGAAGCAGGCCTCCCGCTGAGCAGGGAGCCCGATGCAGGGCTCGATCCCAGGACCCTGAGATCATGACCCGAGCCAAAGGCAGATGCTTAACCAACTGAGCCACCCAGGCACCCCTCTCATCATGCATTTATTGACTAGAGTAGTTTTATAGAGAATAACTTTCTATCATTTACCACAGTAACTTAACTACTTTAAAATACAATTCATACCAGAGAGGTAGAATGAATGCTCAATTCTTTTCTTTCCATCATCAGTTTAGAGAGAAATAAGTTGTTACCCCAGGAACTTCCACTGGCATCTAATGAGTTTCTTTTATCTCTCTCTCTCTCTCTCTCTCTCCCCTCCCCTTCCCCCATCCCTTTATTATCATTATAAACTTGTGGTTTTAATTTTTTTCCCATATGTTTTATTTTTCTTGCTGGTGCTCAGTTGTCTATCCTTCAAGTTACTTCATGTCCTTTTGATATTACTCACATTAGCAAGTGAGATTCCTTGCTTTCTGGCACAAGATATACCAGGCCCATCTTGTATATTTCCTAACACAGACTTGGAATCAGCCATTTCTACCAAGGACTCATGTTCTTTTTAGTGAGGAATGGTTCTTAGAGACTATAATCTGGATGCTTGGGCTTCTCATTGGATTGTTGTTGCTTCTAAGCCTTTTTAGTGGACAGAGTTTACTCCCTATTTTTAAAGTAAGCAAATATATCTAGATTAAAAGCAAAACTTCTTGCCTATATTGAGGAGGCCTAGTGTTTGTTAAGTGACATTTTACAGAACTTTTCCAACTACTGCCTGACATTGTTTGCTTCCGGCAACAACGCAAGTCATTTTCCCCTCTTATGTGTGTTCTTAACTTGAGATATTCTTTCATGAGATCTTCTGACGATTTTTTATATAATGTTTACTGTAGCTCACTACTAGAGGAGACAATTGCTCTTACATTTTAGCTTTTCTTAAACTTGAAAGGGATCTTTTGTGCTGTGATTATTTGAATAAACATGCATATATAGTAGTGTGCCTTCTTTATACTAACATAGTTAGAGGCCAGACTATATGATCCAAAATACAAATCAAAAAGGAAGATATAATTCAGTTCTATAAAATAATGATTCAACATGTATTGGATTAATCTTTATTAGCAACCTGACATAAATTAGTCATCGTAGAGGCACAGTGATTCATCTTGGTCCCTGCCCTTGGGAACCTTTTTCATAAGTGGAAGAGAATAGATATTTATTCTGTACCAAGAATAAGGAAATTAATGTTATTGGGATTTGAAACTTAAGATAGGCTTAATTTGTGGAGCAATAAACTATCAGAAGCCAATATCCTAGAGGGTAGTAAGGTTGAAATGATATATGTGAATTATAGATCCCTTAAAGGCTACTGACAAAAAATCAAGAATTTCTCTATATATCCCAATGTATTCCTAACTTTAAGAAGCTTTCATCTCAGAGAATGACATTTCCACTCTTAGGCACAAACTAATGGGATGCAACAAGTGTTCTGACCCAGAGGAATACTTTTTAAAATATTTTTTTAGTTCTCAAGAATAAATAGTATATCACAGATGGTTCCAATAAACTTTACCAAATGAAAGGAAAAAGTGAACTAATTATACCCAAGAGTTTGGAATATAAACTTTTTATAGATCTCAGTTTGGAAATTAAATCAAGAAATGAGAAAAATGTTGGCTAGAGATCATACAGCTTTTTGTTTAAGCCAGAGTTTGAGTTTCATTAAAGTTCTAGTATTAAGAATTTCAGTCAGCATTTGAAATTCATTAACTTCAGGGGCGCCTGTTCAGTCGGTTAAGCGTCCGGCTCTTGATTTTGGCTCAGGTCATGATCTCAGGGTTGTAAGACTGAGCCCTGCATAGGGCTCCATACTTGGCGTGGAGCCTGTTTAAGATTCTCTCTCTTCCTCTCCCTTTCCTCCCCCCGCCACCCACTCGTGCACACACACACACTCTCTCTCTCTCTCTAAAAGGAGAAGGGGGGAGGGGGAGGAGAAGAAAGAAGAAATAATTCATTAATTTCATCATATGCCTACTTTGTGCAAAACATTATGCTAAGCACTCTGGAGATTGAGGTGGGGATAGGGGAGAGTAACAGATAAGATGCAGACAGCACATGGAGATGGGAGCAGAGGAGGAAAGGGGAAGGTAACGAGAGAGCAAGACGCTAACAAGTAAAACCTATCCCCGTCAATGAAGTTGTTTGAAATGAGGTGAAGAAAACAGATTTATAACTACTTATTGGCGATATAGCATAGTATAGATTGAAAAACGTGCTAAACTGGAATTACAAACTGTTGTAAGAATGTGAAGGAGAGAGAGAATAATCCTGAGTGGTGGTTTATTGGGAAAGACTTCAAGGAGGAGGTGGTATTTAAACTAAGCCTTAAAACATGAGAGAGAATCTTAGAGGTAGAGATGTAAGGAGAAGGACCTTCTAGGTTGAGAGAATGGCATACCCCAAAATTGTAGGGAATGGGATGAGAAATGAAATTGAAATGTTAAGTTTAGGGCCAAGTTACAAAAATCCATAAGTATTTCACTATAAAGTCTAGATTTTAATGGTCATGGGTTCTTTGTCTAGGCCAACAGTCTTTATTTCGTATTTCTAAAGTACTTTACCAGTAAACAGCAATGTTTTTCTCCTTCACACTTTAGAAAATACACCCCTTTTTATAACATCTTAATATTTTCCATCTATAACTCTTCCATGTGTACCAGCAGGCTGATTTTCAAGTTCTTCTGGTAAGAGAAATTATTAACACTATAAATAGGCATTTTTTAATATTCTGCAAGTAATCATGCCTATCTGAATATATTAGCATTTAATGTTAATATGAGTTATTCAGGGAATACTCAAAGGAGAACTATAGAGAGTATTCAGCATAAAACAGGACAAAAATGATAAATACTACCCTAGTTTAGTGAATCCTCTCAAATATCCTTGTTTACCATTTCCCCTACTGTATGTGTAGATTTGATTTTGCAAAGTAGCCAGTTTCCTAAGTTGTAGGAGAGCGATTCTATCCTTGAATCAAATGTCATGTAGATCTTGTCTTTTAAAGAATAATGCATTATTTTTTATTGCTCAACAAAATGTTATCACGTATATTTGGTGAGTTATATCAGGAAGTTTTGTGCAAAAGTGGTTTTGTTTTGATTTTCATCTATTCAGTTTTCTTATCCGTTCATTTTAGTTCTCATCTGTTCAGTGGTCTTTTTTTGCTTTTAAAAATATTTTTTGCTGGAATTTTTCTAATCTGCAAAATTCATGGTAAATTTGAAAGATTATGTAGGTCCTTTATGGATATCATTTTTCTTCTGTCCTCAACATTATAGGAAAGCGCTTTTTCAAGAATTGAAATAATTGAGTTTTTTCCCAGTGGGCTTTGTATTAGAACCATAAAAATTAATATTGTATTTAACTGAAATGAAATGAAATAAGATTTTTTTATCCTATATGCACTTCCCAGTCTTTTACCACTATATCTTCCTTTGTTTCTATTCTGTTTACTACACAGTTGCCAACTGTATCATTTTAATACTGAGCTTGTTTTACTTGAGCTAAGTTTTGTTCACTTTCTCGAAACCTTATCATACACTGGCATGTAATGCAAACTAGATTTATTTCAATGTTGAATTTGACACTTGAGGCCTTGCTATTAAATTAGGAATGGAACACATGTAATGTGCCAGTCCTGAATTGTTTCCTACAGTAAATATTGTATTTTTCTAGCAAAGTTTTTGCCTCAAGCTATAATTCATGATTTCAGTGAGTCGTTCAATATGCAGCTATTTATTATTGGTCATCTATTATATACAGATTGTATATATGTGCATGTCATAGCTATCCTTATCTTTATCTTTTTCCTGAACCCCAGATAGATATATTCTACTTCCAAGGAGACATCTCTACTTAGATATCAGGCATCTCAAAGTTAACATGGTCAGAAACAAACAAATTCTTCACTGATCTGTTCATCTGCTAGTTTTACTCATCTTAAAAATTGGCACCGCCATCTAGCCAATTATTCAGGCCAAAAATATGGGAATCCTTGAGTCCTCAATTTCCCTCACCCCAGATTTGTTCCCCACCCTACCCCGGCTATGTCGGTACCAAGGCCTATTGACTCTTCCTGCAGACAATATGCACGATCTGCCCACAGTCCGCTAATGTACTACTACCACCTCAGTCCCCGCCACCATCATCTCTAGCTGGGCTTCTACTCCTCCTACCCAGTCCGCCTGTTCTCACTCTAACTCTCCAGCTCATTTTTCTGGTTTTTGTTTTTGTTTTTTTTAAGAGAGAGAGAGAGTGCACAGGAGACAGGGGGAGGGACAGAGGGAGAGGGAGAGAGAGAGAAAATCTTAAGCAGGCTCCACGCCCAGCATGGAGGCCCATGAGGGGCTCCATCTCACAACCCTGAGATCTGAGCCAAAATCAAGAGTCAGAAGTCAGATCCTTAACCAACAGAGCCACCCAGGTGTCCCCATTTTTTTCCTTGTTTTATAATAGATTCTCCACAAATGCCCAGAGTGATCTTTTTATTTTTTTAATAATTTTTTATTGTTATGTTAATCACCATACATTACATCATTAGTTTTTTTTTTTTTTAAGATTTTATTTATTTATTTAATTGACAGAGAGAGAGAGACAGCGAGAGAGGGAACACAAGCAGGGGGAGGGTCAGAGGGAGAAGCAGGCTTCCCAAGGAGCAGGGAGCCTGATGCGGGGCTCGATCCCAGGACCCTGAGATCATGACCTGAGCTGAAGGCAGTCGCTTAACCAACTGAGCCACCCAGGCGCCCCACATCATTAGTTTTTGATGCAGTGTTCCATGATTCATTGTGCATAACACCCAGTGCTCCACGCAGAACGTGCCCTCTTTAATACCCATCACCAGGCTAACCCATCCCCCCACCCCCCTCCCCTCTAGAACCCTCAGTTTGTTTTTCAGAGTCCATCGTCTCTCATGGTTCGTCTCCCCCTCCGACTTACTCCCCTTCATTCTTCCCCTCCTGCTATCTTCTTCTTTTTTTTTTCTTAACATATATTGCATTATTTGTTTCAGAGGTACAGATCCGTGATTCATCAGTCTTGTACTTCACAGCGCTCACCATAGCACATACCCTCCCCAATGTCTCTCACCCAGCCACCCCCTCCCTCCCACCCCCCACCACTCCAGCAACCCTCAGTTTGTTTCCTGAGATTAAGAATTCCTCATATCAGTGAGGTCATATGATACATGTCTTTCTCTGATTGACTTATTCAGAGTGATCTTTTTAAAGCATATGTTAGGCCATGTTAATTTTTTGCTTTAAGCTCTCCAAAGGCTTCCTACCACACTTTAAAACCACATTCCTTAGCTTGGCTTACGGAGCTGTATGTGATCTGGCCCCTGCTGTCTCCACTGTTGCCTCATTTCACACCGTTCACTACTCTTCCCCTGCATTCTAGCCGTGCTGGCTTTACTTCTCTCTCACTCACCAAGCTGGTTCTTGCCTTGGAGGCTTTGCAGTTAGTTCCCTTTGCCTGGAATGCTTTGCTCCTTCCCTGACCCTTCGGTCTAAATGAAAGGAAATTAAGTAGTCACACTCTGTAGTATAAATATTTTAATGTCTTCAGTTTCATAGCACTTCTCAGAATATGAAATTTCTTTTCATTGTTTATAATTTGTCTCTTACCCCACTAAATAGTATTCCCACTAAAAAATATGAACTCCGGGAAGGCAGTGACCTGTTGTGCTTACTGTTATGGCCCCAGGGTCTGGAATAGTGCCAGGCACATCTTAGGTATTCAGTGGGTGTTGAATGAATGGTGTTTGAATGAACTGTGACAAATGGTATCTATGCTTCCTTTAATAGCAGTATTGAAATGGTTCTTTTGATACCATTAATATTATTTTGTTAATAGGTAACGGTCTATTTCTCTCTTGTTTATGCTTTAGATATGAAGCCCCACAGATCGCCTTACGTTGTGGGATTATGCTGAGAGAATGTATTCGACACGAACCACTTGCCAAAATCATCCTCTTTTCTAATCAGTTCCGAGACTTCTTTAAGTATGTGGAGTTGTCAACATTTGATATTGCTTCAGATGCCTTTGCTACTTTTAAGGTAATTTTTTTTTTTTCCTGAATCAGCTAGGTCATTTAGTTTTAGCATATAGTTAAAGTCAGTTGGCCTCTGAGGAGGCAGTTTAATTTTAAAAAAGCAGAAAAGGCTATTCCTTTTTTTTTTTTTAATTTTATTTATTTGAGAGAGAGAGAGAGAGAGAGAGAGAATGAGAGATAGAGAGCACGAGAGGGAAGAGGGTCAGAGGGAGAAGCAGACTCCCCACTGAGCGGGGAGCCCGATGCGGGACTCGATCCTGGGACTCCAGGATCATGACCTGAGCCGAAGGCAGTCGCTCAACCAACTGAGCCACCCAGGCGCCCAGAAAAGGCTATTCCTTAGGCCTGAGCTTATAACCAACTGTGATGCAAATCATAAGAGCATCAGTAATGCATTATATCAGGCCTATTAGTTGGAAAAAACAACTCAAAATACTTGTCACAAACTCATACAGAATGAATTGCAAGTATATAAGTGAAAAAAGGAACATGTAGTATTCTCTGCAAAGCATGTTTTCATTTATGTTAAAAAACAAAGGGTATAAGGTGCATATGCACTGAATACCTCTGGAAGGTTATCAGGGAAGGAGAACAGAGTTTACCTGCAGGGAAAGGAACTGGGTAGTGAAGGGAGCTGGACAATGACATCTTTGCATATGAAGGACATCACAGTACTTAATCAGTGTAATTGTAAAGTCCCACCCAGTGAAACAAATTACTAATAAATGAATTGTAGTTTTTTCATAATCATCTATAGTCTTATAAACTTATCTACTGTTACTAAATAGGAAATGAATTTAATCTTAGTTTTATATTAAAAATTTTTAATTGTTGAAAATAACAGCATAAAATTACCATCTTAACCATTTTTTACTGTACAGTTCAATAGTGTTAAATATATTCACACTGTTGTGCAACTAATACCTGTTAAACAACAATGCTCCATTTCTCCCTTCCCCTCAGCCCCTGGCAACCACCATTCTACACTGTTTCTGAGTTGGACCATCAAAAAGATGTTCAGGAAGCATATTAGAAAATAATGTAGCTAATTTGCAAACTAAAACACTAGGACTTCTACATCCAATGAATGATGTCACCTTAAAGGTTTCTGTCTTAGAAAATCATTTACTTATTCTTATGTTCGTGCCGTTATTTAATATATTTTGAAACTGGTATCATTGTCTGTGACATGTTATTTTTCAGTAATGGCCAAGCTTTATCCTTTGAGGGCAGATAAAAGTTTTGGAAACAGTGCAAAACTTTTGACATTCAGGTTAGTGGGTAAAGTGGGTGATTGTGGTAGCTAGAACTATTTTTGGTTTTGGTAATAATAATGGTAATGATAATAAAAATAAGTTTTAAAATGACTAAAATAGAGTCTGATTTTCTTCAGTGTATATCACATGGCTCCGAAGACAATTTTGGAAGAGGAATTCTGAAAATATTTTAAGCTGATGATGTAATGGCATCATTGACAAACAAGTCAATTACAAAATAGACGACTCGTTTAAATGTATATATTCAGATTCATTTCTTTAACAGCATTTCAGCAATTTACTTGCTCCATTTACGTCATTCCAAATTTACTTCTACTTTTTTTAGGATAGAAATATATATTGTTACCTAATTGTAACCCATGTATGACTTTTTATTTTTTATATATTATCTTAAATACATACTTTAATAATATTGACATAGTCCATATTACCAGTATTAATAAATACTTGAATCTTATTACTTTATGTAAATGACTTCAAAGTTGCCTATTCCCCGAATGATAAGTAGTTCCTTTTAACAACTCTCCAGAGGTCAAGAAAGGTGAAAGTGGTAGTTTGTTACACCGAAAACCGTGTATTATTTATAGCCTAGGGATTTACTCAGCTGTTCTAAGAAGGTGCCCTGAATCCATTAAGAGATACATAGGCTCACATGGTGGCAGGAAGTGTGAGAGAGCATCAGGGAGCAGACAAGAAACAGCAGGGACTTGGGGGGGAGCAGGACGAAGGGAGACCTTGGGGGGAGGAAGACCTAGCGAAGGGGAGGGATGGGGCCTGCGGCAGCGCAGTCCGAGGGGCTTGCTGTGACCAAGAAGAGGGAGCACTGGTGAGCGGACCCCGCCCTAAAGATACCCTGAAGGGGTATGCAAGGCCTGGCAGCTCCCGCCTTGTGACATAGTCTATCCTGACATTTCCACGGTATCTCTGGAAACGTCATGAAATGAGGAAAATTGAATTGATAAGAACTCCTGTCACAATCCTGTTTGAGGAGGACAGTTTACTGTGGCACTTTTGTTTCAACAAATGGGGGGTGGGAGGTGCAGGTTTGGAACCAGGGCTGAATTGCCTGAGACGGGAGAGGAAAGGAGCCATAGTGCCATTGTTCCCTAAAAGCCTCAGCCAAGCCCAAAGTAAGTACGGAGCCAATCTAGAATCCGGGCACCAGGCTGCTGGGGTTTTCCACATGTCTCCCTCCGGTCCTGCTAGCCCCGTAGAGTCTCCTGACGAGACGGGCGGGCGGAGGAAGAGCAGAGCCTGTTAAGTCTGGGATAGCAGGCAAAGGGCAAGGGAAAGAAGGAGAAGGAAGAACGGGGACCTGAGTGGGGGATGAAGAAGACAAAGAGAAGAAGAGAAGAAGAGGACAGCAAAGAGTGAGGGGAAAGAAGAAAAGAGAGGGAGGAAAAGGCTGGGAACAGCAGTAAGGAGAGTCGCCCGGTGGGCGGAGGGAGGGGGAGCAAGGGCGACAGGCCCGGGTGTGTGCTCGGAGTGCTGTGTAACTCGCGAGCCCGCTCCGTTCCCCGGGCCACTCGGTCTCACCCGGCAAAGCAGGGGCTGTACAGTGGCTGCAGATGAACCCCCCCAAAGTCCATCTAGAGCACACAGTGAGAGAGGCCTTGATGCATCAAATCTGAAGAATGACATTTAACACAAAAATGATTCCATTTCTTTCTAGCGAACGGTCTGGGCTTAAACAGCTAAGGAGATGTTTTCTATTAATAGATAGCATAGTCCCATTTTTTTCCCTTTTCTATCTGATGACTCTGCTGTCATGGAAACAAAGTTGGTTCTGTTTTTTAAAGACTGTAAGTAAAGCTTCACAAATAATTATAAACAAAGAACAAACTCTAATGGAGGCCAAAAGCAAATAGAAACGAATATGTATTTTTCAAAATTTCCTCAAAGATTTTTCAACATTTAATAAAATAAACTATACTTGATAATAATGTCTTGCTATCATATGTTCAACCCAATTTAATTTGCAGCACAGTATTAAATATCAAAAATAAATTGATGTTAATTTATACCTCAGCATATTTTCCATCAAACTTAAGTCTCTGAAAATCTAAATAACCATAAAAAGTTTTCTAGTATGCTAAAAAAAAAAAAAAGTGGGGGGGGCACCTGGGTGGCTCAGTTGGTTAAGCGACTGCCTTCGGCTCAATCGAGTCCCACGAGTCCCACATCGGGCTCCCTGCTCAGCAGGGAGTCTGCTTCTCCCTCTGACCCTCTTCCCTCTCGTGCTCTCTCTCTCTCATTCTCTCTCTCTCAAATAAATAAATAAAATCTTTAAAAAAAAAAAAAGTGGGGGGTTGCCTGGGTGGCTCAGTCGTTAGGTGTCAGCTTTGGCTCAGCTCATGATCCCAAGGTCCTGGGATCGAGCCCCGAACTGGGCTCCCTGCTCAGTGGGGAGCCTGCTTCTCCCTCTCCCACTCCCCCTACTTATGTGTCTGCTTTTGCTATCTCCCTCTCTCTCTCTCTGCCAAATAAATAAATAAAATCTTTAAAAAATAAAAAAGCATCCAACTCTTGATTTCAGCTCAGGCCATGATCTCCAGATCCTGAGATCTCAAGCTCCGCATGAGGCTCTGCGCTCAGAGTCTACTTATTATTCTCTCTCCCTCTGCCCTTCCACCATGCTCACTTTCTCTCTCTCTCCCCCACAAATAAATCTTTGAAAAAAAAAAAAAGCTTTCCAGTATGCCAACAATACTGGAAATGCCAATTCCTATATTTTTCCAAAATGCGGTGGTTAATATAATAGAACAGTGACCATAAGTCACTGTTTCTTTTTAAGTAGATGGCTTCGGGGGGTTTTGGTTGTTTGATTGGCTTGGTTTTAGTTTGATTTTCATTTGGTTTTGTCTTTTGTTTTTAACCTCTTAGACTAGCCTTTTTTGTTTTGAGTTCCAAAATGGCTGTTGCCCAGTTTATTCATTAATGTTTTAACATGGTTTATATTTTTTGTCTACAAATTGTCCTTTCCCAAAAAGCATTCCTAACGATCAGAATTTTTTTTTCATCCCTCCTTCCAAGAATTGACACGATAGGAGGGGTTTGAGTTTCACCTCCCTCTGTCACCTGACTGGCTCTGTGTCCTTGAGCAAGTAGTTAACCTTGGAGTTTCGTTTTCCTCATCTATGAAGATGAAGGAACATAATTCCTGCTTTGATGAATTGTGAGGATTAGAAATAGCATGTGTAAAGCGCTCTGCATGCTCTGCGACACGGAGTAAATCCTCCATGAATGGTAGCTGCTGTTTGGCCCATCTACTGTCACATGTGTCTCTGTCACTCCGCCCTGGGTCTCCCAAGGTGTGCAGAAGTCACTCACTTAGCAATATCACATTTTTTTAGCATGATACATACACTATGCAAAACTTTGTCTTGTCAAAACAGAATTGTGAGGAGGTGCAATGAAAGAGTACACTTTCAAATAATTTTTAAAATTTTAAATTATTTAAAATTTGAACTTTATTTTTCTTTGCAACTTTCTGCTTTTTCCTTTTTGGGTAGGATTTTAGCTAATTTTTTTTTTAAAGATTTTATTTATTTGACAGAGAGAGAGATAGCGAGAGCAGGAACACAAGCAAGGGGAGTGGGAGAGGGAGAAGCAGGTTTCCCGCGGAGCAGGGAGCCCGATGCGGGACTCGATCCCAGGACCCTGGGATCATGACCTGAGCCGAAGGCAGCCGCTTAACGACTGAGCCACCCAGGCGCCCGGATTTTAGCTAATTTTTTCCACTCATATGATCTATAATGATGCAGCAATTATATTTGTCTTTGTACTATGTGTATATATACGCCTGGGTGTATGTGTATATATATGGTCAATTCCTCCAGCTTTGTACATGCATCTACTACGTACAGAAATTTGAGGGTATAACTGTGAATATATACACATGAGCGTGAGTGTGTGTGTGTGTGTGTGTGTGTGTGAGAGAGAGAGAGAGAGAATCATTTATTGGCTGCACCCACCATCTACACTTGCTGGAGGAATTCTACCCCATCATATTTTATTTTTCTATTATTGGATATGTAAGTTATTTCAAGTTTTTTCCCTTGGAATTTGGCGGAGGTGCTACTAACAGGACTCCCTCCTGATTCCTCTTTCTTTGGAGTAGCACTAATGTATAATGAATGGAAACCTTTCCAGGCAGCACTCATCTGCACGGTGCTCCATCGGCTGCCTCCATCATTGTGTGCGCAGGCCTGGGGCCATGAGAGGGCACAGTCCCCATACTCAAGCCCGCCGACTGTTGCAACAGGTGGAGCCAGGGTCTGCTGCAGCCTTCAGAAAGAAACCCTTTCTAACCAGGGTCAGGTCAGAAAAATCACTGATCCTGCTCAAGACATTAAGGAAGGGGGTGTCTGAAAACTAGACCCCACAAAGAATACCGTGGAACTACCTTATTCTTTTGTGGGGGGGGTCCCCTGAGAGAGGAACTAGTTTGAATTTTGACCTCAGACAGATCAGGAATGAATTCCTATAGAGGGTTTTCCCATTTTAAAATTCCAGTTCCAGAATACTGAATGTTCTACTGGGAAATAAAGTACCGGTTTCCACCGATAGGCACAGTGGTCAATCAAGATGTGATGATAAGTAATGAAATGATATCATTGTTCTTGAACTTGAAAATTAATAGCGCAAGAATGCATTAAATATTTTACTTAATAAGATAGAAATAGGTGAGTTTTGCCATTGCTGCTGCCTTCTTGTTCTCTGTGAATTTATGTTGTGGATCTTCTGTATGCTTTTAGGAAGTTTTAATTAAATGTGTATTAAAGTATAAGAACTTATTTTGGAAAACTTTAAAATTTTTGTTATGTTTTTAATTAAATTCTGCATTCTACCCAGAGTATTTAGCCTCTAAGCATATAAAAGGGATTAGGTGAGGCTTGTTTTCTTTCAACATTAAGGTGAATTAAGGATATAATTTAGGTGTGAGCTGAAGACAGTCAAATGTTCCTTTATGCTTTTGTTCAGTTTTCTGAGAGTTATGCCTGTAATAAGATTGGTCTACTTGTCTTTAGCTCTGAAAGGGTGCACTGTATGACTCAGTCACTGCACACCACCACACAGTCCATTAACCCGAGAGCAGGATGAGCCTGCGATGGCTCAATTAAGTGTCATTTTTGAGCTTCCCAGCGTCCTTAGGCACCTCTGTTTTATACTGGCACCTCTGTTTTAAACGTGGTTAGGTAAAAAAACTAAAGGCTGAAATCCCTAAAAATCTTTTAAGTTAACTTATGAGATACGGTTTTAAGCCATTAGGCATTCTTTAAAAAAAAGAAAAGAAAAATAGGGGGGGCACCCGGGTGGCTTAGTCATTAAGCGTCTGCCTTTGGCTCAGGTCATGATCCCAGGGTCCTGGAATCAAGCCCCAAGTTGGGCTCCCTGTACCACGGGAAGCCTGCTTCTCCCTCTCCCACTCCCCCTGCTTGTGTTCCCTCTCTCGCTGTGTTTCTCTCTGTCAAATAAATAAATAAAATCTTAAAAAGAAAAAAAAGAAAAATAGCTATTAACGACATTTCAAATAGATCATAAACTTTATTTGGATATTTATTAGATCATAATCACAGTGTAGTCATGGCTTGAAGAAATATACTGTAAACCCCATCTCTTAGGTGCTATTTGTTTCACTAGTTAAATTATTCCTATCATAAATTTAACAATGATATGAATTAAAACTTTTTGTTGTTGACATGAAACAAACGTGTATTTCACATCTTAAACTAAGAATGGAAATAATTTTGTTGATGTAAAGAAAATATTCTTCAGAAACTTTTATATGTTTCAAATGAATGGATTTATAAAATTCTTAGAAAAACCAGATTTATAAAATTTATTAGCTGTAATAATTTTATTTCACTCAACTGTTCTTTTTCTAGGACTTACTAACCAGACATAAAGTGTTGGTCGCAGACTTCTTAGAACAAAATTATGACACTGTAAGTAGAAGTCCTTTTTAAGATTTTACCTCATTTTCTCTTCCCCCCCGCTTAGATCTGTGGACACTTGCTCCTATATATGATTCACAACAGACACCAACCATAGTTTACCATGCACCCAATTTGTCCATTTACCTGGAAGCCAGGTCATCAGGAAACTTTGTGGAAAATTGAGGATGGCAGGAGATCAGGGCTTTCTCATTTTTCACACCTGTTTCTGTTGTATCCGGAGTTCCAGAAAATGACTGGCACCTGCTTACTTTGATCCTGATTTAAGAGCATCCATATTGCCCTTAAGAGGCAGTAGGTAACCATAGAAGAGCACTCCACCCTCACTAAAAGAAATCATTTTACTTGCTTGATTAGTTTTACTTGTAGAAATGCCAAAATATTTGTCTTCCAAGTCCCTTCTCAAATGGTGAATCCAACCCATCCTTTTGAGATTCCACTGAAACGTGACTTTTCTAGGAAGCTTTCCCTAATCCCACCCATCCACATGCATGCACGTGTGTTCCCTCCCCACCCCGGCTGCCGCCATTTTCCACATTGTATTACGGTGTGTCTGTACCTTCCTGGCTGGTTCTTGAGCTCCCTGAGAGGCAGGAACCTGATCAGAGACTGTAGATGCTAGATGGAATGTTAAAGACCCATTAGATGTCCATTTATAATAAGTGAAAATAAGAGAGCTGAGATAATTTATGACAAAACCCGCGACATCAGCTACTAATTTTTTCTGTGGAATGAGTGATGTAAATGTGTTGTGCAGGAATGCTTTGCATTCAGGAAATAGTACACAATAATTTGGAAGACTGTAAACTCATTCTCTTTGATCCCTTATTTACCCGATTTTGTCTTTGTACCTATAGTCACGTCTTGTGTAATTTGGTCGCTTCACAGACACAGAGCCTCCTGCACTGACCTGAACACCACCTCTGAGACCTCATGCTCCCTCAGACATTTCATACTTTCTGAGTTTCATATTTCCTTAGCAGTAAACTATGAAATGGGAGCATGTGAAACTGGCGTCCTGGGGAGTCAGTCATACGTTATACATGTATTTGAAGTTTCTGGTTACATACGATTGCACTCATGTGGAATTTAAGAAAGAAATGAGCAAAGGAAAAAGAAGAGAGAGAGAGAGAGAGAAACCAAGAAACAAACTCTTAACTATAGAGAACACACTAATGGTTACCAGAGGGGAAGTAGGTGGGGGGGATTGAGGGTGCACTCGTCATTATGAACCAGGTGATGTATGGAAGTGTTGAATCATTATATTATATACCTGAAACTAATATACCACAGTATGTTAACTATACTGGAACTAAAATTTTAAAAAACTTACCACAAAATTTAATAAATTTCATGTCCCACAAAATCCTGACAATAAACAGTAAGTCCTTCATATAAAAGAGTGTAATGATTATGACTTTAATGTGCACTACCTGGTTTTGTTTTTACTTTTCACTTTCTTAATTCCTTGTTGGAAGTTATCCTCCGTGTGCACTGCTTGCCCTCATCGCATCCGTGCACACACACCTCACACTCGGCCCTCTGAGGACCAGGACTGTTTTCCACCCTCCTCAGCTCCTGGACTCTCCTGCCTTCAGTTCTCCATTGGGCTCACTCCTCCCACCTCTGTGGTCTCTGGGGCATGTCCTTGCATGGTAGGAGGTGGACGCTTAGCTTCCCCAGCGTCTGGCACTCTGTGTGAAACTGAAGGCCCCAGGCAATGGTTGACAGCCACAGGGGGAAACAGGGCCCCAAACACCAGCATGCCCCAGCTTTTGAGGAGAGTGGAAGTCCTCCAGAGAGACCAGCTGGGATTAGCATGGCCATTGTGTGGCAAAAGTTGCCCCATTCCTCTGCCTGTTCACACTATGAACTTGACAGTTTGATTCTTCATGGGGTATCATGTGAAGCCCTAAGTGTGTTGAATCTTCTCCTAAATTATTCATGCGCTAATAGCTACCAGCTACCAACTTCTCTAAAATGGCATGAAAGGTGTTATTTTGCTACTCAATTAATAGATGAGTTAATAGATGTTTTATTCAAAAGAATGTATTGAGAAGACTCAAATACTCCATTTTTCTACTCAATTTTTAATTTGCAGAACTAAAATAAAATGGACAAGTACATCTGTTGTATCACTTGACCTTCCTACCCCTCAGTGTCTTTATGTGTAAGTGAGGATGATGAAATGGGGGAAAGCTCCCTGTGGACAGTGTGATCAGCATAGAGTTATTATGCACAGAGACAGATGCAAAGCACAGCAGCTGGGCTGCACTGGCCTAGTGGGTTGGGGATTTACTTTTGAAGCAAGAGAGCAAGCAAACCTAATACAGAGAAACCACTGCTGGTTTTACACTCTAATATTTATTTTCTTTTCATTAGATTTTTGAAGACTATGAGAAATTGCTTCAGTCTGAGAATTATGTGACTAAGAGACAATCTTTAAAGGTAATATCAGATTACAGGGCGCCTGGGTGGCTCAGATGGTTAAGCGTCTGCCTTCAGCTCAGGTCATGATCCCGGGCTCCTGGGATCGAGCCCCGCGTTGGGCTCCCTGCTCAGCAGGGAGCCTGCTTCTCCCTCTGCCTCCACCTCTCTCTCTCTCTCTCTCATGAATAAATAAATGGAATCTTTAAAAATAAAATAAAATAAAATAAAGGTAATATCAAATTTCTTTAAGAGTCCCAGTTGATATCATACTAGTAAATGATGGCTCTGAGCAGACAAGTACATAGAGAAAAATTAAGGTGTCCCTTTTTTTGTAGCTTGGGAAATATGTTTCATGTTATGACTGTACTTTGTAGCAAAACAATGTAAGTGTCCTGCCTCAAAGACTTTTTGGAAGTAACAATATAAATAATACGTACATGATAAAGTAGAATTTAGTATATTTCAGCTCCGAAAGAAAATCAAGCTTAAGTTAATTTAAATACAACCGCAGTTCTCTCCTAGGGCGTATTTTGTGGAGATGAAAAGAAGTCACTCTTAGCTTGAAATTAAGATCTGAATTACTGTTTATAAGAATCAGCAAGGTTCTCCTATACTTCTCTTTCAGTGTATCTGAAACAGGAAAAAATGACCCTATTTCTCTTATACATCTCTCTGTAAACTAGACTTTGTGGGCTATTTTACAGAGAAGGGGAGAGGAAAAGGTTATGTGATGGGGCTCACCCCCATCTGAGCACTTACCCCCAGATTTGTAACATATTTTTCTAAAGATTTTTTTTTTTTTTTTGCATTGCTGGGTTCCATATTCTGAGCATTCTTGTTAGTGTTCTACTGTAGGTCATTTTTAATTCCTTCACCATTTAACATGACATGTTCAAATTGTATTTCCAGCAAAGATTCTGAAATATGAAAACAGTCACTCTTTAAGAGTTAAAAGAATAATCTTTAATAAATTTGGGTACTTGATCATGGACCCAAAACTGTGCTTTTCTAAAAATGCTAGTATTACCCTGAAACAGACTCTGGAAGGAGGTTAAAAGATGATATTTCCAGCTGGAAAAGAAAATAAATTCAGTGCTGAATTATCTGCAAATAGTTTAGTTGGACCAATTATTGGGGGTGGTGAGGAGGGTAATAGGGCATTCCATTTGGTCAACAAATATTTATGTGCTCCTATTCCTAACATTACCATGACAGCCAAGAACAAAATGAAGTGGCACCTCAATGGACCTTACATTCTGTTGGAGAACAGACAATAGATAAAGAAAAAGATAAATATATAACTTTAAGGTGGATTTTAGAACAGTTAAGGAGGGCGCAGGGACAGGAAGCAATGACGGGGGTGGTAGGGGTGCTGCTATGTAACCAAGTGGCATTTGCTCTTGTAGATTATATCACCTATGAAATGCCTGTGGAAGTTCGCTCTCCCCTAGCCCAGGCAGCCCAGCAGAGTAGGGCCACATAGTCAGTGAGTAGCCTTCCCTCCTTCAGTGTAAAGGTGCCTGGGGGCGCCTGGGTGGCACAGTCGGTTGAGCGTCCCACTCTTGGTTTCGGCTCAGGTAGTGATCTGGGGATCCTGAGATTGAGTCCCACATAGGGCTCCGCACTCCGCACAGAGTCTGCTTGGGACTCTCTCTCCCTCTCTTCTGCCCCCTTCCCCCCGCCCCAGCCTCAAATAAATAAATTAATTTTCTTAAAAAGTGCCTGGAAGCAGCCATCTGGTCAAGAGGAGGTAGGACTGGTCCTATTGGGAGTGGGACGTCATTCAGAGCTGCATCTCTACCCTTCAGATCCCACTCAGATATTCCAAAGAAAGTTACTGGCGGATAATAATCGGCTGGCTTTGTCAGGCACTTTATATGATGTTTGGGCTTACTAAACATCACTTGTATTATTTTTACATGTTGGGAAAGTGACATTCATAGAACAATGTGTTTGTTTCTAAATATTGAATACACTTTTAACTGAAGTGATAAACTAAGAGTATTTTGTATGACATTTTTGTCAGTTCACTTTACCTGTGATTTTGCCTTAGCCAGGACCCGCCTGCCCCTGAATTTGTGCCCTTGCTGCTCCAGGATTACCCGTTGTTGGGGGGGGTCAGTGTGCTATTTTCAGCCAGGCATTCAGCACTCTTTATTGAGTTTCCCCTTGCGTGGAAACCCATACTAGGTGATCCACATGGAAAATACACCTTGGGTTCACTGCTCTTGCTGCTGGAGCCTGGATTGATGAGATCAAGCCTCAGACAAAGGCAAGTGACAAGCTGCCATGCTCTCCCACGTTCAGAAAGCTTGTTAAAGCATTTGAAAATAAGGCCTCATCCTGTTGCCACAGCTGTGTACCTAAAGAATAGAATTCCTTATTTGTAAAGGGTTCCACAGGCACAGCCCAAAACAGGGGAGCTGTTCTGTATTATAAGAGATCATTGCCCTTGGAGGGAAGGAGAAACTGAACAGTAAACAGAGCTGACAATGCTCCGAGACGCCAGTGTATAAGAAATCTCTCATACATTTTCTAAATCCTTCCTCTTTTTAATGGGAATCCATAAGATCCTGAACCAAAGTAGCAACATGGGTATGAACTAAGGTGATTGAACTAAAGTGGGATCAAGAAAGCTGAGAGTCATAGACTTTAGAATTTACCCTCGTACCGTTTTCAGCAGTGACAGGAATTGGTGATAGAAATTTTTCTGCGATCGACTGTTGCTAGGGCCTTCGGTGAAGTTATAAAGCTAACAATTGTTCCCCTTAACGTCTCCCTTCTGGGGCTCCTTCCTGCTTTTCCTTCTTGTTACCCTGTCATCTCTTCCTACCCATGTGCCCATTGCCCTCATTCTGTTCTCAAGATGTTGTCAACCCCACCTTGTCCTGCTCCCTAGCAGGACGCATTTGCATTTGATATAGAAGCCTGTTAATTCAGCACATGTGTGATTGGTACAGTATGTAATAGAAATTTGGTGGGGAGCATAGGGGAGCGAGAAGGTTCATTCTTTACTGCTGTCTGCTGCCACCTGGCTCTCCACTATCCAGCCCCCTTTTCACATGGCTCTGGGGCCAGACACCTCTGCACTGAGTCTGAATGTGGTATTGAAACTGTCCCTTGCCCACTTGATTGTGCTTCCTCCTTATTTACAGATGCCCAACCCCACTCAGAAGGCCTCTTTCCTGTTCTTTATTAATCCACCCAGACATACTGTGTTGGCTGCTGCTCTTGCCTAAAATCTTTTATAGTGCGTGTCTCACAAATATTTTATTTGCACTCTGGTAAAACTGAGCACTGGTTGGACACTGAAGAAAACTAGTAAAAGACAGATAAAGCATATCTAAGAATGCAGAAATTGTTAAAATGAGCACTAAAGGTTTGGCTTTTTTGAATGCTAGATTATAGGCAGAGACATCACTAAGATAGACTAATTTCACCGTATTCAAGGAGAGAGCTGTGTCTTCTTATCTTTAATAGAAAAATGTTTTGGAGAGCTCTGCTGGTGCACTGTTGGTTTTTCCTTTTGAGAATTAGGTCTGTGGTAGCAATATGTTCTGTTTTGACACAGCCATGTTTATATCTCCAAATTCTGTACTATTTTGTACATATATGTTTCATCATTTCAGAAAATACTTACAGTACAATATGTAAGAGAAATTTGGTGGGGAGCAAACTTACATACTTACAGTATTCTGTAAGTGATAAACTGTCTTAAAGCTAGGCAATTTTCTGACTCCGAAGTATTGGCTGCCATCTTTTGATAATCATATTCTAAATTTTTCTGAACTACCTTGGGGTGCTTAGATTCCTGGTGTCAATAAAAAATAATTAACAGAGAAATTCCTTCCCCTCACATGACGGAGCTTTGGGATTTATTTCTTATCTTCTTCAGAGTCATTTAATTACTAGCAAGAAAGATTATAATTCAAAAGAAGTTTGGCAGAATTTTGGGGGTTGTTTTTGGCTCTGGTCAGTTTCATTAAAACCCTAAGTTTTAAAAAAAACTCATTATTTCTACTTGCTGTGCTTGGCTTTACTCTATATTGAAGCCTATAAAATCGAATACAGAGAACTAAAAACAATTTTTTTCCATTTTATTGTGTTAAATGCTTTGAGTGTGTGTGTGTGTGCATGCAAATTTTAAGGGTAAATTTTTTTAATGAAATTTATTGTTGAAAGACCTTTTAATAGGTGTATGTGTGTTCTATATGTATTTGTATATATGTGATATGTATTATATAATGATTTTTATGTTTTATATAAATATATCTTTATATCAATATAGAATCTGTAGATGTAGATACAGATCTCTATCTGTAATGAGGCATATACCTATATATACCCATGTATATCTTAAGTGGGTATGTCTTATATACATAGACATATATATATATATATACAGCTTTACAACCAAAAGTGGTTGGGTTTTTTTGAGAGTCTGGGGGCCCTTCTGCTGACATGTAAACATGTAGGAAGATAGCACCCTGTCTCCCTGTTTCAGAGACACCAGTGTGATTGGCCAGCAAAGTGGTCCACTGGAGCCACCAGGTGGGCAGTTAGAAACGTTGGTATAGAGCTCAGGAAAGAAACTGAGACTCCAAATGTAGGTTTGGGAGACATCTTCCTAGATGTTAGAGTTGAAGCCATAAGCATAGATGAGACTGGAGACAGAAAAAAGATCAGAGATTCACATATACCACTTGGAAAATTCCTACATGTGTAGAGCAAAAGTAGAGCAAAAGGAAGGGGAGCAGAAACACAGGAGCAAAGGAACAAGCTGCAAGAGATAAGAAACCAGAAGAATGCAGTGGCCTTGAAACCAAAAGCAAAGAAGAAGTGTCCAGAAGAGTGTTCAGTTAGCTTTAGATGCTTCAGAGAGATTAAGGAAAATGAAGTTGAATAGTTTACATGACTACTGTCCCATGTTTGAGACTAACCAGCTAACATCCAGCAGTGGTCATCATGTCTTATGCTTAACAACCATTATTTTTGGGCACTAAACTAACTTTAAGGTATGTAGTTCTTATTTGTTAAATAGACAACAAGATGCAAGGTGGCTGTTTACTGGCAGCCAGACACACACAAACACACACTCGTATACTCACAGCACACGCCGCCACATACACACCTCTGGGGTTCTGTTGCTGGACTGTATTGTGATAGACAGCCAGCCCATAGTTCCGTGTGCTTTCTCCTCCCATCCAGGATTTCTGTAACCATCAGTACAATGAGGCATCCAGAAAAAGTCTGGTGAATAGGAGAATTCAAAAACTAAGTAGATTATATATAAAAGTTTGTGAAGGGTACACTTCAGCTGCCTGGTTGCTGAAGTTTTAGGAATTGCTACTCCTATATGAGAATAAAAGTTTATGAGGTAAAGAATGGTCAACTGTGCTGCTAGTGGGCCTTCAACTATTCTCACTTTGAGTATTTTTATTTTGTTTTGAAGTGTCTTAATCTGTTTGTGCTGCTATAACAAAAATGCCCCGGACCGGGTGGCCTAAGCAACATTTGTTTCTCATAGTTTTGGAGGCTGAGCAGTCCAAGATCAAGGTGCCAGCAGAGAGCTCTCTGGGGTTTCTTTGATAAGAGCACCTGTCCCATTCCTGCGATCCTACCTTCCCAAAGGTCCTGCCTCCTAATACCTTCACATTTGGGGTTAGGATTTCCACATGTAGATTTTAGGGAGGCACAGACCTGCAGTTCATAACATGGAATAATGCTGCATTTGGGGGGAGCTATTAATTTGTCACCAGGAAATGTTTTGTTTTACTTTTTTATAAAAACTTGCTGTACATATTAAACTTAATATGGATTCGGGGTCAGTGATTCTCCTCGCCACCTCCCCCCCAGGCTATCTAGCTGGTTTTGTAATAAAAGTTAGGGGATGGGAAGGGTATGTGCTATGGTGAGCGCTGTGAATTGTGTAAGACTGATGAATCACAGACCTGTACCCCTGAAACAAATAATACATTGTATGTTTAAAAATAAAAAGTAGGAAGGGAAAAATGAAGAGGGGGAAATCGGAGCAGGAGACGAACCATGAGAGACTATGGACTCTCAGAATCAAACAGAGGGTTCTAGAGGGGAGGGGGGGTGGGGGGATGGGTTAGCCTGGTGATGGGTATTAAGGAGGGCACGTACTGCATGGAGCACTGGGTGTTACACGCAAACAATGAATCATGGAACACTACATCAAAAACTAATGATGTAATGTATGGTGATTAACATAACATAATAAAATTAAAAAAAAATATTAGGGGGAAGGTAACACTCACTTGGCATAACCTGTTTTCCCCAGCAAGCTACTAGAGTACATTTATTCAAGGAAGGGAGGTATAACTCTAGAGTCAATTTTGTTATTCTTATTCTACCATAATGCCTAAGAAATAATGCAGTACTGGGAAGCAAGATTAAAAAGTGAGTGGTGAAAATAATAAATTCGTTTCTGGCTAGCTCTGGGTGAGAGCTACAAAGAGAGCTTTTTTAAGCTGCAGCAATGGCTTGCTTTAAAAAAAGAAAAGATTCAGAAATGCATTAATCACCGACTTTAGCAAAACTGTGTGAAAAGCTTAAAATAACAATAATAACTACTCCTTTCATGCCGGTGCTAAACGTAAGATGCACTTAAGGACTCAATTTTTTTTCACATCAACATTCCTAACCACATTTATAGTTTGATTTTTCCGGGAGAAGTGCAATATATTTTGAATCAGATGATTCTCAGATAGATTATCTCTCTGATTTGGGTTTTTGTTTTTTGTTTTTGTAGCTGCTAGGTGAACTGATCCTGGACCGACACAACTTTGCCATTATGACAAAGTACATCAGCAAGCCAGAGAACCTCAAACTGATGATGAACCTCCTTCGAGATAAAAGTCCCAACATTCAGTTTGAAGCTTTCCATGTCTTTAAGGTAAAGTGCAACAGAAGTAACATGGGCATTTGTTTTTCACTTTCCAGTGGCAAACTCCCTGCTGTTTACTCTCCTTTATACTTGAGAGAAAATGAAATAGGCAGTCTTTCTGTTTTGCATGACTTGGATGAAATTTTAGAGGTATTTTAATGAATGCCCATTTGTTTCTAATCCCTATCTCTAAATATTTTCATTTTTTCCACTGAGAAAATAGGTGGATACTGTTTCCCAAAAGTTACTAAAATAATCAGCGATAGAGCCAGAATCCAAATCCCGACTGTTGGAATTTGAATGCTTTGCTTTCTGCCTTAAGTGTTTCTTTGAGCCTTAAATGAAGCACTGAAGAAATACTGGGGTACTGCTCCCTTTTATTACTTGTTAGAAATATTTTTTACATGCATTTTGCTATAAATGGAAACTAGCTCCCCATAACACTGGGTTCTTTCTCATATTTTTTTCTTTGATGTAAGAGTAACAAAATCGCCTCCTAGTAACTTTAGACAGTATATCTTTTTAAGCAGGGTAGGAGAAATCATCTGTAATCCCTACTTCTAACCAAACTGTTGTAAAGATTTTAGTAAATTTTATTTTCCCGTGCACATATTTGAAGGTTTTTTTCTGCATCTGTATTCATATGGTACACAAAATTGATATCTTAATTTTATCACTTAATGCTTTGCCAGAAGTGAACACTAATTCATTGTTGTTTTATATGGATTTTAGAGCCAGGAATTTTATTGTCATAGTTCATCGTTGGGTTTGTTTACTCTAGTTTAAACATTTCTCTGTTTTTTATATTTAGGTTATTTCCATTTTTTCCTACTGTGAGGAATGCTGCCATGAGCATTTTCTATATCCAGCTAGGTTTCCCCCCGCCCCCATATTTAGGGTTATTTTCTTAGGATAGATATCTGGAATAGAATTAAGAGTCAAGAGAGTTCAAAGGTTTTTGGGGGTCTTTATAATGTCTCTTGAGTGACTGAGTTTATAAATCTGTAAATGGGAGAGACATGGCAGTTTATAAGGTATGTAATTGTTGCTTTGAGAGGTTAATAAAAAAAAAAAATTTAGTCCGTCTTTCAGCCACCAGGTCTTTATTGTCCAAAGAGCCACTAGAGCAATTCAAATACCAAACTAACTTATAAATTCCATTCAATGATGTTCAAAATCCCAACGGGACTTCTCCTGGAACTTGACAAGCTGATTCTAAAATTTCTGTAGTAGAACAATGGCCTAAGATTAACTGTGGCCACAAAACATAATTGGAAGTATTTAGTTAACTACATCAAAATTTATTTATTTATTTATTTTTTAAAGATTTTTATTTATTTATTCATGAGAGACAGAGAGAGAGAGGCAGAGGGAGAAGCAGGCTCCCAAGGAGCAGGGAGCCCGATGCAGGACTCGATCCCAGGACCCTGGGATCATGACCTGAGCCGAAGGCAGACGCTTAACCATCTGAGCCACCCAGGCGCCCAACTACATCAAAATTTAGAACTTCTGTTCAAAAAGATCAAATAAGCAAAGTGAAAAGACAGGATAGAATGTGATACATATAACTGACAAATCATTTAGAGAAAGAATTCGATAGAAAAATGGGCAAAGGATGCAAGTTGGTCATTTACAGATGAGGGAACCTGACTGGTCAATAAATAGGTGAACATGATCATTTTATGGTAACATTGGAAATGGCCATGAAATATCAATGAGGTTATCATTTTACATTCTTCGTAATGGTAAAATGTTTAAGTCTGACAAATCAAACATTGGTAAGGTTGGAGGGCAGTGGAAGCTGTCTATACACTGTAAGTTGGTACAACCACTTTTGAAGAGCAATTTAGTAAAATAAAGAACTGAACATACACATATCCTTCAATCCTGAAATCTCATCTCTTGGCAATTTTTTTTTTTTTTTTAAGTAGGCTCCACACCCAGCATGGAGCCCAATGCAGGGCTTGAACTCATGACCCTGAGATAAAGACCTGAGCTGAGGGGTGCCTGGGTGGCTTAGTCATTAAGCATCCGCCTTTGGCTCAGGTCATGATCCCAGGGTCCTGGGATCGAGCCCCACATCGGGCTCCCTGCTTGGTGGGAAGCCTGCTTCTCCCTCTCCCACTTCCCCTGCTTATGTTCCCTCTCTCGCTGTGTCTCTCTCTGTCAAATAAATAAATAAAATCTTCAAAAAAAAGACCTGAGCTGAGATCAAGAGTTGGACCCTTAACCGACTGAACCATCCAGGGGCACCCCTCAGTGTTTAGAGACACTCTTGTACATGTGCATAAGGAATCATGTACCAAAATGTTTATCACAACATTGTTAAGAATAGTGTAAAATGAGAAAAAAACACAAATGGGCATCAACAGGAGATGGGGAAAATAAATTGTGTTATATTCATACAGTGGCATACAGTAATGGGTTAAAATTAATTGAGTTATATAGATCAGTGTGGGTAAATCCCAAACATTGAGTGGAATAAACAAACATTAAAAAGATGTTATTTATTTAAAGTTTGAAAACCTGCAAAACACCACTATATATGGATTCAGACTTACACAGTTATAATCTAATAGCCTGTATGGGGATGGTAAATACCAAATTCAGGATAGCAGTCACCTCAGCGGGAGGGGTAGTGAGGAGGATGGTGTCATTAAGAGGTGACCAACAGCCTCCAATTATATCTGTAGTGTTTTATTTTATTAAAAATCTGAAGGCAAGTATGGCACAAATTTTAGATTTTGGTAGAGCACATAGTAGGAATGAGTCTGATATGTTTTGTTGTACTCTGCTCTATGTCAGAATTGCTGTGGCACTGGAAGATGCCTACCCAGTAGAAATGATAGATCCTCTCAAGACCCTTCTGACCCAAGAAATTGTAGAAGGCTGTGTGTCATGTCCTTCAGCTCCCATGGAATTCTAATATATCATCCTAGATGAGAACAAGCTTCATATAATTTTGTTCAAAAATGCAGTATTATGGAAGTATTCAGTGGGTGGCCAAATAGAAATAACCTACTTCTGTCCTCAGAATTTGGATCATCTAATCATTGGACAGAGTAGGTGCATTTAAAAATAGCTGACCACTTGTTTACTTGTATGTGTATAAACTTGGCCTATCCTGTACCCTAACTATGTTTCCACCACCAAAGTATGAACTGAATTGTTCACTTGCCAAATACAATATTTTGTCATTTAGAAAAAGTAACAGTTGAGTCCTAGAGGTTTTTTTCACAGTCTTGTATTAATAGTGTTTTTCCCCCAAAAAAGCACCTTCCATAAGGTGCAGAAAATGTGGAACACACTGCTAAAAATGTCTTTGCCAGATTATTTTCATTAGCTTGCTGGTAAATTCAAGGAATTGAATGAGATACCATCTCATGTTTTTTTCTGCTGTGGACAAGCAGGAGGGTGTGGTGGGAAAGTGTTGGATGGAAGTCAAGAGACCTGGGTCTTCTTTCTGGCTTAGTTGCCACCAGTGACTTTGGGCAAATCCATCTGGATCTGTTTCCTCACTTGTAAAGTGCAAGAGTTACATTCAAGTCAGTAGTCTAGTTCTAAGACACTAGGTTCTGGAGACCTTTGTCTCAGTGATCCTGCCTTTCCCGGAGATGTGCCCGATATGAACGTAGCTATCAGCTATGAGCCGAGCTCCCTTTCCTTTCCCTGTTAACTTCCTTCATAGCAAAGACCATGATGCCACTTCCCACCAAACCGTGTCGGGGATGGGGTGGTCTGTGCCTTTTGGCTCACCTCTTAGGACTGCTGGAACTCAGGCCTGGCCAGGGACAAAAATGTTCCCGAGGGGACTACTCCGCCGCTCAGATCCTAGCAGTTGGCTGCTATAGCTATTTCCACGAAAACAAGAAGCTCCACTCTCACCCTGTCCAAAATACAACAGCCAGTTTGACAGTTCACCTAAAAAAAGGATACAGAACAAGAAATGTCCTAGTTGAGAATCATTTCCGTGTGGTCTTACTGAAAAGAATGCAGAATTACAGATTAATTTGGTGAAAGCCTAACCATCAATTACCCACTTCCTTAAGGACCTGTTTTTTTAGCAGGCCACCACTCCAGTCTCGACATACCAAATCTAAATCTACTGATGGAGAAAACAGTTGAGCCAGGAAATTGAGGAATCCGCTATGAGCTGATGTAATATTAATAATTTTTCTAAAAATGTTAACAGTATAGCAAAAAAGTGTTTATAGCAAATTAATGTTTCATCAGCTACTCTAAATAGTGCAGAGTGCTCAACAGTAGCGTGCCTTCATCTGAACTCATTTGTGCCCATTTTGCTTATTTCACCAAGTGGTAGAGGAGAACAAGTGAAAAGCTGTAATTAAGACTTCACCTCTCGTTTCTACTTTTTAAAATAATTTCTTTAAAAATTCATAAAATAATCGTCTATGTTTGTTTATAGAAAGGTTTGTAATGGGTTTTAGTAACCAACTTTATCAACATCACCAAAAAGTATATAAATATATGACTCATGACTCGGTTTGTTAATCCTGGTACTGAATATTTATGATATTATTGCCTAGTTTTAAAAATTTAGGAAAATTAAGACTAGTAATATTTATAATAGGAAATGTGAATACTATTAGAATAAGACATTTTTTAAAGTGGCTTTTCCATGTAATTTTGGAATAAATTTGTAGTTTCCTACATAATTTCCACAGTTGTGTGCAATTTGTAGATCCCAAAGACTTGGATTCCGAAATGCCAAAGCAGTTGTCAGAACTACAATGTCTATTATGATAGCCCTGACTATACCTTAAATGGTGATTGGCTCCCTTAATGTAAGAACCTGTAAATATTAAGAACGTATCCAGTGAAAAAGAAGTTTATGCAGACCTGTACCTTTGAAACAAATAATACATTATATGTTAAAAAAAAAAAAAGAAGAAGAAGAAGATATTAGGAAGGGAAAAATGAAGGGGGGGAATCAGAGGGGGAGACGAACCATGAGAGACGATGGACTCTGAGAAACAAACTGAGGGTTCTAGAGGGGAGGAGGGTGGGGGGATGGGTTAGCCTGGTGATGGGTATTAAAGAGGGCACGTTCTGCATGGAGCACTGGGTGTTATATGCAAACAACGAATCATGGAACACTACATCAAAAACTAATGATATATTGTATGGTGACTAACATAACATAATAAAATCAAATTTAAAAAAAAAGCAGTTTACAAACCACCACGTACAGAATGCAAGCCCAGTTTTGTCTAAAATATATTTACATATAGCTATATGCAAGGAAAAAAAGGATATACACCAAGTGTTCACAGTGGTTATCTTTGGGTGGAGGAATTATTTAAGAGATTTTTTTTCTTTCTTCTTTGTGTCTCTTTTTCTCTGTTTTCCTAGTTTTCCACATGTGTCACTTTCCTAATCAAGATGATGATAAGGATGGTGGCAGTGAGGAGGAGGATCTCAGGAGATGTTTAGAGCATCCTGAACTTCCAGCCTGCTCTCCTCCTCCATCCTCACTTCCTTCCAGGGTTTTTGTTCCTCCCTGCCCAGGTGGTGGGGCCCGGTCTGGTCCTGTTGTGGGCTCATTGGTGCGCACAGACATCAGCCAGCTTGCGGAAGCAGGGATCAGGTCCTTCTTTCTTAAACAGGAAGAAAGTTACTGTTTCTGATCAATACCAGCAAGAACTGTGTCAAAATATTCTAACCATTATATTGCTCAGGTCTGTGTTCATTTGAGAGGGTGAGCCTTCAGAATGAAAAGACCTTATTTTATACTTCAGTGGAATGAAACTTTGCTTTGAGTTACTTCCATGTAACTGTCATGGGAGCCCCAGTTTCAAATCCACGTACGAAGCATTCTAGGCTTACAGCATGCCTCCCAGACAATAAGGGTAGCAAAGCAGAAAATGAGCCTTCCAATGCCTTGTCTAGTGCAAATCCCTCTTGACAGAATAGAATTTGAATGAAATGAATGAGTGTGTAAGACGTGTATTTTTTTTTATCCTTCATAAAAAGCATTCAGGTTTAAAATAGAGAGCAAAGTATTCTTAGTCTTCTAAGTTAAAAATATTTGAGTTGTGGTCATGATATTTGCCTTTCTCTAACCATGCTTGAGAACTCCATAAATCACACTTCTGCAATATGTGTAAATGAAGGGATACAGCCAGTAAGAGCACACTGTAAAAAGAGAAGCCACAGGTAGTTCCATTTGTTTAACTTGTTGGGGGATGGTTTGAAAATAGCATTTAAAAAAAAATGGGTTCAGCACAGAGAGGACCAAGAAATTCCCTATACTGGACCTAATATTCAGAAGATTTGGCTTAGCGTACCTTGATTCAGAAGTGCGTTCCTAATGGCACTGGTTCATCTCCAGCCTTCACTGGGGCCCTCAGCGAACCACCACCGCCTCCCCCCCTCCCCAGAGGGAACCGTGCTGGTGCATTGGCTGCTTCTGATCAGTAGCTCCCTTTATAGAGTCAGCAGAGTTCAGGAGCCATAGAGAATTAAAATAGGGAAAATTTCAAAACTGGAAAACAAATTTAACATTTTTTAGGTATACAGTGTGTGGATTCAGTGTAGTTAATCCGGTGATGCCTGACTGCAAACTCTTCCACATTTCACATTTATTTTGGATCGAAACAGAGAAACTTCATTTGTCCAATATATAAATATATTTTTTTAGAAAGAAAGACTTATAAGTTATTTATGGAGGTACCACAAAATGCCACACAATTTCTACCTAAAACTTCACAGCAGCTCCCTTGTAAACAAATGGTAACCACGGGAGCCACGAATTTGGCTTCAGCATATGATTTTCTGACATACTACTAATAGGTATGATATAAAGGTCAGGCATTCTAACAATGTAAACCAGTCCTTTTTTAAATATACGTAAGTAACAATTTTTCTTTATTGTAGTAACCTAAACCTCACCATTCTAACCATTTTAAAGTGTACAGTTCAGTGGCATTCAGCATATTTACAGTGTTGCACAACTATTATCACTGTCTAGTTCTGGAACATCTTCCTCACCCCAAAAGGAATCCCTGTACCCATTAGGCATTTTCCCATACCCCAGGCCCTTGGCATCTCCTAATCTGCTTTTGGTCTCAATGGATTTGCCTCTTCTGGATATTTCATATAAATAGAATTATAATGTACGGCCTTTTGAGTCTGCTTTCTTGTTTTTAAGGTTCATCCATGTTGTAGTATGATCAATATTTCATTCAGTTTTATGGCTGAATAGTATTCCATTGTATGGATATGCCGCAATTGTTCATCAGTGGATGGACTTTTGGCTATTGTGAACAGTGCTGCTAGGAACATTCGTGTACAAGTTCTTATTTGAACAGAGTTTTCCAATTCTTTCGATATATACTTTGGAATGGAATTTTCAGTCTTACGGTAATTAAATGTGTAACTTACTGAGGTACTGCCAAACTGTTTACCACAGAGGGTGCACCATTTTACATGCCCACCAGCATTGTACAGGGTTCCGATTTCTCCCCTTCCTTACCAAAACATGTTGTTTTCAGGGTTTTTTATTGTAGCCATCCTAGTGCATGTGAAGTGATATTCCATTACGGTTTTGATTTGCATTTCCCTAATGACTAATGATGTTGAGCATTTTTTCACGTGCTTATTGGCCATTTATATATTTTCTTTGGAGAAATGTCTGTTCAAGTCCTTTGCCCCTTTTATTTATTTATTTATTTATTTTTAAAGATTTTTATTTATTTAACAGAGAGAGAGAGAGAGAGAGCACAAGTAGGCAGAGTGGCAGACAGAGGGAGAGGGAGAAGCAGGCTCTCCACCGAGCAGGGAGCCCGATGCGGGGCTCGATCCCAGGACCCTGGGATCATGACCTGAGCCAAAGGCAGCCACCCAACCGACTGAGCCACCCAGGCGCCCCGTCCTTTGCCCCTTTTAAAAAAGCCTTGTTTTTTTCATTGTTGAATTGTAAGGGGTCTTTGTATATTCTGGATACTAGACATTGATCATACATATGATTCACAAATATTTCTCCCATGCTGTGTGTTGTCTTTTCACTCTCTTGATAATGTCCTTTCATACACAAAAGTTTTATATTTTGTTTTTTTTTTTTTAAAGTTTTATATTTTGATGTTCAGTTTATCTGTTTTTTCTTTTGTTGCTCATGCTTTTGGTGTCATAGCTAAGAAACCATTGCCAAATCCAAGGTCATGAATATAGATCCCTATATTTTCCTTTAAAAGTTTTATTAGCTCTTATATTAAGGTCTTTGATTGATTTTGAGTGAATTTTTGTTTACAGTGTGAGGTAGGGGCCCAACTTCATTCTCTTGTCAAATACTTTTTCTGCTTCAATTGGAGTGATTATGTGACTTTTCTTCGTTGTATTAATGTGGTATATTAGTTGCCTCGAGCTGCCATAACAAAGTACCATAGACTGAATGACTTAAGACAGCAGAAGTTTATTGTCTCACAGTTCTGGAGACTAGAAATCCACGGTCAAGGTGTCAGCAGGGGTGGGTCCTTTCAGAGAGGTTCACCCAGATAATCTGTTCTATGCTTGTCTTCTAGCTTCTGGTGATTGCCAGTGATCCTTGGCATTCCTTGGCTTATAGGTGCATAACTGCAATATCTGTCATCATCTTTTTTTTTTTTTTTTAAGTCTGTCATCATCTTTACATGGTATTTTCCTCTGTGGATCCCTATGTGTCTTTTTGTCCTAATTTTCTTCTTCTTATAAGGATACTAGTCATAGGATTAGGACCCACCCTAATCCAGTATGACTTCATCTGCATTTGATTATGTCTGTAATAAGGTCACATTTATAAGTACTGAGGGTTAGGAAGTAAACATTCATATTTTGACGGGACACAGTTCAACCCCATGCATGTGGTGTATGACATTGATTGATTTTATTATATTGAACCTCCTTTATATTTCTAGCATAAATTCCACTTGTTGATGGCATATAATTCTTTTAATAGGATGGTAGACTCAGGTTGCTTGTATCTTATGGAGGATTTTTACATCTTTATTCATAAAGTTCTCTTGTCATGTCTTTGTCTGGCTTTGGCATCAGGGTAAGGCCAGCCTCATAGAGTGAATTAGGAAGCGTTCCCTTCTCTTTTATTTTTTGGGAAGAATTTGAAATGGACTGGTGTTAATTCTTCTTTAAAAGTTTGTGGAATTTACCAGTGAAGTCATTTTGTCCTGGGCTTTTTTTTGTTGGGAGGTTTTTGATTACCAATTCAATTCCCTCATAGAAATTTCAAAAAAAATCGTTGAGACTACTATGAATACTATGAATAATTGTAGTGTAATCTAACCAATAAATTAGATAATGTAAATGAAATGGACAAATCCCTAGGAACTTACAAACTACCAAACTGACTCAAAAAGAAACAGAAAAATCTGACTCATGGACAAGCTCACCTGTCACACGATAAACCCAGAAATCTAATGTCATGTTCACTTCCTTTGAACCTTCGCAGCCTTTCCTTCCCCTCTCATAGGGCCTTAACATCTTTGTGTATTTTTTTCTTTCTTCATGACTGCTGGGCTGGAGAAACCTTGAGGGCTCAATCTTATAGCCTCCACTTATCTGCATAACCGATCCTTGTCCACAGTGTGTCTAGAGGATGCACTGTTAGAAGTATGGGATGGTGCAGGGGGCCTGGTGGTAAAGCACTCAGCCCTTTGGAGGAGTGAGGTGCCCAGAACATGAAACCATAGCGCTGTATAGGAGTCACATACTTTTATGGGCATTCTCATGTCGTCATATATGTATCATCTAACTGGGAAGTGTGTCCATTGAGAAATATTATAGCAATCAGTATTATAGTTTTGAGTTATTGTGTCCTATTATGATAGTCATTGCTGTCTTTTATAGAACAGCTGAGTCACTAGCCTAGGATTGTGGTTCCAACAGGAGTGCACGTAAGAATCTTTGCGGAACTTTATAAAAATACAGAATGCCAGACCTCTACCCCAGATCTGCTGAGCTGGAAGCTCTGGGAGCTGGAGCCTGGGAAATTGTAAATTTTACAGCTCCACATACATAAGGAAGGAAAGAACAGCATTGATGACCTCCGGGGAGGGAAGATAAGAGGGGAACTTTTCACCTTTGTCTTTTTGGAATTTTGTATCCAGATGAATATATTACCTGTTCAAAAATGAAATTATAAAAAAAAAGCACACTCGACTACTACATGTTGTTTATGTTTACGTGCTTATCTGTGTCGCGGGAGGAAAAGGATAGAAACGTGCTTGGGGATGGAGGCACACTGCTCAAGGGGGTGAGGACAGATGGAGAGTTTGCGTCTATTTGTAGTGTTTTATTCCTTTAAAAAGAGATTTGAAGTAAAATGGCAAAATCTGCGCAAGTTGTTGGTGAGTATATTGGTATCTGTTATGTTCTTTTCTGTTGGAAAGACTGTCTAGTTGAGAACATATAAACATTAAGACATTTAAAATCAAAACAAAGTAACAACTGTTCCCAGACAGCTCTGACGAGCTCCTGGCTAGCTCTCCAGAACACGGCCCTGGATGGGGAATTACGGGTTTCCCTCAATAGGGAAGCATAATATGGGGCTTCTGCATTTTCGAGTAGCACAGGGACCCCGAGAAGGGTCTGTGTCGTCCCTGGTGTGCGTTCCCTGTCGGACGTATTGGTTTCTTTACGTTTCAGGTGTTTGTGGCCAGTCCTCACAAAACACAGCCTATTGTGGAGATCCTACTAAAAAATCAACCCAAACTCATTGACTTTCTGAGCAGCTTCCAAAAGGAAAGGACGGACGATGAGCAGTTCAGCGATGAGAAGAACTACCTGATCAAGCAGATCCGGGACTTGAAGAAAGCTGCCCCCTGACGGTCTCAGCCACCCTCCCGCCACAGTCACCGTCTCATTTGTTCAGTTTGTACAGAAAGTGTCATTTCAGAAAGTCATTGTTCTTGGGAAGGCTTTGGAGGAGGTGCCTGGTTTTCCTCAATTCATTGTTCAGCGTAGATGGAATATAAACATTTGAATGAAAAATGATTAACCTAGAATAATGTATTCATTTGAATCAAGTCTGTGACGATTTATGTGAAATCAGAGCCACTGTACTAGACATGGATAAAAGCAGTTTTCGCCCTTGGTTGACCAAAGGCAGCAGGGCCGTGGGCTTGCAGACCCGGGCCCTGGGTCACCACAGGCCCCTGAGCAGAAGCCCAAATGACGGGCGTCCCTGAGCCCTCCAGGTTAAGTTCTCCGAGAACTGGGGGTCGGGGTGAGAGGCCCAAACCATTCCACCTGTCTGCGCCTGGACATACGGGTTTCTCACGGCGCTGAAAGCTCTGGAGAAACAAGGCCCATGTTCTCAGTCGTCACACGTCCTTGTTCCCAGCCCGTCTGTTTTGACTGTAACTGAGTTCCTAGGGAAGCGCAACCCTCCACGCACCGTCCCGCGCACCGTCCCGCACTCCGTCCCAGCGGCTCTCCTCCGCACCCCACTCTTGGCGCACCCCCTGCGGCCCGGGTAGCCGGGAACCGGCTTGGCCAAAGCAGGACAGGTCAGCAGGGGTCACGGGGACAGAGGGGACCCGCGGGTATGACCTGCTCACTTGAGAACTTGGAACAGAGGGTGAAGGACCACAGCGCTAGCAGTAAACACTGCTGTTTCGCTCTGACTGCTGGAGTGTCAGGGAATGACTGGAATATTTCATTCCCAACTGTCATCATGGGAAAATTCTTCTGTGGTGAAAGTGTGTTTTAGGGTAGGAATCATTGCATTGGGATGCCTTGTGTGTACAAAACCGGGGGTCCAGAGGGTTAGCCCGCTTTTATAAATAAGGGAACATTGCCATTGGAAGGGCAAATGATTAAATGTGTGAAAAACTTCTCAAAGGACTCAAAGTTACCTTTTCAGTTTACTTTCTAATTAGCTGCCACTCCAACTTCCCATCAAAGCTTTCAGCGAAAAGGCAGAAAAGCTACAAAAATGTGGTCTCAAATATTCTCTTGCATTAAGGACTTAATTGTGTTCTTTAAAAAAAGGCATGAACCAAAAACAACAAAAAAGGTTATGGTTTGTTCTCAGACATCAAATGTACAAAACGAAATTTTAAAGTTATATTTATAAGCCATTAAAGGTATAACAATTAATCTGTATTTTTTCAGAATCCTGTTTCCAAATCGTGAGTTGTGGCCTCTGTAAGGACCCTCACTTTACACAATACTGTGTGCTGTGTTCTTCAGCCAGGTACTTCTCCACCAGAGAGGGAAGGATGCCTCTCCAGGGGTCCTTCTCCAGGATCAGTCCCTCTGTAGATTTTGTATCTGAAGAATTAGCTGACAGGCCTCCACCCCTCTCGGCAGGGGCCCAGCATGGACTCCTGAGGCGGATGGAGTGGGCCCTGCGGGACCCCTTGTAGCAGTTCTGGCCAACGCCAGTGTGGAGGGTCAGCCCACAGCCCACAGATGACCTTCGTTCTTTACTCACTGAAGTCAGATTATTTTTAATAACGTTTCCTGACAGTCCAGAGTCTCTTAGAATTTGGCTTTTCTGGTTTTGCTTATTTGGCGAGAAGAGAAGACTGTAAATATTTAAAAAAAGAGAGAGAGAAAAGGCTCAGTAACCATTGGACGTTTATTTGGTTGCTAACACTGTTCCACAACATCTTAGGACACGTTTCCATTTGGAAAGCAAGGCCTTGTTGTAATTCTTTTTTGATAAATAAAGCATTTTATTTCCTCTGGGCTTGAATTAGTTCTTTTTTTTTAAAATATTTTATTTACTTATTTGACAGAGAGAGAGAGAGAGAGAGAGAGCACAAGCAGGGAGAGTGGCAGGCAGAGGGAGAGGGAGATGCAGGCTCCCCACTGAGCAAGGAGCCCAACAGGGGACTTGATCCCAGGACCCTGGGATCATGACCTGAGCTGAAGGCAGACACTTAACCGTCTGAGCCACCCAGGTGCTCCTTGCATTAGTTCTTTGCTAGCAAGTCCTTATTCTAGTTCGGTACCTGTCAAACAGAGAACAGGAGCCTAAAAGGCAATAAATGAAGTAGCTGGGGTTTTGTGTGATACAAATTTGTAAATTATTAACAGGAAAGGGGGGGAGCCAGACGCTCACCGTCAAAACATGTTTGCACAAAATTCACTGTAAATATTGTGAGTCGAAATTTGAGAAGGTCCTATTTAATAAGCTATTTCAAAACACACATTTAAATAAAGACTGAATAAAAAGGTGCCACACACTCTGTGGTCAGTTTCGTTCCTCTGCCATTTGGCTGGTCCGTGTTCCTGTCCCCACTCCAAACAGGGAGTGCCCCGGGAGTGGGGAGGGGGGCCTCTGGGGGGCACTCCGGGCCCCCCAGAGGCCCCACACCATCTTCCCCCCCAGCACTTGGCTAACTCCACACCCTGGTTGCTGTCCCCTCATCCAAGTGAGGCTGTCACTGCTGGAGCCCCACCTGCCTGGCACCCAATACACACATCACAGCCAGAGGCACTCCCATTTTATATTTGAGGAAACTGAGGCTCTGAACAGTTTAACTCACCCAGACAGCATGGACTACACCTGGGACACAAACCCAGGGTGGCCTGAGGCCCAACTCTGCTCCTCCTCCCTCATCCATCCTCAGGACTGGGAAGGAGGGGAGGTCCAGGGTGTCAGGAAGTACTCTGTGCCCGTCCCCACTGTGGCCTGGGAGGCTCCTGCGGGGTCAGTCCCAGAGTAAGCCGGCAGGCACTGAGATCATGATGTTCTTGGATGAGGCTCTCAGTTAAAGCCAGGCATCTGCCCAAATGTTAGGATCACTCCTGGAGAAAAGGCCGAGGGGCACACGGCCCTTGGGCAACCTTTCTCAACTGCCAGCCTCCATGGGTTCTCATCTTGGCGCCTCTGGGGCAGCATATACACCAGGGAAGAGCAGGTGAGCTCTTGGAAGGCCTCTGTGACTGGCCACACTGGTCTGTGTGATACAAAGCCGCTTGGAGCCATAGTGCAGTCTGGAAATTACACAAGACCTGGAAGAGATTGCAATAATGTAATAGAAAATGAAATTGGAAAGTCGCTACAGTTTTTTAATATGAAAAGATAAATGTTTCAAGGTAGATTCACAGATCTTTCTCGTCTACTTATATTAAAGGAAATTAAGATTTAAAATTTTATATCTTCTACTTTTTTTGCTTGTTTGTTTTCTCCAAAACATTATGTTATGTTTGGCATGAAATAGCCAACTTTTCGTTCATGCTTTTTCAGGAAGGTTTTGGATACCGTAGTGGGTCCTGCAGTTGAACAAAGGTCTGAAACCTATAAAGCTAGATTGTGGTCTTCCTAAGGAGATTGAAAAGATTGAAGATGGATGCGAACAAGGACATAGTTTTGTTTTTGAAATATGTAAAGTGCTTGTAGGTCACTACCGTAACGAAGCAAAGGAAAACAGCATGATCAGCCTGGCTACCACTAGGCCTCCGTGTCCACTTTATGGAGGAGAACACTGAATTACAGAAAGGGTAAGGAACTTGCTCCAGATCAGACAGCCAGCCGCAAAGCCAGGATTTAGGGAGAGGTCTGACTCCAAAGGCCGTATCTTTGGAAACCAGGATGCATACTCAGGCGGCCTCCCTCCCAGCATACCTGCTCTTCAGCTTTCCACCCCAGGAGGGGCAGACCCTTCCCTCGTCATGGCCTCCAAAGAAAAGCGAGAAGCCTGAATTCCAGGGCTCAAGGATAACTCGGTGGAAAGACTTCAAAAGCTACATTCATTGAAGGAGTTCAGATTTGTTCCGCTTGGTTGTCTCATGTTTGGAAGATCAAATCAGACCCTATAGGATAGGGAACTCAAGCTTGAATCTCTCCGCCATTTTGAGCAATCCCTTGACTCTACACCAGTATTCATTTCAGACTGTAATAGTGCACCTGCTTTTGTTTTCTTGGCTGGCTTTTTCAGCTGGACATAACGTTGGCTTAGATTTCCTGATAGGAGTGGTTGCTGCCCAGCCAGCCATTCTTCCATCTCACATTCGTCCGTGGCCTGGCGCCACAGGGCTACCACGAGGCAGCAGTCTGATGGCCGCACATTTGATTCCTGCCAGGATCTCCTAGTTCCTCCCACGGAGGAGGGTGTATGACGACCAACACCGTAAAACAAAGTCACAAAGCCACATAAAAATTCACAACCCCGTTACCATCAATTAATATTGACTGTAAATTAATCACTGCACTGTGAGCCATCTGTGTTACTTTAAAAAACTGTGATCATGGGGGATCTTTCGGGGAACATGTTGGAATACACATTAATTTGTCCGTTAGGGAAGGTTGGAAAACATGAGTCCCCTCAATTTTAGTTCCAAAATTTAAAGCCCAAAGCAAGGATGCCTGGGTGGCTCAGTCATGAAGCATCTGCCTTTGGCTCAGGTCATGATCCCAGGGTCCAGGGATCGAGTCCTACATAGGGCTCCCTGCTCCGTGGGGAGTCTGCTTCTCCCTCAGCCTGCCGCTCCCCCTGTTTGTGCTCTCTCTGACAAAATCTTAAAAAAAGAATAATAAAGCCCAAAGCAACTAAAATATTTATTTATTCAATCACTTGTTTACTCCTTTAACCCAACATCCATTGAACTAACTCTCCATACCTTTAGGGGTCGATCAGGGAAGGACCACAGAGTGACACACCCAGATTGCCAGAGGGATATGACCTTGCACACTGTCCCTGAGTCAGCAGGGAAGGGAAAGCAGACAAAGCGGGAGGCCAGGAGGAAACGGTGGAATCCTCCATCTTCCACAATGCAGCTGACCTCAGGACAGGCCCGCACAGTTCACGGTGGGCCCCTCCAGGCTGAACCCAGACGCTGAGAAGCTGAAGAGGGCGGTGCAGGGCGATCTCCCCCAGCCCCCGCAGCAAGGTGAGCTGAAACAGCCCCTGTGCTGACCTTCCTGGTGTAAACAGGGCTGCCACTTCGCTTCCCCTTCCAAGTCTGACCACTTTCCCTTGAGAGCAACTCAAATTCATTAGTCCTGGAAACATGTTTCGGCTTCACTAAATCGACACATTGCAAAGCCACCACTGGGGGAACTGTTTCCACATCCTCTTACTGTCCTTTCTCTCTCAAAGACCTCTATTTTTCCCTCTTAAATGACAGGAGAGGTTTGCACACAGTGGAACTACACAGGGTGGGGGTGGCCACCCCTGGACTTAAGTCCAGCTGCACTACTAGCTGTTTGATTCTGAGAATCACTGAGCTTCACTTTCCTGCCCAAAAAGTGAGGCAAAGAGAAGACCAGCCTCACTGGGTGGCTCTGGAAGTGAGGCACTCACGGACGCAGGCGACGGGCCAGCTCGGGAGGTGTCCCCCTGTTGGCTCCCTCCGCCACCCCCAGGCGCCCCCTGCCGGTGGGAGGGGGAATTCGCTGTAGGCCATCCAGGCAGAAGGAGCCACAGGGGCTCGGAGCATGGCGTGCTCAGAGCATGACGAGGTGCGGGCCCTGTGCGTCAGTGTGTGGACACGCGGAGGGGGCCGGGAGGCGAGTTTTGAAAGCCATCCTGAGGGCTTAATACCATCATCAAGGCAGCTACTGCTGACTTAGCGCCTGCTTTGGACCGGCCCTGCTCTAGATGCTGCGTGA
This sequence comes from Callorhinus ursinus, assembly GCF_003265705.2. Taxonomy (NCBI): domain Eukaryota; kingdom Metazoa; phylum Chordata; class Mammalia; order Carnivora; family Otariidae; genus Callorhinus; species Callorhinus ursinus. The sequence goes on along the minus strand of NW_027397069.1, from coordinate 54,259,749 downwards.
GTACTAAACTCAGTCCTCAGAAGCTGGGTAGGAGGTATGTGCTCATTATCCTGGTTTTGCAGGTGCAGAAACAGAGACACGAGAGAGTCACTTCCCCAAGATCGTACCGCAAGCACATGGCCGAGCTGGATTCAAACCCAGAACCCAGAGGGAGGAGCTGCAGAACTTGTGAGACATTCAGGACTTAATATTGACCACTCCTAGTGCTGCACCGTTTCTAGAAGATAAGAATGAGGAAGAGGGTGCCTCACAGGCTCCTGGCTGCGGCGACATGCCCAACCGAGGGGCAGAGTCGCATGAAAGATGGTGAAGGCAGCTCTGGACAGTCTCGTGTGGAGATGTCCGGGCAGCAGGTGGACAAATGAGTCTGGAGCTCAAGAAAGGTACTGAGTAAGGGACAGGCGGGGCTAGGTAGGGAGGGGGGGGGCTAGAGAGAGAGAGACTCACAGAAATCCCCTAAATGCAGGGGTGTAAGGGAACCAGAGATAAGGGAACAAACCAGACCACCCTGCCCGAGGCGTCAGAAGGGGGTCTTGTTTCATGACAGTCACCTGTGACCAACAAAGCATAACCAGACCCCAAAGAAGAAATAAGCCATTAAAGATGTTATCACCAGTCTTCACTCAAACCAAGACGTCACAAGAATGTTAAGGCCGGCCTCGCCGCCATCATGAACGACACAGTAACTATCCGGACCAGGAAGTTCATGACTAACCGACTACTTCAGCGGAAACAGATGGTCATTGATGTTCTTCACCCTGGAAAGGCAACGGTACCTAAGACAGAAATTCGGGAAAAACTAGCCAAAATGTACAAGACCACACCAGATGTCATATTTGTGTTTGGATTCAGAACCCATTTTGGTGGTGGCAAGACAACCGGCTTTGGCATGATTTATGATTCTTTGGATTATGCAAAGAAAAATGAACCCAAACACAGACTTGCAAGACATGGCCTGTATGAGAAGAAAAAGACATCAAGAAAACAGCGAAAGGAACGTAAGAACAGAATGAAGAAAGTCAGGGGGACTGCAAAAGCCAACGTTGGTGCTGGCAAAAAGCGAGCTGGAGATTGGACAACAGAAGGAGTAAAGATGCTGCAGTGGCTTTATCTGTGGTGGTTGTGCAGATTTTTCATGAGAGGATCAATAAACTAAGAATGTTAAAAAAAAAAAAAAAAAAGAATGTTAAGGCCACAAGCTCCCTGGTCAGCTCTAAATAAAAGCCTTGTCGGTGGAGGCCCACATTGGCTGTCAGGACCCCTCTCACTCCTGAGAGCTTTTTCTGTACTTTGCTTAATAAAACTCCATAGCTTTCCTCACTCCCCTTTGTCCACGAGATTCACTCTTCGACCGTGTGAGACAAGAACCTCGCTCTCCCGCGTCCATATGTGGGCCAGTCACTTTGATCTGGGGGGTCCCTGAAGTCTGAGTGAAGAGGAAGCCATCCACTCCTTGCTGTAGTTCGGGCCTTAGAAGGCACGCAGTCCTTCATCCAGTTGTCGGTGTGTTCTTACGTTCTCTGTCTCCTACCTGAAGTCCTGTTCCTCCCTCCCGGCAGAGGCTCAGGAGGAAACCACCATGTTCCTCCTCTGCAGCCTCCTCCTTTTGTTCAGTGAGGGGGGAGGGCTGCTGGGGCTGCACCACGGCCCCTAGGTCCTTTCTCCCGGACAGCCTCACGTTCTTTCTCGCTGTCCGCCAGACCCACACAGGGCAGCATCCATCCGAGTCTGTCTCATGCAGTAAGCTCTGTTGGCCAGAGCTGGTCGCTAAGAGGTGTGGTATTCCCGGTACCCTAAAGACCAGGCTGACATACCTTTGAGAAAGTACCACTGGGACAGAAAGTGGTTGACCTCCCGGCCAGGCCTCACCGTTTGTCCAGCCCCCAGCCCTGGAGAGGCCCCGGCCAGGACCCCAGCTTCAGGAACAGAGGCGAGGCCCTAACTGCAGACTGCTGCTCCTACTGGGCCAAAGAAGTCTCTGCCGTTTTCCGGGCACTGAGCATGACATTCACCTGGCCCAGCGGCATGAACGGGACTCTGTGGCGCCCAGGGTGTGGGAGGAAGGAGGAGGGCGTGCCTGTGGCCGCCTGGCAGCATCTAGCAGCACCAGGCTGCCCTTCACCTTGACTGGGGACATTGCCCAGCAGAGCGGCAGTTTTCAGTTGTCAGTTTGCTGGGCCTGCCCGCATCCCGCCGTAGCACACAGCCTAAGCAGCCAGGAAACTGGCAGCTAGAGGAGGGGCAGGGAAAGGAGGGCACCTGTCACACTGTCGCTGTCAGGAAAGGCTCAGTATCTGGCCCTGGCCTTGTGGTGGGGAGGCAGCGAAGAGCTGGTGGGCCGCCTCACTGGAGCCCATCTCCCGGTGGCCCTGCAGCTCCTGCCCCGGGCATCAGGGAGGAGTCTGTGTGAGTCAATTCACCGTAGAAAGGTCTTGCAGGATGCCCCGAGGCTGGGGCTGTGCAGTTCGAGAAGGCACACAGGCACAGAGTGCCTGCCCCGCCAGGCAAAACCCACCTCACTGTCAGCTTCTCTCTCCCTCCACGCTCCAGGAAAGGGGGTCAGAGACAGGTGACACTGTGACCACTGCCTAAACCGAGGGCCAGCAATGAGTCTTTGGTCTGACCCAGTCTGGGGTCTGCTTGTGAGGGTCCAAAAGGCTGCAGACCACCAGGGAAACCCCAGCCCATTATCCTGAGTTCACAGCCCCTTCTCCCTTTTCCCTCCCTACAGGCTCAGGTGCTTTATTCTCCTCAGGCTGGGGGAGGGAACACCCTGACACTTCCAGGATTAACCCATGTGTATTTACCTTGAATGTCTTGTCTTCATCTCTTCCTCAGACAGAGCGTTCTCCAGCCTATCTCAGTCCACCATGTTCGTTGCTCTTTCTCCACCACCTTTATTCCTGCTCTGCCATCCAACCTGGATAGGTCGCCCTATCTGAAGAAAGTCTATCATTTGACCATGTTACTTTCTAGCCATGGTCTTTTCTCCTCCAATCCTTTACAGTCTACAAGTGGCTTACACTCTAACTCATCTCAGAGCAATCTCTTCTCTTGGCTCAGGATGACCAAATCATAGGACTGGAAGGGACCTGGGTTAGTTAGGACCTTTTCCATTGCAAGTGAGAAATACACCTTTAATAAGCTTAAGATAGATAGATAGATAAATTCATTCATTCATTCATTCACATAACTGGGAACTCCAAAGTGTATACCAGTTTCAGGCATGGTTGGATCCAGGAACTCAAATCACATCGTCAGGGCTCTGTCTTTCCACTGCTGTCTTGTGTTTGATTCTCAGACAGGATGTGTCCACATGGTGAGAAAGTAGCCACTGTTGTTCCCAAACCAACATGCTTATGGCACGTGATTTAGAAGGAAGAGAGAAACACTCCTCTATCCCCAGTGTCCATTTGTCACATCTCCTAACAGCACTCTGACAGTCTGTTTGTGTCTCATGTTCATCCGTGGAAATGTTTTATTTCTATGTCTATTTCTAGATATGCTTGGTCACATGCCCACCCTCCCGGGCTAGGGAGAGGGAGGAGATGTTGGGGAACGGAGGAACAGGGCACTGCTGTTAACAGCCCCATTGACACTGTCTTGAGTGGGGGCAGAATGGGTACCCCAAGGAAGGGATACTGACAGAAGACTGAGGTCATCTTTCTTAACTGGGGTGAACACTGCCTTCCACTGATTTGAATGATTAGGACTCTACATGGCTGACCCCATTCCTCTTTCCTAACATAGAATCGCACCTGCTGTCTCTGTCACCAACCTTCCCCTCTCCGGGATGTTTCAAGGCTGCAGAAGAGTCCAGGAGGATGTCTGGTGAAATGATTCCTGCTGTGATAAGGTTTCCAGTCCCTGCTGCCTGCCATTGCAGCAGCCTGGCTCTCTGGCCCCTCTGAGTGCACCTGTAGCTTTCATTGGCCCTTTTCCCATTCTTCGTAAAATTTATCTTATTACCCCTATGTTCATTATAAAACATTTAGGAGATACAAGGAAGCAAAAAGTAAATAATTAAATCAACATGTGATTCACTATACAGAGGCAACAGTTGCCAAGCATACTATCATTTCAGCCTTTTCAGACTTTTGTCTACAAAAATAGAATCATGATATACAACTTAATAAAGAGACAAATTAAAAAAAAAAAACAGGCAAAGGACCTGAATAAATATTTCTCCAAAGAAGATAGACAACTGGCTAGTAAGCACATGCAAAGATTGTCAACGTCATTCATCATCAGGGAAATGTATATCAAAACCATATGAGATACCACTTTACATCCACTAGAATGGCTAGTGGTAAAAAGTCCAATAATAACAGTTGTTAGCGAGGATGTGGAGAAACTGGAACCCTCCCACACTGCTGGGGGAAATGTAAGGGGTGTTGCTCTTGTGGGAAAGAACCTGACGGTTTTTCGAGTGACTAAGCACAGCTTTCATATGACCCAGCAATTTCACTCTTAAGTATATACCCGAGAGAAATGAAAACATATGTGCACACAGAAACTTGTACACAAATGTCTATAACAGCCAAAGGTTTGAAACAACCCAAATGTCCATCAGCTGATAAATGAATAAACAAAATGTGGTATACCACACGATAAAGCATTATTCAACCACCAAAACAGATAAAGGACGAGTATCTGCTACAACACAGACGAACCTTGAAAACACTATGCTAACCAAAAGAAGTCAGACATAAAAGATCACACTATATGACTCCATTCATGAAATCTAGAGACAGAAAGATTCGTGGTTAATAAGCTGAGGAGGGCCGGGGGAGGGTTATAGGGACATATAGGGTCAATAGCTAAAGACACAGCGTTTCTTTCTGAGGTGATGAGAATGTTCTAAAATTGACTCTAGTGGTGGCTGCACATATCTTTCACATATCTAAAAATTACTGAACTGTACATTTTAAAGAGTGAATTGCATGGTATGTGAATTATACCTCAACAAAGCTATTAAGTTTAAAAATAGAATCATGATGGATAACCGTTTCATAACCTGTTTTTGTTAATAGCTCAGGAACACATACATTATTTCATAATGTTCTGCATTTTTAGTGGCTGTGTAGTATTCCGTTGTGTAATTTACCAGACCAATCTCCACTTGGTTCCAGAATATCATTTTTACAAATCATGCCACAGTGAATATCACCATAACTAATTTTGCACCCATCCATGATTATTTCCTTGTAACTGTAAGAAATTCCTGAAGTCAAAGGGTCACGCACCTTTCCGAGTTGACTATTACCAATGCCATTGCCACCAGCACTGAAGGACTGCTTTGTTTCCAGATCTCCTGTTTCCTTGCTTCTCCCACTGTCTACTTAGGAGAACCTCCACTTCTCTGCTTGGGTCTTGGCTCTTCTTCCCATCACCAAGTTTTCAGGTAGTTCTGCAGAAAGTGTGTGTTTCCAGCCATAACATTCCACTTCTCTCCATTTTCACCTGCCTCTTGGCCTTCACTTTTTTAGGCCTAACCATAAACCGCAGAATCATCATAACTGAAACCAGATGGATTCACCAAAAACAGACCCCCCAACTTCTGTTGCTGGCGCTGCCATCTTCTGTCTTCACGTCACCAGCACTGATGTGACCTTTAATGCTTCCCTTTCTTCCGCCTCCATCAGATAAATCCAGGAGGCCTGTCTGACTTCCCCAAGCGCCACCCGAGAGAACCAACTGGCCGTGACCTGCCTTGAGTGAGCAGCCCTGACCCCAGGGGACTTCGGTCACACAGGTGTCCACAACCCCTCCCCGTCCCCGGGGGCCACCTGGCCTCTGCTGTCTCCACATCGCCACGGCCACCCGGGACAAAAACGCCCTCCCGCGCCCCTCAGGTCGCCGGCTCCGGCTCCCACGTGCACGCCTCCGGGCTGAACTTCTCGAGTCTCTGCGCCAGTGGGCCCACCTCCTCGCCGGCCCCGGCCCGGTCCCCCCGCCGCACCCCGGCTTGCCCCACCGTCCCTGAAAACGCTCTTCCCAGGGCCAACCGAGGCGTCCGTGCCGCCGCCGGGTGCAAGGGGCGACTGCCCGTCCCCCTCTAACTCACCCTCGGCGCGGCAGCTGACCGGCGGCCTCTTCTCAAAGCCGCGTCCTCTCCTGCCCGGCACCGCCTTCTCCGGGTTTTCTCCCCCACCGGCCCTCTCAGCGCCGGCCCCCCCACCTCCCCCTTGGTAGCCGCGCGCAGGGCCGCGTCCCTCCCACCCCTCCTCTCCCCTCCCCCGGCGCTCGTCTGCCTCCACAACCGCGCGCAAGCCGGCGACCCCACCGCTGAGGCCCCAGACCCCTTTGCTCACCTCCAAGCTGGCTAAGCATTCGCGCTGGCTCGCAAACGTAAGGAGCCCGAAGCAGAGCGGGGGACGTCCTGAGCGCCCCGTCGCCGCCCCGGTCGTTCCCAGCAGCCGCGCACGGGTCGTGAGGGGGGTCTTCTCCTGCGCTCTCACCCCCAGCCATCCCGGCGCGTTTCTACCTCCGAATCCTGCGCCCAAGCTGGGCGCTTCTCCGGGGGGCCCGGCCCGCCGCTGACCCCTTTCCCGCGGGCCCTCCCGGCTCCGCGCACGTCCGAGGGGAACTCCAGTGAGCCATACTCTCCATGTCCCCTCCATGCTCCCCCATCAATTCCAAATCCCCAAGCATCCAATAATGCTCAAATTCTAGTTTCACTTACAAGCCGCACCTGCATCAATTTCTGGGCCATGCAGCCATCTGGTGGCTAAAACAAGTAACAGGCCTTATTGTGATCTTCCTGCCAGGCCCTTTCTTTTCAGTGTGATCTGTGCCTTGGGTAAGATAGAAGTATCACATTGACCAACAGACTGGATCGACACGGGTCTGGGAGGGATGCCTAATTAAGTAGGTATAATGAAATTAATGAGGAATATGTCAGATTGCAGTAATGGGCTAAATCTAACGATGATTAGATTTAAGAAGGATAAATGTGAAGTCTTACCGCAGGGGCCAGAAACAAAACTCCGACTCTATAGGAGGAAGCACAGGTGCTCAATCAAGGGTTTCTGGTGACCCTGACACCCCGAGTCTGGCTACATCACGTCTTGCCTGGATTCTTGCAATACCTCCCTGTCTGGAGTCCTGGGCATGGATCTCCTCCCACGCCTGTCCATCTTCGACTCGGCCTGCAGTCATTCCCCTGTGTCAAACTCCGAGGGCCTCCTGGGGGAGCTGTCAAACACACACACACACACACACACACACACACACACACACACACACACACACACGCCTGGGGGAGCTGTCACACACACACACACACACACACACACACACACACACACACACACGGCTGGGACCGAGGAGCCGAAGAGCTGTGGGGTTGCAAACAGCTGTCAACACTTCTGTGGTCCTTGAAGCCATGTGAGAGGCTGGGGTCCCCGGAGGGAGGAAAGCAAAGCCAGAGGCAAAGAGGGCAGAGAGGAGACCCCTGAGAGGAGAGGAGGGAGATGAAAAACAGGGGACATGTCTTGAAAGCCAAGGAAGGAGTTTCAAAAGGGCAGGATGATTCAAGGCTCTAAAGGCTGCAGGGACCAAGTAGTATTTGGCCATTAGGAGTTGGGAGCCCCTTCCCACCGGGAGAGTAGGGCAGAAAGGTAGCAGTGGTTTGTGGAATAAACAAAAGATGAAGAGGTTGAGAAAGCTAGTACAGTCTTCCACGTAATGAGGGAAAGAAAAACAATGGGCTTTCTGCCCGTGGACGCCGCAGAGTAAGCATCGTTAAAGTCTCCCCTCCCACCGCCGTCATGTCTAAGTCAGAGTCTCCCAAAGCGCCTGAACAGCTGCGGAAGCTCTTCATCGGAGGTCTGAGCTTTGAAACAACCGATGAGAGTCTGAGGAGCCATTTTGAGCAATGGGGAACGCTTACGGACTGTGTGGTAATGAGAGATCCAAACACCAAGCGCTCCAGAGGCTTTGGGTTTGTCACGTATGCCACTGTGGAGGAGGTGGATGCAGCCGTGAACGCAAGGCCACACAAGGTGGATGGAAGAGTTGTGGAACCAAAGAGGGCTGTCTCAAGAGAAGATTCTCAAAGACCTGGTGCCCACTTAACTGTGAAAAAGATTTGTGTTGGTGGCATTAAACAAGACACTGAAGAACATCACCTAAGAGATTTTTTGAACAGTATGGGAAAATTGAAGTGATCGAGATCATGACTGACCGAGGCAGTGGCAAAAAGAGAGGTTTTGCTTTTGTAACATTTGATGACCATGACTCTGTAGACAAGATTGTCATTCAAAAATACCACACTGTGAATGGCCACAACTGTGAAGTAAGGAAAGCCCTATCTAAGCAAGAGATGGCTAGTGCTTCATCCAGCCAAAGAGGTCGAAGTGGTTCTGGAAACTTTGGTGGTGGTCGTGGAGGTGGTTTTGGTGGGAATGACAACTTTGGTCGTGGAGGGAACTTCAGTGGTCGAGGTGGCTTTGGTGGCAGTCGAGGTGGTGGTGGATATGGTGGCAGTGGGGATGGCTATAACGGATTTGGTAATGATGGAAGCAACTTTGGAGGTGGCGGAAGCTATAATGATTTTGGCAATTACAACAATCAATCCTCAAATTTTGGACCCATGAAAGGAGGAAATTTTGGAGGCAGAAGCTCTGGCCCCTATGGTGGTGGAGGCCAATACTTTGCCAAACCACGAAACCAAGGTGGCTATGGTGGTTCCAGCAGCAGCAGTAGCTATGGCAGTGGCAGAAGGTTTTAATTACTGCCAGGAAACAAAGCTTAGCAGGAGAGGAGAGCCAGAGAAGTGACAGGGAAGCTACAGGTTACAACAGATTTGTGAACTCAGCCAAGCACAGTGGTGGCAGGGCCTAGCTGCTACAAAGAAGACATGTTTTAGACAATACTCATGTGTATGGGCAAAAAACTCGAGGACTGTATTTGTGACTAATTGTATAACAGGTTATTTTAGTTTCTGTTCTGTGGAAAGTGTAAAGCATTCCAACAAAGGGTTTTAATGTAGATTTTTTTTTTTTGCACCCATGCTGTTGATTGCTAAATGTAATAGTCTGATCATGACGCTGAATAAATGTGTCTTTTAAAAAAAAAAAAAAAGAAAGAAAAACAATGGGGTAAGGGAAGCCTTTGTTTCTGAAGGTTGGAGAAATGTATCAGCTAGCCACTGCTGCATGACAAATCCTTCCACACTCAGTAAGTTAAATGAAACCAATTATTTTTTTCTTGCGAGTCCTTGGGTTGGCTGGGGGTCACCTCATTTAGGGAGGGCTGGCTGAAGTGGCTCTGCTCCTTGTGTTTGGTGAAGGCAGAAACACAAAAGAACAAGTGGGAACACAAGGCTTCTTGAAGCCCTAGTATCGGCACTGGCATAATGGCATTTTCACCCAAAATCAAGAGCTGAGAAATATACTCCACCTATTTATTGCTGGGAGGAAAGGCAAAACCATATGGTAAAAGTATGTGAATACAAAAGGTATGGTAATGTATGTGAATACAAAAAAGGGTAAAAAATCGGGGCTGTGATGCCTTCTACCTGGGAGACAAGCAGAGATGGAAAGAAAGAAGGCATCTGAAAGGGACAGACTGGACAAAATTCTGTGAACGCTGGGAAAAGTGTGACTGGCACTAAATTTACAGAAGAACTAGATTCATGTTGTGGCTCTACCAATGACCAGCGGGGCAGCTTTGGGTCAGTCACTGGGTCTGAGACTCCATGTCATTCCCTGTTAAGAGGAAGTGATCACCCCTACATCTCGGTGTGAAAATTAAATGAGGTACTATAAAAAGTGCTTTACCGTGAAGCACCAACCCACATACAATGACACAGTCAGTTTCCAGGAGAGGTGGGAGGCGGTCATGGGACAGCAGGAACACCATGGCTGCTTTCACAGACTGAAGGGCATTCGTGTGAGGGAGATGAGACACAACAGGCCTGTGTTACAGACCAAGGGCTAATGATGGAAATGGGGAGGGGGAGTTAGGCCATAAAAAAATAACATTTTAGTAATGAGTAGAGTTCCAGTGTGGCTTTAGGAGGTGCTGATTTCTTCCCCACTGGGGGGTGTGGGGCCTGGGAGCAGAGCCCGGCTGACCTGTTATCTTTAGAGGACAGTTGAAGGGGACATACAGCCATTTGCGGGTCGTTGGATTGATCAGTGGTTCTCAGCCAAAGGCAGCTGAGAACACCACCACACACCCCCAGGGGATGTTTGTTGTCCAGATTTCTGGATGATGCAGGTGGCATTTGGTGGGTATGGGCCAGGGGCACTAAATCTCAGACAATGCTCAAGACGGTCCTAAACGATGGGAAATGACCACACTCCACACACCGTCGGTGCCCCCGTTGGTACACACTGGAGGAGGTGGCTTCTGGGTGCCGGTCTTGAGGGTCCCAATAAACGCACGTCCCATTTTTAGCGGGTGTAACCCATGGTGTTGCCACCATGCCTCACTGCTGGAAAAGTACTGGACTTCAGAAGAATTTTAGATATGATTAAATGAGCACCGTCACAACAGCAACACATTATAATCCCTTTCAAGAGTAAAATTATACTCAAAGTTTGCTACAACAGCTGTCAGTACACCAGATTGTGTAGAGGGCCCTGGAAAGGTTGTCAGGTACATGAATCACTGATTATTCTAACACGTAAAGAGAGCCAGCTACCCTGCTTTGAGACACCACATGACCTATAAAGTTAATGTGCTAGCTGAAATAAACAGTACGTGTTTAATTTACTATCATTTTGCTTGCCACTTAGAACACAAAAGTCTCTTTGGAGATGTGTTTTCTTTAAAAAAAAAAAAAAGTCTAAGTAGTTTGAACTCCCCTCCCCCTCCTTTTCCTTCTCCTTTTTCTTCTTCCAGCATTCACATTTTCTCAATTGGGGGGCTGGGATCAAAGCAGTAGATTCGGTAAATGTTTGCTTCTGCTGTTGATGGTGTTTCTCTCACTGACGCATTTTTAAAGGAAGGTCTGACCCTGCATTCTCTGTGTCACCCTCCTCTCCCCTCAGCTTATTCAGAACCTGTGTCACTGAAAGGCGGGGGGCGGTTGGCCAGAGGATAGCTGGAGGAGTGTTTTACCCTCCCTGCAGGTGTCAACCACGACTGGGTCACTCACAAGGACTTCATAAGAGGAGTTCCCAGAACAAAGAGTCTGCAGAGTTCCCGAAGGCATGTGATTCTGGCCAATCCCCAAGGATCAAGTAGGCAGGAAGAACTCAGGTTTGTCTGTCACTTTGGTAGCAACCTTAGGCAAGAAAGGTGGAGCTTCCCTGCCCTGTCTTTGTCTTAAAGTATATCCATCAATTAGGGCATACTTTGGGGATCATTATAGTAGCACGAATGGTGGCCTTCCCCAGCATGTTTAAGATAAAATTTTAAACAAATTTTCAGAAACACACATGTGTGCACCAAAGCACGAGTGTTATCCAGAACCTTCTCTCAGATTTACCAACTAGAATTTGGGTTTTAGATTTGAACTGTTGTCTTCTTAGGTGTCTGTTTGAGATTCTCTCTCCCTCTCCTTCTGCCCCTCCCCCCATGCACTCCCTCTCTCTCTCTCTCTCAAACAAATAAATCTTTATTTTTTAAAAAGATTTTATTTATTTATTTGACAGAGAGAGACACAAGCGAGAGAGGGAACACAAGCAGGGGGAGTGGGAGAGGGAGAAGAAGGCTTCCCGCTGAGCAGGGAGCCTGATGTGGGGCTCGATCCCAGGACGCTGGGATCCTGACCTGAGCCAAAGGCAGGCGCTTAACGATTGAGCCACCCAGACACCCCTCAAACAAATAAATCTTTAAAAAAATAAAGGTCTCTCAACTGCCAAAAAAAAAAAATTAAAATAAACTTCAATTTTAAGATACTTAGTTCTGTTATCGTTGCTGTAAAAGCTTGAGGGAGGTAAAAAGTTCCATTCCAAGTAGTGGTGTTGGGGACAGAACTCTGCCCAGAGCCCGGGACATGTGACTCAAGTCTCAACTGACATCAACTTATGTGATCTGCTCAGTGCCTGTGGTGGACCATTACTTTCAGGGCCCTCAGTGAGCTACGCCTCCTGGTTCTCATGCCCTGTGCTGAGCCCTCTCACGGGGACCCTGGGCCTGGCCGAGGGACTGGCATTGGCCAGCGAGACCTGGGCTGGCGGAGCACGCGCACACGGGGCTTGTCTTCTGGGAGCATTTCCATTCAGAGCCCTAGCCACCAAGTCGCTTGGCCCGACTACCCTGCTGGAGAGACCACGTGGACAGATGCCTGCAAGCCCCCAGCCATGTCAGCCATCTAAGCTGAGACACCGGAAGTCTGAATGAAGCTGATCCAGCCTCCGCATCCCAGTGTCCAGCTGTGCCCTGCTCAGAGCCGACCCACAAGCTGTGTGCGGCCACGAGTGACTTCAGCCAGCCCCGCGGGGAGCACAACTGCCCAGCTGTGTGTTGCCCAGACTCCTGGCCTACAGCAGACTTTTGCTTTTTGTAAAAGAAAACATTTCTTTCCATCTAATACCCCCACGAGCATCTGAGTTCTCCATAGATGACACTCAAGTGTGTAGTTTCAGCAGAAACGGTGTCCTTTATTAAGGCCGCTTCAGTGTCAAAATGAACCAGGAATGGCAGAATTTCTTGTCAACAGAAACACTTGTATCTGAGAGTATAGTTTTTTGCATTTTTAATATTGCTCTTCTGTCCTTCTAGATGCTTCCCTAAATACTTCCTGGTTACTCATGTAGTATTTTCCAAAAACCTAAACCAATACAAGTTTCTGGATCCACCATGTACAGCTGAGGGTGCCCTCATAAACATAGTACCAGAAATCTGTAAAAGTGGACAACAGGAGTGATAGGTGCCTGTTTTTGTCAGGACACTAGTGCTTCTAAATGGACCTTTCTTTCCTTTCTTTTCATGGATATTTATGTCTATCTCCCAACTAGACTCTAAGTTCCACGAGGGCAGGGCATATCTCTGGGTTTGCTCACCAGAGTGCCAGCACACAGTAAGCTCTCAGAAATACTTGTCAGTGGGATGATGAGTCACTCGAATGTTCAGATAGAGTCCAGAGAACTGCCACTGGTCATCATCACAGATGAAACCAGTTTGGCCAGAGGTGGTGGCATGCTACACAGGAGCCTCACTGCTTATGAGCTTAACATTCTTGAGATTTCATGGCATTAGGTACCCACAGTATCTTTGCATCTTCTGGTTTAGCTCTTGCTTTCTTTTTTTGAAACTGTGGAGATTGGCCCATCAGACTGTACAAGGTACTTCAAACTGCTCAAACCACCTCACTGTCTCCATTTATTAGGAAGAGCCAGCTCTGATTCCATGTTCTCTATAGGCAAACAGTCTCCTTACTCCACCTTGTGCCCTGGGGATACAACCCAAGCTGAGCATCTTTTTTTTTAAAGATGTATTTATTTATTTTCGAGAGAGAGAGAGCATAAAAGCAGGGGGAGGGGCAGAGAGGGAGAGAGAATCCTGAAGCAGCCTCCCTGCCAAGCAGGAAGCCTGATGGGGGGCTCAATCCCAGGAACTCAAGACCATGACCCCAGCAAAACCAAAAGTCAGCTACCCAAACGACTGAGCCACCCAGGTGCCCCCCCACCCCCGGGCTGAGCATCTTTAGGTGTGGGTGTCAGCATTGGGAGGGATCATAGCTTCTCCTGGTTCAACTTGGCCTGGACCCCAATTTCTGAATGTAGAAGCTTGCAGAAACACAATTGCCTTAACATCTAGAGTAGCTGGGAGAGAGGGGGAGAGTTATTCCAGAAAAGTCCTGGCTTGTGTCCTTCTGAAAGACATGTGCTTTCCCTAACAAATTACTTTGTGCTATATCACCAAAGAGCTTCTGTACTGACATGGACTCCCCTTATTTCTTTCTCCTCCTCCAAAAGCTATATGGGTTTAGAAATAACATTTAGGAAAATGAGAAGCAATGCTCATGCATCTTAGTGTCACTAATGATAGAATTCATGTTTATAACGAAAAGTGTTGGCACAGAAATAAAGCCAACCAAACTGAAAAGATCTGGCAGATAAAGGAAGGCAGGAGATGTTTTCAGGAACAGTAACTTGCTGGGTTATAGTCATTCTTATAGAAATAAAAGCTATAACTCTATGTGGTAAATTAAAATTAAAAACAGCTACATATTGGTAGATATATATACTTGCTAGTCTTTTGAGTTATTTCTACCACCACATAAGGAAACTCAAGCTTGATGGTATCATTGTAAAAACAGACAACATTTCACTGCTTTTCCATTGTGCGTACTCATTACAAATCACTGAAATTCCATGAATTTGTTGCATACTGAAACTTCACTCGAATATCTCAGAAACATTTTTTGAAATACTATAGCACTCCCTTGACAATATTTTCCTTTTCGTATTGTGAGTTGTTGTCTAAAGTGTTCATAAAGTAAATGCTCAGGCTTCAGGGGAGGTTTGGTACCCAGGGTGGATGGTTGGGAGGTGCAGGGTGAGCCAGCCAGAGTCTGAATCAAACTGGAGCCTGAAGCCACCTAGAGGACCAATTCCAGCACAGATCAGAGTTCAACACTAGAACCAAAATGAGAAATCAGAAATGACAAATGGAAATACGTCCAGATGCTACAGGGATGGCGAACAAGATTTGACTCTTTATCCCCAAAGGCTGCTTTTAGGAAATCTTTCTCAGGTACTCCTCTTCTCCGTCAAGTCTTAAAACTAGCCCTTGGTGGAAGAACACACACTGCTCTAACACAATATCTTTGGGGTTCATCCCCAAGGAAAAGATGTAGAATGATGTTATGGGGTGGCTACTGGTACTAAATATATTAGTGAAAAATATTTAAAATGACTGTGGGAAAGGAATTTGATGGTTAAAGCCAAAAATGATACAGAAAAGACAAAAAATGGAGATGGGCACATATGAATTTACCTCTATTTTTCTTCACCAAAATCACTGAAATCAAAGTAAAGGATTTTTGTTTTAGTTTAAACATAAGCTTGCAGGACAAAAAGGATGGAGGAATAAACAGCAACATTTTGGAAGCTGTGCCTGTGAAGGTGAGGCCCAGGAGCCTGCCGCTCTGCATGATGCTCTGCTCTCTGTTCTACACTGTTCCAGAATATCTGGTGCTGAGGAACCCTAGTTTCCAATAAGTTTCCAACCCAAACCTCGAAACTCACTCTAGTAGTGTAACGAGGATCATGAAACAGTGCCCCCCAATTTCTATGGGAAAATTATTCCCAACCTACAATTCTATACCTAACCAAACTATCAATTAAATGTGAAGGTAGAATAAAGAAAGATACTGGCAGATGCCCACTCATGGTATCAAAACTGCTCCTCATCAATAGTCTTATCTGACAGTCATCCTGCTACCATGTACCCTTTCTCAGGAATCTTCTGAAAACTATGCCCCACTAAATAGAGAAAGACATGGGTTCCTAGAAACAGGGAATCTCCGGGGATAGTTGTGAAGGGTGGGTCCCAGAAGACGTACCTGTGCAGCATGTCAAGTGAGCAATTGGTCCAGACTGGAGGTGGACAGAGGCTCTAAGAGGGATTTCTTCAATAAGAATTTTTTTAGGCTACCCAATGTGATTGAGTGTATTGAGAGAAGTTTACACAACTTCAGGACAAGTTTGGCCACAGATTAGTAGTAAAATAGAAAACCAAGCCAAAAAAAAGGCAATTTTTTTTTTTTTTTTTAAAAGAGAGAGAGAGCGTGCAAGTGGGGCGGGGAGGGGCAGAGGGAGAGGGAGAGGGAGAGAATCTTAAGCAGATTCCATGCCCTGTGTGGAAGCCCAGTGCGGGTTATTGGGCTCCATCCCACAACACTGAGATCATGATCTGAACCAAAATCAAGAGTCAGTTGCTTAACCGACTGAGCCACCTAGGTGCCCCAAAAGGCAATCTTTAAATTCAGGAAAATTCAATAAGGAAAGGAAAAGGAATCCTAGGGCACAACAAGATGAACTGTGATTAGCATTTACATAGTCATAATAACAGTGAATACTGGTGCAACCAAAACAAAAATGTAACAGTATCGAAGATGGAGAAAGGGAAGTATGTAGAGAGGGGAGTGAGAAGAAAGAAAGCTCTTCCTTGATGGAAATTCAAAAGACAATGCCTAAAACTGAAAACTAGTAAGGGACAACACAGGCATATTACTGGGACATATAGAGATAATGCAAAAGAATCATTTAAAATACTTAAGCCTGGTTGCCTTTGTGGAGGGGTGATGTATAGGATAGGGGGAGGCTATTGTTTTGAAGTAAGGCTTATAGAGCTATTTATCATTTAAAATTGTAGGTATAATTTTACTAAAAAATGACTAAATTGACAATAATGGGAGTCCTTGAATTTATTATTGTAAAATCAACCAACATGTCAAATGTGTGCTTACATTAGAAACAAAACTGAAAAAATGGGGGGGGAAGTCCTGACACTGTTTGACTAGCCCCTTGAGACATTCTTTTTTTTTTTTTTTTAGATTTTATTTTTTCTTGACAGTGAGAGACAGCGAGAGACGGAACACAAGCAGGGAGAGTGGGAGTGGGAGAGGGAGAAGCAAGCTTCCCACGGAGCGGGGAGCCGATGCGGGGCTCAATTCCAGGACCCTGGGACCCTGACCCAAGCCGAAGGCAGACGCTTAACAACTGAGCCAGCCAGGTGCCCCAGCCCTTGAGACATTCTTAACTAGTATTTAAGAAATCATTTCACTTCCCAGACTCTCCTATTTCCAGATTTGGAGAGAGTGTGCTACACAGAGATCTGAGTTCCTTTGAAATTTGAGTCTATTTAAATGCAATTCATTGAACACAGTAAAGACATTTATGGACCAGCTTCTACATATTTTAATGTAGGATGCTGCATTTTAAATGGGCCTCATTTTCAACGGGTACTTACTAATGGGGCTTGTTTTACTCGGGGACAGGATATTAAAAAGATCAGCCTAAATGATAGAAAAGTTCTGTACAGTATTAAATAGATCCAGCTATGACCAAATCCCATCCCACAAGTGAACTTTTGACTGACTGATGACCAGCCCAGCTAGGTGTAACTCTGTAGATATTCCATTACCTTTTGGATAACAGGTGGAAAAAATTATTGCAGGTTGAAGGTTTACAAAATGGTCTGGCTGATTCATATGGATCAGTAATCTGAAAAACGAACAAACAAAACCAAGCAGAAGCTATAGGTTATAATATTTTCCCCTCTATATTAAAACTGGAGAAGTAAGATTGCAAACTGCTTTTGATTTATTCACCCTACAGCTAAGTTCTTTAAAAGATCTGAAGATGATACAGGGGGATTTGTCATCTTTAAATTTGGTACCTGGTCATAAAAATGGCCTAAGGTGTCAAGGTTATACTAGATGAAATGATCCTTCCATCTGATACAGTAAGGCATGTGTAGTGAAATACACACTTTCACTTGATGGTTTATGTCAGTGGCTTGCAGCTGGGGGTGACTTTATCCCCTAAGGAACACCTTTGATTGTCTTCTGGATGGGGAGTTGTTACTGACATCTAGTGTGTGGAGACCAGCGCCACAGCTAAATGTTCTACACCGCAGGGGACAAGCCCTCACAGCGAAGAATCACCTGGCTCAAAATGCTAATAGCACCAAGGGTTGAGAAACCCTCACCTACGCTAATTTTCTGGTGTTCAAAAAATGAAAGACAAAAATCTAGCGAACCTAGTGCCACCTTTCTAAAATATCAGTAAAGGGTTTTCTGGTACATCATTCAGGTAGAATTTTGAATATAACACACAGCTTTATACTTGTGCTTAGAAGTAAAGTAAACGGTCAACTCTGGAAAATAAAGATTATGCATTCAGTCTGCTGCTGAACAGATTCCTTAAACTTCTCAAAATTTAATGTTATGATTTTTGACAGTGAAAACTTAAATTTCTTCTATTTTAAAAAGTGTCCAAAGCAAATTACACCGTTCCCATTGGGGGTGGAGAATCTCGCATAGCATTTGGCATGTAGGTGCTCAGGAGATGAATAAATGGTAGCATACATCTACATGTTGGCCTGAGATAACAGAGGCCTAAGTTCCAGAGTCAGTAAGTTGTAAGGTGGCCTGAGCTGTAACCAGGAGTCCCTTCTTAGGGTGGAGGAGGAGGCAGCCATCCATAATCCAAGTTAGGACACTCCCTTGACTGTGTTAGCCCAACGGCCACAGTTTAACTGGTAGACCAGTCTGCTCAACTACAAAGAATTTAGAAAACCCACAAAGATTTGGGCCCAATAAAAGCCTTCTCTGTGAACCAGAACTGGGTTACCCAGGTTAGTGCAGCTAGTTCCCTTGTCCCAATAGGAAAAGTATCACAGGCTAAGGAGAATGAAGAAATTTGACAAAGGATAATAAAGTAAATGAAAGAGGCTGGCTCTAAGTCTTTCTTAGAAGGAGGCATAATCATAGCTCTCTGGGTAATGGTCCTGGGAGGCTCTCTGGTTGGCCTTTAGAACAGTGCTGCTCTGGCAGGAAGCATGAATGTTCTTTCAGGAACCCACGATGTGCCCTTGAAACCAAGTGTAGAAAAGATGTGTAAGGAAATAAAAATTCTCCCTTCTTCCCTTCTAGGTTCTTTGGCTGGCCTAAGAATTTAAGAATTAAACCGACTTAAGACAAATTAAGAGGAGAAAAACAAATTCTGTACAAAGAGGAGTGCATAGAAATATGAGACTCAAAGAAGTGACCAAGCAGGCAACATTTATACCTTTTGAAAAACAACGAAACAATGACTTGTGAAGAACTGACAAAGGGGCTTGGGGTTGGGGTAGCAAATTAATGAAGAAGTGACAAAGCGGTGTATACAGCCTTCTCAGTTCTGAGTTCCCCTTTTGGGTGATGAGGGTCCTTTTACCCTCTGGGTGCAGGGAGGGTCTCCTTCACATAGGGAATTTATTTCCTGCTTTCAGGGGGACCAAAGAGTGTCCTTCTTGCAATGGCTATTTCTTAAATAATTTTAATTCAACATAATCCATATGCCAAAGTGGCATATTTTGCTCCCCTTCAGACCCACCTTTGAAACTGCAAGAAGATCATAATCCGGAAGCTAAGTTGGTAGATTGTTTTACGATTTCATTGAATTAATCTCTAAGTCTTGAAAATAGCTCAGTTCAGTTAAACAGTTGTGTCTCGTTTTAGGAGGTGTTGATGTAACTGGGCTCCCCACATTAGGCCTATACTGTGCGAGAAATTAGGTGTTGAATAAGGCATTTCTATGGAAACAAACAAAAAAAAACCCCCCAAAGGTTAATGATTAGAACAAATTATAAACCAGCTTCTGAGCCCAGGGGCAGCCAGTCAAGAAAATTTCTAGAAGTCAGGGTCAAAGCATCTTTTGCAGTCGGAATGTCTCTGATAACATCACCAGGTATTCAGGTGAACTTTCTGAGTGGCCCACACAGCAGCAGGCATGAAGACTGCCTAAACATGAGTTATTGTGGCCATTTCTCTTAAGTTTATATCAAGTTGGTCACCTTCAGTTTGCCAGGCTTGGGGGAAAGGGCAGTTTTTGTTCTTCACGATTCCAAGTCAAAAGTGGGAGAAAATTGGAAAGGTTTGTTTTGAGAGCTATAGCCAAATATTGGAGGAAACTAGAATTCAGGATCCAGTGGATCTTTCCATCTTACAGGTGGAAAACAAAACCTCAAACTAATTAACAGCTCTAGAATCTGATATTTCTATAGTGTATTACTGAAACATAATTTTTTGGTCTATCAAAGATAATCACGGTAAGACTAATTTGTTTGCAAATTAAATCTAGTTTCAATACATTTGGCCCATTTATGTAAGTATAGCAAGAATAACAATTGATGAGATAGGCTCTTCTAAATCTGCTTTGCTGAAATTTTTCATAAGGAATCTCAGATGGAACTCTTAAAAGCTTCTCAAGGCTAGGAAGCCAAGCCAGGGACTTGCCATCAGACTTCACCTGCAATACCTATAAATCTGGGTGAATTCCTCTCTTCTCAAGGTCCCCAAAATATCCTGAGGTTCCTGAGTCTGCCAGGAAGTGACCTTCCTCACTCACCTAGTAAGGTTGCTAGGAACCCTGTAAGCAAGGTACTAAAACTCCTTTTCCAAGGGGCTTTGTTGTTTATTGGTTCTATAAAGTCAACCTTAGTTTCTTAAACTTGTCTGGTCATATCTGAGTCTATGTATAGCTCTCGATATGACATTCCAGTCAAAGCCTCAGTAATGTAACCAATGTTTCCACTCATGCTCATTATAAGAATAGATTCTTATTGAACTTATGCAAATAACTGTATTTCCAAAAAAATAAGAATACTCACTAACAGTTTTTAAGTTATGGAGGCATGAGGTAGGGAGAAAAAGTAATTGTTTCAATTCTGCTTATAAAGGAATAATAAAACAAATTGCTGTAAATCACAGATAACGTAAGAGAAAAGAGAAGTTTTCCCGAAATCTGGAAAAACCAAACATTAAAAAAAACAACAGCAATATCCAAACAAAAAAGTCATAAATTATGATCATCTTCCTCAGTTGATTCAGTCCCACGTAATTAATATTCGTTCTGTTTGAATCCAGTTTTTCTGTTAGTTCTGGAAATTCTTACCCAGATCAGTTGGATGCTGTTAAAGTTATCTACAGTACTTGTTAGAGTCCATTCATGAATTCCCTTGAAGATGAAGCACTTTTGCAGGAAAACTTTTACAAAAGCATCCAAGTGAAACAATAACTGTCTGTAAATGATAAAAGACTTAAAAATGGCCATAAAGATCTGATAGAGTTCATTACAATGCAATTGACAAGAAAATCTGATTATACCCGAGACATACAACATTTTAAGATAATAACTAGGATTAGAGCGATAACATTATCCTGGACATCTGATTTCTAGGAATTTCATATAATTTCTGAAACACTTGGATACCTGTACAAATACAACATAAAGAAAGCTTGGTATTTCTTATTTGACAACACTTCCCATGTAATTTAGCGTATCACATAAACCAATTCATATAGCATCTCTCTTTTATAATGAAAGAAAACAAATCTTTTCAGATGTTTCAGGGACCCCCTGGAAAATTCCAACTTACTTTCCTGGTCAAAAAAGTTTATTTAGAAATTGATTTTGAAAAGTTTGTCAAAAATATCAAAAGATTGGGACATTTGACTAAATAGGATCACAGATAATTTGAAATAATAATTATCTATTTAACCAAGTGACAAAAGATTTTAAAGGCAAATACAAAAGGCTACATCGTTTTAAGGAAAATTCAGCTCTTAATGTTAAGACTCAGTTAAGTAATCAAAGATCTGATAAAGACAACATGAAGTACAGGAAATTAGTACAACAAAACATCTTTGCTTTCCAGGCAGATTACTTAAAAGGTAAAGAAAACCATTCATTGTATCTTATCAAGAGCAGACTGAAAGTCCAAGAAAACTTTGTTCTTTTAGCAAATGAAAGAAAATTACATTAGCAAGCTACTAAAACAAAAAAGCAAGTTTATTATTTTTAAAAACCCTTATAACAATTCAATTTTTAACCAACGTGACTACAAAAGGTAAAATTTTCTTTTTTCTTTCTCTTTTTCTTTCTTTCTCAAAAGTTTTTTCCTTCCTTCCTTCCTTCCTTCCTGTCTCTTTTTCTTTTCCCAACTTCTATGTCTTCAGTTTGTCCTTTATTTTTCTCTTTTCCATTCTGTAATGACCATTCTGAAATAACCGGCTTTAGTTTAGGACAAAATTTACTTTCTTTTCCCTTAGCTAAAACACATCTCCATACCTCATACCTTTTCTTAGCTAAAATCATATCCTAATTTCCTTGCAATACAGAGTTGTTCTTATTATTTCTAGTAGCTTTAATTTACATATATTAGAACCTTCCTATAGCGGCATTCACAGGGTGGTTCTCAACCTCTAAGGTTATCAGAAGCACCTGGAGAGCTGTGAAAACACAGATTGCTGGGCCCCATGCCCAGTTTCTGATTCAACAGGTCTCAATGGACCTTAAGAATCTGCATCTCTAACAAGTCCCCGGGTGATGCTAATGTTGCTGGTCCAGGGACCCCACTGAGAATCAGTCTCTATTACTTGGTTACATGCTTCTCTCTTCCACTGACTGTGAGCTTCTTCTTACATATCTCATCTCCAGGGCCTAGCCTGTGTCCAGCAGTCATTCAATCAATCAACAAATAACTTATTGAATGCCTATTATGTGCCAGACACTATCATAGGCACTGGATTCATCAGCTTAAAAAATTTATATATTTTATATATATATAAAATTTATATACATATAACTTATATGTATATATGTATATACATATGAATGTGTGCATGTATATATATATATATGTATGTATGTATGTGTGTGTGTGTGTGTATGTGTATTCCTGCCCTCATAGAGCTTTCCTCTGGTACTACACAGGAATTTCTTAATAAATGTTGAAAACTGATCAGTTGTAAAGAAGGAAATATGGCATTATCACGAAAATTTTCATAGTGCTTGGAAATATCAATTTTCCCATTTCCCAATCCTAGTTTCCCCCATTTTAGGTCTCCCCCTTCTGATATCACCCTCAACATCCAACACATAAATCCATAAACCTGACAGTATACCAGGCTTTGGGGTCTTAAGAAATATTTGCCGATTGATTTATAAAATATTTGATGTGGATGACATATCAGTTAAAAAAACAATTCTAACATGAATTTAAGCTTGTATAAATTATATATGGAAGCAACTGGGAGGATGTAAGCAAATCTCAGTATTTTCATATTGATAAATATTTTAGAATACTTAACTACTAGTTTTCGAATTAGCCTTAGTTATCTGTAAGGATATCTTTCCTCCCCTCTCAATATTTATGGCAGTTCTCGAAGGCCTGGTATGAGGACTTTGAACTCCCAGTGGACCTAAGTGGACTGCTGTACAAACAGGGACATCAGCCAACATTTGGATTGTCCTGTGAACAATTCTGAGAAACTGGCAGGGGGCCTTGTGAGGCCATGTGGTGCTGTGGAAGGGTTGGGAATAACAGCAGACAAATCTGATTATCTCTACATCGCCAAGGCAGGTGCTCCACAGGATGTCCCACCCAGGCCTGAGGGCCATGGGCTCCCTATGCATAGCCCATGGCCCTCA